>NC_091707.1:4252424-4555454 GCF_041296265.1 Equus caballus | reverse complement strand
GTCCGGTAGGTGGTTCCGGCGTGCACGGCACGTGGTTCTGGTACGTGTCAGAGGTGGTTGCGTATGCCCAACAGGTGATTCCGGACTGTCCGCCACGTGCTTCTGGCACGTCTGAGAGGTGGTTCCAACATGCCCGGCAGGTCATTTCGGAGAGTCGTCCAAGTGGTTCTGGCGTAGCCCGCAGGTG
Source organism: Equus caballus (assembly GCF_041296265.1). NCBI lineage: Eukaryota > Metazoa > Chordata > Mammalia > Perissodactyla > Equidae > Equus > Equus caballus. Next base: position 4,555,267 of record NC_091707.1, on the reverse strand, counting down.
ATTTTGGCGTGTCCGGCAGGTGGTTCCGCCGTGCTCGGCAGGTGGTTCAGGCATGGCCGTCACGTGGTTCCAGTCTGTCCAGGACGTGTTTCCAGCTTCTCCGGCAGGTGGTTCTGGTACGTCTGAGAGGTGGTTCCGCCATGGCTGGCAGGTGATCCCGGACTGTCCCCCAGGTGGTTCTGGCATAGCCAGCAGTTGATATTGGCCTGTCCGGCAGGTGGTTCCAGCGAGTCAAACAGGTGGCTCCGGCGTTCTTGGCAGGTGGTTCCGGTCTGTCCGGTAGGTGTTTCCGGCGTGTCTGGCACGTGCTTCCGGCACGTCTGAGAGGTGGTTCCGGCATGCGCGGCAGGTGATTCCGTAGTGTCCGCCAGGTGGTTCTGGCATACCCGGCAGGTGATTTTGGCGTGTCCGGCAGGTGTTTCTGGCGAGTCGAGCAGGTGGCTCCGGCATGCTCGGCAGGTGCTTCCGGCGTCTCCGGCACTTGGTTCTGGTGTGTCTGAGAGCTGGTTCTGGCATGTCCGGCAGATGATTCCGGAGTGTCCGCCAAGTGGTTCTGGCATACCCAGCAGGTGATATTCGCATGACCGGAAGGTGGTTCCAGCGAGCCCGGCAGGTGATTCCGAAGTGTTCCCCAACTGGTTGTGGCGTAGCCGGCAGGTGATTTTGGCGTGTCCGGCAGGTGGTTCTGGCGAGTCGAGCAGGTGGTTCCGGCGTGCTCGGCAGGTGCTTCCGGGGTCATTGGCACGTGGTTCTGGCATATCTGAGAGGTGGTTCCGGCATGCCCGGCTGGTGTTTCCGGAGTGTTTGCCAAGTGTTTCCGGCGTAGCCGGCAAGTAATTTTGCATGTCCAGCGGTCGTTCCGGCGGGTCGAGCCGGTGGTACCGGCGTGTCCGGCAGGTGGTTCCGGTCTGTCCGGCAGGTGGTTCTGTGGTGTCCGGCACGAGGTTCAGTCTGAGAGGCTGTGCCGGCATGCCCCTCACGTGATTCCGGCTTGTCCCCGAAGTGGTTCTGGCATACCCGGCAGGTGATTTTGGCGTGTCCGGCAGGTGTTTCTGGCGAGTCGAGCAGGTGGCTCCGGCATGCTCGGCAGGTGCTTCCGGCGTCTCCGGCACTTGGTTCTGGTGTGTCTGAGAGCTGGTTCCGGCATGTCCGGCAGATGATTCCGGAGTGTCCGCCAAGTGGTTCTGGCATACCCAGCAGGTGATTTTGGCGTGTCAGGGATGTGGTACCGGTGAGTCGAGCAGGTGGTTCTGGCGTGCTCAGCAGGTGGCTCAGGCGGTTCTGGCAGGTGGTATCCGTCTGTTCGGGGTGTGGTTCCAGCATCTCATGAACACGTTTCTGGCACGTCTGAGATGTGGTTCCAGCCGGCCCGACAGGTGTTTCCGCAGTGTCCGCCAAGCGGTTCTGGCGTACTTGGCAGGTGATTTTGGCATGACTGGCAGGTGGTTCCAGCAAGCCTGGCAGGTGATTCCAAAGTGTTCACCAACTGGTTGTGGCGTAGCCGGCAGGTGATTTTTGCGTGATCGGCAGGTGGTTCTGGCGAGTCGAGCAGGTGGTTCCCGCGTGCTCGGCTGATGCTTCCGGGGTCATTGGCACGGGGTTCTGGCATGTCTGAGAGGTGGTTCCTGCATGCCCGGCAAGTGATTCCGGAGTGTTCGCCAAGTGGTTCTGGCATAGTCGGCAGGTGATTTTGGCATGTCCGGCAGGTGGTTCAGGCGAGTTGAGCAGTTGGTTCCGACGTGCTTGGCAGGTGCTTCCGGCGTCTCCGGCACGTGTTTCTGGCACATCTGACAGGTGGTTCCGGCATGCCCGAAAGGTGATTCCGGTCTGTCCGGTAGGTGGTTCCAGCCTGCACGGCATGTGGTTCTGGTACGTCTCAGAAGTGGTTGCGCATGCCCAACAGGTGATTCCGGACTGTCCGCCACATGGTTCTGGCACGTCTGAGAGGTGGTTCCGGCATGCCCGGCAGGTCATCCCAGAGAGTCCTCCAAGTGGTTCTGGCATAACACGCAGGTGATTTTGGCGTGTCTGGCAGGTTGTTCCGTTGTGCTTGGCAGGTGGTTCAGGCTTGGCCGGCAGGTGGTTCCAGACTGTCCAGGACGTGTTTCCAGCTTCTCCGGCAGGTGGTTCTGCTACGTCTGAGAGGTGGTTCCGCCATGGCTGGCAGGTGATTCTGGACCGTCCCCCAGGTGGTTCTGGCATAGCCAGCAGTTGATATTGGCCTGTCCGGCAGGTGGTTCCAGCGAGTCGAACAGGTGGCTCCGGCGTGCTCGGCAGGTGGTTCCGGTCTGTCCAGTAGGTGATTCCGGCGTGTCTGGCACGTGCTTCCGGCACGTCTGAGAGGTGGTTCCGGCATGCGCGACAGGTGATTTCGGAGTGTCCGCCAGGTGATTCTGGCGTACCCGGCAGGTGATTTTGGCGTGTCCGACAGGTGTTTCTGGCGAGTCGAGCAGGTGGCTCCGGCATGCTCGGCAGGTGCTTCCGGCGTCTCCGGCACGTGGTTCTGGTGTGTCTGAGAGCTGGTTCCGGCATGTCCGGCAGATGATTCCGGAGTGTCCGCCAAGTGGTTCTGGCATACCCGGCTGGTGATTTGGGCATGTCAGGTAGGTGGTTCCGGCGAGTCGAGCAGGTGGCTCCGGCGTGCTCGGCAGGTTGTTCAGACGGGTCTGGCAGGTGTTTTCCGTCTGTTCAGGGTGTGGTTCCAGCATCTCATGCACATGGTTCTGGCACGTCTGAGATGTGGTTCCGGCCGGCCCGACAGGTGTTTCCACAGTGTCCGCCAAGTGGTACTGGCGTAGTTGGCAGGTGATTTTGTCATGACCGGCAGGTGGTTCCAGCAAGCCCGGCAGGTGATTCCGAAGTTTTCCCCAACTGGTTGTGGCGTAGCCGGCAGGTGATTTCTGCGTGTCCGGCAGGTGGTTCTGGCGAGTCGAGCAGGTGGTTCCGGCGTGCTCGGCAGGTGCTTCCGGGGTCACTGGCACGTGGTTCTGGCATATCTGAGAGGTGGTTCCGGCATGCCCGGCAGGTGATTCCGGAGTGTTCGCGAAGTGTTTCCGGCGTAGCCGGCAGGTGATTATGCATGTCCCGCGGTCGTTCCGGCGGGTCGAGCCGGTGGTTCCGGCGTGTCCGGCAGGTGGTTCCGGTCTGTCCGGCAGGTGGTTCTGTGGTGTCCGGCACGAGGTTCAGTCTGAGAGGCTGTGCCGGCATGCCCCTCACGTGATTCCGGCTTGTCCCCGAAGTGGTGCTGGTGTAGCGGGCAGGTGATTTTGGCGTGTCCGGCAGGTGGTTCAGGCGAGTTGAGCAGGTGGTTGCGACGTGCTCCGCAGGTGCTTCCGGCGTCTCCGGCACGTGTTTCTGGCACATCTGACTGGTGGTTCCGGCATGCCCAAAAGTTGATTCCGGTCTGTCCGGTAGGTGGTTCCGGCGTGCACGGCACGTGGTTCTGGTACGTGTCAGAGGTGGTTGCGTATGCCCAACAGGTGATTCCGGACTGTCCGCCACGTGCTTCTGGCACGTCTGAGAGGTGGTTCCAACATGCCCGGCAGGTCATTTCGGAGAGTCGTCCAAGTGGTTCTGGCGTAGCCCGCAGGTGATTTTGGCGTGTCCGGCAGGTGGTTCTGCCGTGCTCGGCAGGTGGTTCAGGCATGGCCGTCACGTGGTTCCAGTCTGTCCAGGACGTGTTTCCAGCTTCTCCGGCAGGTGGTTCTGGTACGTCTGAGAGGTGGTTCCGCCATGGCTGGCAGGTGATCCCGGACTGTCCCCCAGGTGGTTCTGGCATAGCCAGCAGTTGATATTGGCCTGTCCGGCAGGTGGTTCCAGCGAGTCAAACAGGTGGCTCCGGCGTTCTTGGCAGGTGGTTCCGGTCTGTCCGGTAGGTGTTTCCGGCGTGTCTGGCACGTGCTTCCGGCACGTCTGAGAGGTGGTTCCGGCGTGCGCGGCAGGTGATTCCGTAGTGTCCGCCAGGTGGTTCTGGCATACCCGGCAGGTGATTTTGGCGTGTCCGGCAGGTGTTTCTGGCGAGTCGAGCAGGTGGCTCCGGCATGCTCGGCAGGTGCTTCCGGCGTCTCCGGCACTTGGTTCTGGTGTGTCTGAGAGCTGGTTCCGGCATGTCCGGCAGATGATTCCGGAGTGTCCGCCAAGTGGTTCTGGCATACCCAGCAGGTGATATTCGCATGACCGGAAGGTGGTTCCAGCAAGCCCGGCAGGTGATTCCGAAGTGTTCCCCAACTGGTTGTGGCCTAGCCGGCAGGTGATTTTGGCGTGTCCGGCAGGTGGTTCTGGCGAGTCGAGCAGGTGGTTCCGGCGTGCTCGGCAGGTGCTTCCGGGGTCATTGGCACGTGGTTCTGGCATATCTGAGAGGTGGTTCCGGCATGCCCGGCAGGTGTTTCCGGAGTGTTCGCCAAGTGTTTCCGGCGTAGCCGGCAAGTGATTTTGCATGTCCAGCGGTCGTTCCGGCGGGTCGAGCCGGTGGTACCGGCGTGTCCGGCAGGTGGTTCCGGTCTGTCCGGCAGGTGGTTCTGTGGTGTCCGGCACGAGGTTCAGTCTGAGAGGCTGTGCCGGCATGCCCCTCACGTGATTCCGGCTTGTCCCCGAAGTGGTTCTGGCATACCCGGCAGGTGATTTTGGCGTGTCCGGCAGGTGTTTCTGGCGAGTCGAGCAGGTGGCTCCGGCATGCTCGGCAGGTGCTTCCGGCGTCTCCGGCACTTGGTTCTGGTGTGTCTGAGAGCTGGTTCCGGCATGTCCGGCAGATGATTCCGGAGTGTGCGCCAAGTGGTTCTGGCATGCCCAGCAGGTGATTTTGGCGTGTCAGGGAGGTGGTACCGGTGAGTCGAGCAGGTGGTTCCGGCGTGCTCAGCAGGTGGTTCAGGCGGTTCTGGCAGGTGGTATCCGTCTGTTCGGGGTGTGGTTCCAGCATCTCATGAACACGTTTCTGGCACGTCTGAGATGTGGTTCCAGCCGGCCCGACAGGTGTTTCCGCAGTGTCCGCCAAGCGGTTCTGGCGTAGTTGGCAGGTGATTTTGGCATGACTGGCAGGTGGTTCCAGCGAGCCTGGCAGGTGATTCCAAAGTGTTCACCAACTGGTTGTGGCGTAGCCGGCAGGTGATTTTTGCGTGATCGGCAGGTGGTTCTGGCGAGTCGAGCAGGTGGTTCCGGCGTGCTCGGCTGGTGCTTCCGGGGTCATTGGCACGGGGTTCTGGCATGTCTGAGAGGTGGTTCCTGCATGCCCGGCAAGTGATTCCGGAGTGTTCGCCAAGTGGTTCTGGCATAGTCGGCAGGTGATTTTGGCATGTCCGGCAGGTGGTTCAGGCGAGTTGAGCAGGTGGTTCCAACGTGCTTGGCAGGTGCTTCCGGCGTCTCCTGCACGTGTTTCTGGCACATCTGACAGGTGCTTCCGGCATGCCCGAAAGGTGATTCCGGTCTGTCCGGTAGGTGGTTCCAGCCTGCACAGCATGTGGTTCTGGTACGTGTCAGAGGTGGTTGCGCATGCCCAACAGGTGATTCCGGACTGTCCGCCACATGGTTCTGGCACGTCTGAGAGGTGGTTCCGGCATGCCCGGCAGGTCATCCCAGAGAGTCCTCCAAGTGGTTCTGGCATAACACGCAGGTGATTTTGGCGTGTCTGGCAGGTTGTTCCGTTGTGCTTGGCAGGTGGTTCAGGCTTGGCCGGCAGGTGGTTCCAGACTGTCCAGGACGTGTTTCCAGCTTCTCCGGCAGGTGGTTCTGGTACGTCTGAGAGGTGGTTCCGCCATGGCTGGCAGGTGATTCCGGACCGTCCCCCAGGTGGTTCTGGCATAGCCAGCAGTTGATATTGGCCTGTCCGGCAGGTGGTTCCAGCGAGTCGAACAGGTGGCTCCGGCGTGCTCGGCAGGTGGTTCCGGTCTGTCCGGTAGGTGATTCCGGCGTGTCTGGCACGTGCTTCCGGCACGTCTGAGAGGTGGTTCCGGCATGCGCGACAGGTGATTTCGGAGTGTCCGCCAGGTGATTCTGGCGTACCCGGCAGGTGATTTTGGCGTGTCCGACAGGTGTTTCTGGCGAGTCGAGCAGGTGGCTCCGGCATGCTCGGCAGGTGCTTCCGGCGTCTCCGGCACGTGGTTCTGGTGTGTCTGAGAGCTGGTTCCGGCATGTCCGGCAGATGATTCCGGAGTGTCCGCCAAGTGGTTCTGGCATACCCGGCTGGTGATTTGGGCATGTCAGGTAGGTGGTTCCGGCGAGTCGAGCAGGTGGCTCCGGCGTGCTCGGCAGGTTGTTCAGACGGGTCTGGCAGGTGTTTTCCGTCTGTTCAGGGTGTGGTTCCAGCATCTCATGCACATGGTTCTGGCACGTCTGAGATGTGGTTCCGGCCGGCCCGACAGGTGTTTCCACAGTGTCCGCCAAGTGGTACTGGCGTAGTTGGCAGGTGATTTTGGCATGACCGGCAGGTGGTTCCAGCAAGCCCGGCAGGTGATTCCGAAGTTTTCCCCAACTGCTTGTGGCGTAGCCGGCAGGTGATTTTTGCGTGTCCGGCAGGTGGTTCTGGCGAGTCGAGCAGGTGGTTCTGGCGTGCTCGGCAGGTGCTTCCGGGGTCATTGGCACGTGGTTCTGGCATATCTGAGAGGTGGTTCCGGCATGCCCGGCAGGTGATTCCGGAGTGATCGCGAAGTGTTTCCGGCGTAGCCGGCAGGTGATTTTGCATGTCCAGCGGTCGTTCTGGCGGGTCGAGCCGGTGGTTCCGGCGTGTCCGGCAGGTGGTTCCGGTCTGTCCGGCAGGTGGTTCTGTGGTGTCCGGCACGAGGTTCAGTCTGAGAGGCTGTGCCGGCATGCCCCTCACGTGATTCCGGCTTGTCCCCGAAGTGGTGCTGGTGTAGCGGGCAGGTGATTTTGGCGTGTCCGGCAGGTGGTTCAGGCGAGTTGAGCAGGTGGTTGCGACGTGCTCGGCAGGTGCTTCCGGCGTCTCCGGCACGTGTTTCTGGCACATCTGACTGGTGGTTCCGGCATGCCCAAAAGTTGATTCCGGTCTGTCCGGTAGGTGGTTCCGGCGTGCACGGCACGTTGTTCTGGTACGTGTCAGAGGTGGTTGCGTATGCCCAACAGGTGATTCCGGACTGTCCGCCACGTGCTTCTGGCACGTCTGAGAGGTGGTTCCAACATGCCCGGCAGGTCATTTCGGAGAGTCGTCCAAGTGGTTCTGGCGTAGCCCGCAGGTGATTTTGGCGTGTCCGGCAGGTGGTTCCGCCGTGTTCGGCAGGTGGTTCAGGCATGGCCGTCACGTGGTTCCAGTCTGTCCAGGACGTGTTTCCAGCTTCTCCGGCAGGTGGTTCTGGTACGTCTGAGAGGTGGTTCCGCCATGGCTGGCAGGTGATCCCGGACTGTCCCCCAGGTGGTTCTGGCATAGCCAGCAGTTGATATTGGCCTGTCCGGCAGGTGGTTCCAGCGAGTCGAACAGGTGGCTCCGGCGTTCTTGGCAGGTGGTTCCGGTCTGTCCGGTAGGTGTTTCCGGCGTGTCTGGCACGTGCTTCCGGCACGTCTGAGAGGTGGTTCCTGCATGCGCGGCAGGTGATTCCGTAGTGTCCGCCAGGTGGTTCTGGCATACCCGGCAGGTGATTTTGGCGTGTCCGGCAGGTGTTTCTGGCGAGTCGAGCAGGTGGCTCCGGCATGCTCGGCAGGTGCTTCCGGCGTCTCCGGCACTTGGTTCTGGTGTGTCTGAGAGCTGGTTCCGGCATGTCCGGCAGACGATTCCGGAGTGTCCGCCAAGTGGTTCTGGCATACCCAGCAGGTGATTTTGGCGTGTCAGGGAGGTGGTACCGGTGAGTCGAGCAGGTGGTTCCGGCGTGCTCAGCAGGTGGTTCAGGCGGTTCTGGCAGGTGGTATCCGTCTGTTCGGGGTGTGGTTCCAGCATCTCATGAACACGTTTCTCTCTCGTCTGAGATGTGGTTCCAGCCGGCCCGACAGGTGTTTCCGCAGTGTCCGCCAAGCGGTTCTGGCGTAGTTGGCAGGTGATTTTGGCATGACTGGCAGGTGGTTCCAGCAAGCCTGGCAGGTGATTCCAAAGTGTTCACCAACTGGTTGTGGCGTAGCCGGCAGGTGATTTTTGCGTGATCGGCAGGTGGTTCTGGCGAGTCGAGCAGGTGGTTCCGGCGTGCTCGGCTGGTGCTTCCGGGGTCATTGGCACGGGGTTCTGGCATGTCTGAGAGGTGGTTCCTGCATGCCCGGCAAGTGATTCCGGAGTGTTCGCCAAGTGGTTCTGGCATAGTCGGCAGGTGATTTTGGCATGTCCGGCAGGTGGTTCAGGCGAGTTGAGCAGGTGGTTCCAACGTGCTTGGCAGGTGCTTCCGGCGTCTCCGGCACGTGTTTCTGGCACATCTGACAGGTGGTTCCGGCATGCCCGAAAGGTGATTCCGGTCTGTCCGGTAGGTGGTTCCAGCCTGCACGGCATGTGGTTCTGGTACGTCTCAGAGGTGGTTGCGCATGCCCAACAGGTGATTCCGGACTGTCCGCCACATGGTTCTGGCACGTCTGAGAGGTGGTTCCGGCATGCCCGGCAGGTCATCCCAGAGAGTCCTCCAAGTGGTTCTGGCATAACACGCAGGTGATTTTGGCGTGTCTGGCAGGTTGTTCCGTTGTGCTTGGCAGGTGGTTCAGGCTTGGCCGGCAGGTGGTTCCAGACTGTCCAGGACGTGTTTCCAGCTTCTCCGGCAGGTGGTTCTGGTACGTCTGAGAGGTGGTTCCGCCATGGCTGGCAGGTGATTCCGGACCGTCCCCCAGGTGGTTCTGGCATAGCCAGCAGTTGATATTGGCCTGTCCGGCAGGTGGTTCCAGCGAGTCGAACAGGTGGCTCCGGCGTGCTCGGCAGGTGGTTCCGGTCTGTCCGGTAGGTGATTCCGGCGTGTCCGGCACGTGCTTCCGGCACGTCTGAGAGGTGGTTCCGGCATGCGCGACAGGTGATTTCGGAGTGTCCGCCAGGTGGTTCTGGCGTACCCGGCAGGTGATTTTGGCGTGTCATACAGGTGTTTCTGGCGAGTCGAGCAGGTGGCTCCAGCATGCTCGGCAGGTGCTTCGGGCATCTCCGGCACGTGGTTCTGGTGTGTCTGAGAGCTGGTTCCGGCATGTCCGGCAGATGATTCCGGAGTGTCCGCAAAGTGGTTCTGGCATACCCGGCTGGTGATTTGGGCATGTCAGGTAGGTGGTTCCGGCGAGTCGAGCAGGTGGCTCCGGCGTGCTCGGCAGGTTGTTCAGACGGGTGTGGCAGGTGTTTTCCGTCTGTTCAGGGTGTGGTTCCAGCATCTCATGCACATGGTTCTGGCACGTCTGAGATGTGGTTCCGGCCGGCGCGACAGGTGTTTCAACAGTGTCCGCCAAGTGGTACTGGCGTAGTTGGCAGGTGATTTTGGCATGACCAGCAGGTGGTTCCAGCAAGCCCGGCAGGTGATTCCGAAGTTTTCCCCAACTGGTTGTGGCGTAGCCGGCAGGTGATCTCAGCGTGTCCGGCAGGTGGTTCTGGCGAGTCGAGCAGGTGGTTCCGGCGTGCTCGGCAGGTGCTTCCGGGGTCACTGGCACGTGGTTCTGGCATATCTGAGAGGTGGTTCCGGCATGCCCGGCAGGTGATTCCGGAGTGTTCGCGAAGTGTTTCCGGCGTAGCCGGCAGGTGATTTTTGCGTGTCCGGCAGGTGGTTCTGGCGAGTCGAGCAGGTGGTTCCGGCGTGCTCGGCAGGTGCTTCCGGGGTCATTGGCACGTGGTTCTGGCATATCTGAGAGGTGGTTCCAGCATGCCCGGCAGGGGATTCCGGAGTGTTCGCCAAGTGTTTCCGGCGTAGCGGGCAGGTGATTTTGCATGTCCAGCGGTCGTTCCAGCGGGTCGAGCCGGTGGTTCCGGCGTGTCCGGCAGGTGGTTCCGGTCTGTCCGGCAGGTGGTTCTGTGGTGTCCGGCACGAGGTTCAGTCTGAGAAGCTGTGCCGGCATGCCCCTCACGTGATTCCGGCTTGTCCCCTAAGTGGTGCTGGTGTAGCGGGCAGGTGATTTTGGCGTGTCCGGCAGGTGGTTCAGGCGAGTTGATCAGGTGGTTGCGTCGTGCTCGGAAGGTGCTTCCGGCGTCTCCGGCACGTGTTTCTGGCACATCTGACTGGTGGTTCCGGCATGCCCAAAAGTGGATTCCGGTCTGTCCGGTAGGTGGTTCCGGCGTGCACGGCACGTGGTTCTGGTACGTGTCAGAGGTGGTTGCGTATGCCCAACAGGTGATTCCGGACTGTCCGCCACGTGCTTCTGGCACGTCTGAGAGGTGGTTCCAACATGCCCGGCAGGTCATTTCGGAGAGTCGTCCAAGTGGTTCTGGCGTAGCCCGCAGGTGATTTTGGCGTGTCCGGCAGGTGGTTCCGCCGTGCTCGGCAGGTGGTTCAGGCATGGCCATCACGTGGTTCCAGTCTGTCCAGGACGTGTTTCCAGCTTCTCCGGCAGGTGGTTCTGGTACGTCTGAGAGGTGGTTCCGCCATGGCTGGCAGGTGATCCCGGACTGTCCCCCAGGTGGTTCTGGCATAGCCAGCAGTTGATATTGGCCTGTCCGGCAGGTGGTTCCAGCGAGTCAAACAGGTGGCTCCGGCGTTCTTGGCAGGTGGTTCCGGTCTGTCCGGTAGGTGTTTCCGGCGTGTCTGGCACGTGCTTCCGGCACGTCTGAGAGGTGGTTCCAGCAAGCCCGGCAGGTGATTCCGAAGTGTTCCCCAACTGGTTTTGGCGTAGCCGGCAGGTGATTTTGGCGTGTCCGGCAGGTGGTTCTGGCGAGTCGAGCAGGTGGTTCCGGCGTGCTCGGCAGGTGCTTCCGGGGTCATTGGCACGTGGTTCTGGCATATCTGAGAGGTGGTTCCGGCATGCCCGGCAGGTGTTTCCGGAGTGTTCGCCAAGTGTTTCCGGCGTAGCCGGCAAGTGATTTTGCATGTCCAGCGGTCGTTCCGGCGGGTCGAGCCGGTGGTACCGGCGTGTCCGGCAGGTGGTTCCGGTCTGTCCGGCAGGTGGTTCTGTGGTGTCCGGCACGAGGTTCAGCTGAGAGGCTGTGCCGGCATGCCCCTCACGTGATTCCGGCTTGTCCCCGAAGTGGTTCTGGCATACCCGGCAGGTGATTTTGGCGTGTCCGGCAGGTGTTTCTGGCGAGTCGAGCAGGTGGCTCCGGCATGCTCGGCAGGTGCTTCCGGCGTCTCCGGCACGTGGTTCTGGTGTGTCTGAGAGCTGGTTCCGGCATGTCCGGCAGATGATTCCGGAGTGTCCGCCAAGTGGTTCTGGCATACCCAGCAGGTGATTTTGGCGTGTCAGGGAGGTGGTACCGGTGAGTCGAGCAGGTGGTTCCGGCGTGCTCAGCAGGTGGTTCAGGCGGTTCTGGCAGGTGGTATCCGTCTGTTCGGGGTGTGGTTCCAGCATCTCATGAACACGTTTCTCTCTCGTCTGAGATGTGGTTCCAGCCGGCCCGACAGGTGTTTCCGCAGTGTCCGCCAAGCGGTTCTGGCGTAGTTGGCAGGTGATTTTGGCATGACTGGCAGGTGGTTCCAGCAAGCCTGGCAGGTGATTCCAAAGTGTTCACCAACTGGTTGTGGCGTAGCCGGCAGGTGATTTTTGTGTGATCGGCAGGTGGTTCTGGCGAGTCGAGCAGGTGGTTCCGGCGTGCTCGGCTGGTGCTTCCGGGGTCATTGGCACGGGGTTCTGGCATGTCTGAGAGGTGGTTCCTGCATGCCCGGCAAGTGATTCCGGAGTGTTCGCCAAGTGGTTCTGGCATAGTCGGCAGGTGATTTTGGCATGTCCGGCAGGTGGTTCAGGCGAGTTGAGCAGGTGGTTCCGACGAGCTTGGCAGGTGCTTCCGGCGTCTCCGGCACGTGTTTCTGGCACATCTGACAGGTGGTTCCGGCATGCCCGAAAGGTGATTCCGGTCTGTCCGGTAGGTGGTTCCAGCCTGCACGGCATGTGGTTCTGGTACGTGTCAGAGGTGGTTGCGCATGCCCAACAGGTGATTCCGGACTGTCCGCCACATGGTTCTGGCACGTCTGAGAGGTGGTTCCGGCATGCCCGGCAGGTCATCCCAGAGAGTCCTCCAAGTGGTTCTGGCATAACACGCAGGTGATTTTGGCGTGTCTGGCAGGTTGTTCCGTTGTGCTTGGCAGGTGGTTCAGGCTTGGCCGGCAGGTGGTTCCAGACTGTCCAGGACGTGTTTCCAGCTTCTCCGGCAGGTGGTTCTGCTACGTTTGAGAGGTGGTTCCGCCATGGCTGGCAGGTGATTCCGGACCGTCCCCCAGGTGGTTCTGGCATAGCCAGCAGTTGATATTGGCCTGTCCGGCAGGTGGTTCCAGCGAGTCGAACAGGTGGCTCCGGCGTGCTCGGCAGGTGGTTCCGGTCTGTCCGGTAGGTGATTCCGGCGTGTCCGGCACGTGCTTCCGGCACGTCTGAGAGGTGGTTCCGGCATGCGCGACAGGTGATTTCGGAGTGTCCGCCAGGTGGTTCTGGCGTACCCGGCAGGTGATTTTGGCGTGTCATACAGGTGTTTCTGGCGAGTCGAGCAGGTGGCTCCGGCATGCTCTGCAGGTGCTTCCAGCGTCTCCGGCACGTGGTTCTGGTGTGTCTGAGAGCTGGTTCCGGCATGTCCGGCAGATGATTCCGGAGTGTCCGCCAAGTGGTTCTGGCATACCCGGCTGGTGATTTGGGCATGTCAGGTAGGTGGTTCCGGCGAGTCGAGCAGGTGGCTCCGGCGTGCTCGGCAGGTTTTTCAGACGGGTGTGGCAGGTGTTTTCCGTCTGTTCAGGGTGTGGTTCCAGCATCTCATGCACATGGTTCTGGCACGTCTGAGTTGTGGTTCCGGCCGGCCAGACAGGTGTTTCCACAGTGTCCGCCAAGTGGTACTGGCGTAGTTGGCAGGTGATTTTGGCATGACCGGCAGGTGGTTCCAGCAAGCCCGGCAGGTGATTCCGAAGTTTTCCCCAACTGGTTATGGCGTAGCCGGCAGGTGATTTTTGCGTGTCCGGCAGGTGGTTCTGGCGAGTCGAGCAGGTGGTTCCGGCGTGCTCGGCAGGTGCTTCCGGGGTCATTGGCACGTGGTTCTGGCATATCTGAGAGGTGGTTCCGGCATGCCCGGCAGGTGATTCCGGAGTGTTCGCCAAGTGTTTCCGGCGTAGCCGGCAGGTGATTTTGCATGTCCAGCGGTCGTTCCGGCGGGTCGAGCCGGTGGTTCCGGCGTGTCCGGCAGGTGGTTCCGGTCTGTCCGGCAGGTGGTTCTGTGGTGTCCGGCACGAGGTTCAGTCTGAGAGGCTGTGCTGGCATGCCCCTCACGTGATTCCGGCTTGTCCCCGAAGTGGTGCTGGTGTAGCGGGCAGGTGATTTTGGCGTGTCCGGCAGGTGGTTCAGGCGATTTGAGCAGGTGGTTGCGACGTGCTCGGCAGGTGCTTCCGGCGTCTCCGGCACGTGTTTCTGGCACATCTGACTGGTGGTTCCGGCATGCCCAAAAGTTGATTCCGGTCTGTCCGGTAGGTGGTTCCGGCGTGCACGGCACGTGGTTCTGGTACGTGTCAGAGGTGGTTGCGTATGCCCAACAGGTGATTCCGGACTGTCCGCCACGTGCTTCTGGCACGTCTGAGAGGTGGTTCCACCGTGCCCGGCAGGTCATTTCGGAGAGTCGTCCAAGTGGTTCTGGCGTAGCCCGCAGGTGATTTTGGCGTGTCCGGCAGGTGGTTCCGCCGTGCTCGGCAGGTGGTTCAGGCATGGCCGTCACGTGGTTCCAGTCTGTCCAGGACGTGTTTCCAGCTTCTCCGGCAGGTGGTTCTGGTACGTCTGAGAGGTGGTTCCGCCATGGCTGGCAGGTGATCCCGGACTGTCCCCCAGGTGGTTCTGGCATAGCCAGCAGTTGATATTGGCCTGTCCGGCAGGTGGTTCCAGCGAGTCGAACAGGTGGCTCCGGCGTGCTCGGCAGGTGGTTCCGGTCTGTCCGGTACGAGATTCCGGCGTTTCCGGCACGTGCTTCCGGCACGTCTGAGAGGTGGTTCCGGCATGCGCGACAGGTGATTTCGGAGTGTCCGCCAGGTGGTTCTGGCGTATCCGGCAGGTGATTTTGGCGTGTCCGGCAGGTGTTTCTGGCGAGTCGAGCAGGTGGCTCCGGCATGCTCGGCAGGTGCTTCCGGCGTCTCCGGCACTTGGTTCTGGTGTGTCTGAGAGCTGGTTCCGGCATGTCCGGCAGATGATTCCGGAGTGTCCGCCAAGTGGTTCTGGCATACCCAGCAGGTGATTTTGGCGTGTCAGGGAGGTGGTACCGGTGAGTCGAGCAGATGTTTCCTTCGTGCTCAGCAGGTGGTTCAGGCGGTTCTGGCAGGTGGTATCCGTCTGTTCGGGGTGTGGTTCCAGCATCTCATGAACACATTTCTGGCACGTCTGAGATGTGGTTCCAGCCGGCCCGACAGGTGTTTCCGCAGTGTCCGCCAAGCGGTTCTGGCATAGTTGGCAGGTGATTTTGGCATGACTGGCAGGTGGTTCCAGCAAGCCTGGCAGGTGATTGCAAAGTGTTCACCATCTGGTTGTGGCGTAGCCGGCAGGTGATTTTTGCGTGATCGGCAGGTGGTTCTGGCGAGTCGAGGAGGTGGTTCCGGCGTGCTCGGCTGGTGCTTCCGGGGTCATTGGCACGGGGTTCTGGCATGTCTGAGAGGTGGTTCCTGCATGCCCGGCAAGTGATTCCGGAGTGTTCGCCAAGTGGTTCTGGCATAGTCGGCAGGTGATTTTGGCATGTCCGGCAGGTGGTTCAGGCGAGTTGAGCAGGTGGTTCCAACGTGCTTGGCAGTTGCTTCCGGCGTCTCCGGCACGTGTTTCTGGCACATCTGACAGGTGGTTCCGGCCGTCCCGAAAGGTGATTCCGGTCTGTCCGGTAGGTGGTTCCAGCCTGCACGGCATGTGGTTCTGGTACGTCTCAGAGGTGGTTGCGCATGCCCAACAGGTGATTCCGGACTGTCCGCCACATGGTTCTGTCACGTCTGAGAGGTGGTTCCGGCATGCCCGGCAGGTCATCCCAGAGAGTCCTCCAAGTGGTTCTGGCATAACACGCAGGTGATTTTGGCGTGTCTGGCAGGTTGTTCCGCCGTGCTCGGCAGGTGGTTCAGGCATGGGCGTCACGTGGTTCCAGTCTGTCCAGGACGTGTTTCCAGCTTCTCCGGCAGGTGGTTCTGGTACGTCTGAGAGGTGGTTCCACCATGGCTGGCAGGTGATTCCGGACCGTCCCCCAGGTGGTTCTGGCATAGCCAGCAGTTGATATTGGCCTGTCCGGCAGGTGGTTCCAGCGAGTCGGGCAGGTGGCTCCGGCATGCTCGGCAGGTGCTTCCGGCGTCTCCGGCACTTGGTTCTGGTGTATCTGAGAGCTGGTTCCGGCATGTCCGGCAGATGATTCCGGAGTGTCCGCCAAGTGGTTCTGGCATACCCAGCAGGTGATATTCGCATGACCGGAAGGTGGTTTCAGCAAGCCCGGCAGGTGATTCCGAAGTGTTCCCCAACTGGTTGTGGCGTAGCCGGCAGGTGATTTTGGCGTGTCCGGCAGGTGGTTCTGGCGAGTCGAGCAGGTGGTTCCGGCGTGCTCGGCAGGTGCTTCCGGGGTCATTGGCACGTGGTTCTGGCATATCTGAGAGGTGGTTCCGGCATGCCCGGCAGGTGTTTCCGGAGTGTTCGCCAAGTGTTTCCGGCGTAGCCGGCAAGTGATTTTGCATGTCCAGCGGTCGTTCCGGCGGGTCGAGCCGGTGGTACCGGCGTGTCCGGCAGGTGGTTCCGGTCTGTCCGGCAGGTGGTTCTGTGGTGTCCGGCACGAGGTTCAGTCTGAGAGGCTGTGCCGGCATGCCCCTCACGTGATTCCGGCTTGTCCCCGAAGTGGTTCTGGCATACCCGGCAGGTGATTTTGGCGTGTCCGGCAGGTGTTTCTGGCGAGTCGAGCAGGTGGCTCCGGCATGCTCGGCAGGTGCTTCCGGCGTCTCCGGCACTTGGTTCTGGTGTGTCTGAGAGCTGGTTCCGGCATGTCCGGCAGATGATTCCGGAGTGTCCGCCAAGTGGTTCTGGCATACCCAGCAGGTGATTTTGGCGTGTCAGGGAGGTGGTACCGGTGAGTCGAGCAGGTGGTTCCGGCGTGCTCAGCAGGTGGTTCAGGCGGTTCTGGCAGGTGGTATCCGTCTGTTCGGGGTGTGGTTCCAGCATCTCATGAACACGTTTCTCTCTCGTCTGAGATGTGGTTCCAGCCGGCCCGACAGGTGTTTCCGCAGTGTCCGCCAAGCGGTTCTGGCGTAGTTGGCAGGTGATTTTGGCATGACTGGCAGGTGGTTCCAGCAAGCCTGGCAGGTGATTGCAAAGTGTTCACCAACTGGTTGTGGCGTAGCCGGCAGGTGATTTTTGCGTGATCGGCAGGTGGTTCTGGCGAGTCGAGCAGGTGGTTCCGGCGTGCTCGGCTGGTGCTTCCGGGGTCATTGGCACGGGGTTCTGGCATGTCTGAGAGGTGGTTCCTGCATGCCCGGCAAGTGATTCCGGAGTGTTCGCCAAGTGGTTCTGGCATAGTCGGCAGGTGATTTTGGCATGTCCGGCAGGTGGTTCAGGCGAGTTGAGCAGGTGGTTCCGACGAGCTTGGCAGGTGCTTCCGGCGTCTCCGGCACGTGTTTCTGGCACATCTGACAGGTGGTTCCGGCATGCCCGAAAGGTGATTCCGGTCTGTCCGGTAGGTGGTTCCAGCCTGCACGGCATGTGGTTCTGGTACGTGTCAGAGGTGGTTGCGCATGCCCAACAGGTGATTCCGGACTGTCCGCCACATGGTTCTGGCACGTCTGAGAGGTGGTTCCGGCATGCCCGGCAGGTCATCCCAGAGAGTCCTCCAAGTGGTTCTGGCATAACACGCAGGTGATTTTGGCGTGTCTGGCAGGTTGTTCCGTTGTGCTTGGCAGGTGGTTCAGGCTTGGCCGGCAGGTGGTTCCAGACTGTCCAGGACGTGTTTCCAGCTTCTCCGGCAGGTGGTTCTGCTACGTCTGAGAGGTGGTTCCGCCATGGCTGGCAGGTGATTCCGGACCGTCCCCCAGGTGGTTCTGGCATAGCCAGCAGTTGATATTGGCCTGTCCGGCAGGTGGTTCCAGCGAGTCGAACAGGTGGCTCCGGCGTGCTCGGCAGGTGGTTCCGGTCTGTCCGGTAGGTGATTCCGGCGTGTCCGGCACGTGCTTCCGGCACGTCTGAGAGGTGGTTCCGGCATGCGCGACAGGTGATTTCGGAGTGTCCGCCAGGTGGTTCTGGCGTACCCGGCAGGTGATTTTGGCGTGTCATACAGGTGTTTCTGGCGAGTCGAGCAGGTGGCTCCGGCATGCTCTGCAGGTGCTTCCAGCGTCTCCGGCACGTGGTTCTGGTGTGTCTGAGAGCTGGTTCCGGCATGTCCGGCAGATGATTCCGGAGTGTCCGCCAAGTGGTTCTGGCATACCCGGCTGGTGATTTGGGCATGTCAGGTAGGTGGTTCCGGCGAGTCGAGCAGGTGGCTCCGGCGTGCTCGGCAGGTTTTTCAGACGGGTGTGGCAGGTGTTTTCCGTCTGTTCAGGGTGTGGTTCCAGCATCTCATGCACATGGTTCTGGCACGTCTGAGTTGTGGTTCCGGCCGGCCAGACAGGTGTTTCCACAGTGTCCGCCAAGTGGTACTGGCGTAGTTGGCAGGTGATTTTGGCATGACCGGCAGGTGGTTCCAGCAAGCCCGGCAGGTGATTCCGAAGTTTTCCCCAACTGGTTATGGCGTAGCCGGCAGGTGATTTTTGCGTGTCCGGCAGGTGGTTCTGGCGAGTCGAGCAGGTGGTTCCGGCGTGCTCGGCAGGTGCTTCCGGGGTCATTGGCACGTGGTTCTGGCATATCTGAGAGGTGGTTCCGGCATGCCCGGCAGGTGATTCCGGAGTGTTCGCCAAGTGTTTCCGGCGTAGCCGGCAGGTGATTTTGCATGTCCAGCGGTCGTTCCGGCGGGTCGAGCCGGTGGTTCCGGCGTGTCCGGCAGGTGGTTCCGGTCTGTCCGGCAGGTGGTTCTGTGGTGTCCGGCACGAGGTTCAGTCTGAGAGGCTGTGCCGGCATGCCCCTCACGTGATTCCGGCTTGTCCCCGAAGTGGTGCTGGTGTAGCGGGCAGGTGATTTTGGCGTGTCCGGCAGGTGGTTCAGGCGAGTTGAGCAGGTGGTTCCGACGTGCTCGGCAGGTGCTTCCGGCGTCTCCGGAACGTGTTTCTGGCACATCTGACTGGTGGTTCCGGCATGCCCAAAAGTTGATTCCGGTCTGTCCGGTAGGTGGTTCCGACGTGCACGGCACGTGGTTCTGGTACGTGTCAGAGGTGGTTGCGTATGCCCAACAGGTGATTCCGGACTGTCCGCCACGTGCTTCTGGCACGTCTGAGAGGTGGTTCCAACATGCCCGGCAGGTCATTTCGGAGAGTCGTCCAAGTGGTTCTGGCGTAGCCTGCAGGTGATTTTGGCGTGTCCGGCAGGTGTTTCTGGCGAGTCGAGCAGGTGGCTCCGGCATGCTCGGCAGGTGCTTCCGGCGTCTCCGGCACTTGGTTCTGGTGTGTCTGAGAGCTGGTTCCGGCATGTCCGGCAGATGATTCCGGAGTGTCCGCCAAGTGGTTCTGGCATACCCAGCAGGTGATTTTCGCATGACCGGCAGTTGGTTCCAGCAAGCCCGGCAGGTGATTCCGAAGTGTTCCCCAACTGGTTGTGGCGTAGCCGGCAGGTGATTTTTGCGTGTCCGGCAGGTGGTTCTGGCGAGTCGAGCAGGTGGTTCCGGCGTGCTCGGCAGGTGCTTCCGGGGTCATTGGCACGTGGTTCTGGAATATCTGAGAGGTGGTTCCGGCATGCCCGGCAGTTGATTCCGGAGTGCTCGCCAAGTGTTTCCGGCGTAGCCGGCAGGTGATTTTGCATGTCCAGCGGTCGTTCCGGCGGGTCGAGCCGGTGGTTCCGGCGTGTCCGGCTGGTGGTTCCGGTCTGTCCGGCAGGTGGTTCTGTGGTGTCCGGCACGAGGTTCAGTCTGAGAGGCTGTGCCGGCATGCCCCTCACGTGATTCCGGCTTGTCCCCGAATTGGTGCTGGTGTAGCGGGCAGGTGATTTTGGCGTGTCCGGCAGGTGGTTCAGGCGAGTTGAGCAGGTGGTTGCGACGTGCTCGGCAGGTGCTTCCGGCGTCTCCGGCACGTGTTTCTGGCACATCTGACTGGTGGTTCCGGCATGTCCAAAAGTTGATTCCGGTCTGTCCGGTAGGTGGTTCCGGCGTGCACGGCATGTGGTTCTGGTACGTCTCAGAGGTGGTTGCGCATGCCCAACAGGTGATTCCGGACTGTCCGCCACATGGTTCTGGCACGTCTGAGAGGTGGTTCCGGCATGCCCGGCAGGTCATCCCAGAGAGTCCTCCAAGTGGTTCTGGCATAACACGCAGGTGATTTGGCGTGTCTGGCAGGTTGTTCCGTTGTGCTTGGCAGGTGGTTCAGGCTTGGCCGGCAGGTGGTTCCAGACTGTCCAGGACGTGTTTCCAGCTTCTCCGGCAGGTGGTTCTGGTACGTCTGAGAGGTGGTTCCGCCATGGCTGGCAGGTGATTCCGGACCGTCCCCCAGGTGGTTCTGGCATAGCCAGCAGTTGATATTGGTCTGTCCGGCAGGTGGTTCCAGCGAGTCGAACAGGTGGCTCCGGCGTGCTCGGCAGGTGGTTCCGGTCTGTCTGGTAGGTGATTTCGGCGTGTCCGGCACGTGCTTCAGGCACGTCTGAGAGGTGGTTCCGGCATGCGCGACAGGTGATTTCGGAGTGTCCGCCAGGTGGTTCTGGCGTACCCGGCAGGTGATTTTGGCGTGTCATACAGGTGTTTCTGGCGAGTCGAGCAGGTGGCTCCGGCATGCTCTGCAGGTGCTTCCAGCGTCTCCGGCACGTGGTTCTGGTGTGTCTGAGAGCTGGTTCCGGCATGTCCGGCAGATGATTCCGGAGTGTCCGCCAAGTGGTTCTGGCATACCCGGCTGGTGATTTGGGCATGTCAGGTAGGTGGTTCCGGCGAGTCGAGCAGGTGGCTCCGGCGTGCTCGGCAGGTTTTTCAGACGGGTGTGGCAGGTGTTTTCCGTCTGTTCAGGGTGTGGTTCCAGCATCTCATGCACATGGTTCTGGCACGTCTGAGTTGTGGTTCCGGCCGGCCAGACAGGTGTTTCCACAGTGTCCGCCAAGTGGTACTGGCGTAGTTGGCAGGTGATTTTGGCATGACCGGCAGGTGGTTCCAGCAAGCCCGGCAGGTGATTCCGAAGTTTTCCCCAACTGGTTATGGCGTAGCCGGCAGGTGATTTTTGCGTGTCCGGCAGGTGGTTCTGGCGAGTCGAGCAGGTGGTTCCGGCGTGCTCGGCAGGTGCTTCCGGGGTCATTGGCACGTGGTTCTGGCATATCTGAGAGGTGGTTCCGGCATGCCCGGCAGGTGATTCCGGAGTGTTCGCCAAGTGTTTCCGGCGTAGCCGGCAGGTGATTTTGCATGTCCCGCGGTCGTTCCGGCGGGTCGAGCCGGTGGTTCCGGCGTGTCCGGCAGGTGGTTCCGGTCTGTCCGGCAGGTGGTTCTGTGGTGTCCGGCACGAGGTTCAGTCTGAGAGGCTGTGCCGGCATGCCCCTCACGTGATTCCGGCTTGTCCCCGAAGTGGTGCTGGTGTAGCGGGCAGGTGATTTTGGCGTGTCCGGCAGGTGGTTCAGGCGAGTTGAGCAGGTGGCTCCGACGTGCTCGGCAGGTGCTTCCGGCGTCTCCGGAACGTGTTTCTGGCACATCTGACTGGTGGTTCCGGCATGCCCAAATGTTGATTCCGGTCTGTCCGGTAGGTGGTTCCGGCGTGCACGGCACGTGGTTCTGGTACGTCTCAGAGGTGGTTGCGTATGCCCAACAGGTGATTCCGGACTGTCCGCCACGTGCTTCTGGCACGTCTGAGAGGTGGTTCCAACATGCCCGGCAGGTCATTTCGGAGAGTCGTCCAAGTGGTTCTGGCGTAGCCCGCAGGTGATTTTGGCGTGTCCGGCAGGTGTTTCTGGCGAGTCGAGCAGGTGGCTCCGGCATGCTCGGCAGGTGCTTCCGGCGTCTCCGGCACTTGGTTCTGGTGTGTCTGAGAGCTGGTTCCGGCATGTCCGGCAGATGATTCCGGAGTGTCCGCCAAGTGGTTCTGGCATGCCCAGCAGGTGATTTTCGCATGACCGGCAGTTGGTTCCAGCAAGCCCGGCAGGTGATTCCGAAGTGTTCCCCAACTGGTTGTGGCGTAGCCGGCAGGTGATTTTTGCGTGTCCGGCAGGTGGTTCTGGCGAGTCGAGCAGGTGGTTCCGGCGTGCTCGGCAGGTGCTTCCGGGGTCATTGGCACGTGGTTCTGGCATATCTGAGAGGTGGTTCCGGCATGCCCGGCAGTTGATTCCGGAGTGCTCGCCAAGTGTTTCCGGCGTAGCCGGCAGGTGATTTTGCATGTCCAGCGGTCGTTCCGGCGGGTCGAGCCGGTGGTTCCGGCGTGTCCGGCTGGTGGTTCCGGTCTGTCCGGCAGGTGGTTCTGTGGTGTCCGGCACGAGGTTCAGTCTGAGAGGCTGTGCCGGCATGCCCCTCACGTGATTCCGGCTTGTCCCCGAATTGGTGCTGGTGTAGCGGGCAGGTGATTTTGGCGTGTCCGGCAGGTGGTTCAGGCGAGTTGAGCAGGTGGTTGCGACGTGCTCGGCAGGTGCTTCCGGCGTCTCCGGCACGTGTTTCTGGCACATCTGACTGGTGGTTCCGGCATGCCCAAAAGTTGATTCCGGTCTGTCCGGTAGGTGGTTCCGGCGTGCACGGCACGTGGTTCTGGTACGTGTCAGAGGTGGTTGCGTATGCCCAACAGGTGATTCCGGACTGTCCGCCACGTGCTTCTGGCACGTCTGAGAGTTGGTTCCAACATGCCCGGCAGGTCATTTCGGAGAGTCGTCCAAGTGGTTCTGGCGTAGCCCGCAGGTGATTTTGGCGTGTCCGGCAGGTGGTTCTGCCGTGCTTGGCAGGTGGTTCAGGCATGGCCGTCACGTGGTTTCAGTCTGTCCAGGACGTGTTTCCAGCTTCTCCGGCAGGTGGTTCTGGTACGTCTGAGAGGTGGTTCCGCCATGGCTGGCAGGTGATCCCGGACTGTCCCCCAGGTGGTTCTGGCATAGCCAGCAGTTGATATTGGCCTGTCCGGCAGGTGGTTCCAGCGAGTCGAACAGGTGGCTCCGGCGTGCTCGGCAGGTGGTTCCGGTCTGTCCGGTACGAGATTCCGGCGTTTCCGGCACGTGCTTCCGGCACGTCTGAGAGGTGGTTCCGGCATGCGCGACAGGTGGTTTCGGAGTGTCCGCCAGGTGGTTCTGGCGTATCCGGCAGGTGATTTTGGCGTGTCCGGCAGGTGTTTCTGGCGAGTCGAGCAGGTGGCTCCGGAATGCTCGGCAGGTGCTTCCGGCGTCTCCGGCACTTGGTTCTGGTGTGTCTGAGAGCTGGTTCCGGCATGTCCGGCAGATGATTCCGGAGTGTCCGCCAAGTGGTTCTGGCATACCCAGCAGGTGATTTTGGCGTGTCAGGGAGGTGGTACCGGTGAGTCAAGCAGATGTTTCCGGCGTGCTCAGCTGGTGGTTCAGGCGGTTCTGGCAGGTGGTATCCGTCTTTTCGGGGTGTGGTTCCAGCATCTCATGAACACATTTCTGGCACGTCTGAGATGTGGTTCCAGCCGGCCCGACAGGTGTTTCCGCAGTGTCCGCCAAGCGGTTCTGGCATAGTTGGCAGGTGATTTTGGCATGACTGGCAGGTGGTTCCAGCAAGCCTGGCAGGTGATTCCAAAGTGTTCACCAACTGGTTGTGGCGTAGCCGGCAGGTGATTTTTGCGTGATCGGCAGGTGGTTCTGGCGAGTCGAGCAGGTGGTTCCGGCGTGCTCGGCTGGTGCTTCCGGGGTCATTGGCACGGGGTTCTGGCATGTCTGAGAGGTGGTTCCTGCATGCCCGGCAAGTGATTCCGGAGTGTTCGCCAAGTGGTTCTGGCATAGTCGGCAGGTGATTTTGGCATGTCCGGCAGGTGGTTCAGGCGAGTTGAGCAGGTGGTTCCAACGTGCTTGGCAGGTGCTTCCGGCGTCTCCGGCACGTGTTTCTGGCACATCTGACAGATGGTTCCAGCATGCCCGAAAGGTGATTCCAGTCTGTCCGGTAGGTGGTTCCAGCCTGCACGGCATGTGGTTCTGGTACGTCTCAGAGGTGGTTGCGCATGCCCAACAGGTGATTCCAGACTGTCCGCCACATGGTTCTGGCACGTCTGAGAGGTGGTTCCGGCATGCCCGGCAGGTCATCCCAGAGAGTCCTCCAAGTGGTTCTGGCATAGCACGCAGGAGATTTTGGCGTGTCTGGCAGGTTGTTCCGTTGTGCTTGGCAGGTGGTTCAGGCTTGGCCGGCAGGTGGTTCCAGACTGTCCAGGACGTGTTTCCAGCTTCTCCGGCAGGTGGTTCTGCTACGTCTGAGAGGTGGTTCCGCCATGGCTGGCAGGTGACTCCGGACCGTCCCCCAGGTGGTTCTGGCATAGCCAGCAGTTGATATTGGCCTGTCCGGCAGGTGGTTCCAGCGAGTCGAACAGGTGGCTCCGGCGTGCTCGGCAGGTGGTTCCGGTCTGTCTGGTAGGTGATTCCGGCATGTCCGGCACGTGCTTCCGGCACGTCTGAGAGGTGGTTCCGGCATGCGCGACAGGTCATTTCGTAGTGTCCGCCAGGTGGTTCTGGCGTACCCGGCAGGTGATTTTGGCGTGTCCGACAGGTGTTTCTGGCGAGTCGAGCAGGTGGCTCCGGCATGCTCGGCAGGTGCTTCCGGCGTCTCCGGCACGTGGTTCTGGTGTGTCTGAGAGCTGGTTCCGGCATGTCCGGCAGATGATTCCGGAGTGTCCGCCAAGTGGTTCTGGCATACCCGGCTGGTGATTTGGGCTGTCAGGTAGGTGGTTCCGGCGAGTCGAGCAGGTGGCTCCGGCGTGCTCGGCAGGTTGTTCAGACGGGTCTGGCAGGTGTTTTCCGTCTGTTCAGGGTGTGGTTCCAGCATCTCATGCACATGGTTCTGGCACGTCTGAGATGTGGTTCCGGCCGGCCCGACAGGTGTTTCCACAGTGTCCGCCAAGTGGTACTGGCGTAGTTGGCAGGTGATTTTGGCATGACCGGCAGGTGGTTCCAGCAAGCCCGGCAGGTGATTCCGAAGTTTTCCCCAACTGGTTGTGGCGTAGACGGCAGGTGATTTTTGCGTGTCCGGCAGGTGGTTCTGGCGAGTCGAGCAGGTGGTTCCGGCGTGCTCGGCAGGTGCTTCCGGGGTCATTGGCACGTGGTTCTGGCATATCTGAGAGGTGGTTCCGGCATGCCCGGCAGGTGATTCTGGAGTGTTCGCGAAGTGTTTCCGGCGTAACCGGCAGGTGATTTTGCATGTCCCGCGGTCGTTCCGGCGGGTCGAGCCGGTGGTTCCGGCGTGTCCGGCAGGTGGTTCCGGTCTGTCCGGCAGGTTGTTCTGTGGTGTACGGCACGAGGTTCGGTCTGAGAGGCTGTGCCGGCATGCCCCTCACGTGATTCCGGCTTGTCCCCGAAGTGGTGCTGGTGTAGCGGGCAGGTGATTTTGGCGTGTCCGGCAGGTGGTTCAGGCGAGTTGAGCAGGTGGTTGCGACGTGCTCGGCAGGTGCTTCCGGCGTCTCCGGCACGTGTTTCTGGCACATCTGACTGGTGGTTCCGGCATGCCCAAAAGTTGATTCCGGTCTGTCCGGTAGGTGGTTCCGGCGTGCACGGCACGTGGTTCTGGTACGTGTCAGAGGTGGTTGCGTATGCCCAACAGGTGATTCCGGACTGTCCGCCACGTGCTTCTGGCACGTCTGAGAGGTGGTTCCAACATGCCCGGCAGGTCATTTCGGAGAGTCGTCCAAGTGGTTCTGGCGTAGCCCGCAGGTGATTTTGGCGTGTCCGGCAGGTGGTTCCGCCGTGCTCGGCAGGTGGTTCAGGCATGGCCGTCACGTGGTTCCAGTCTGTCCAGGACGTGTTTCCAGCTTCTCCGGCAGGTGGTTCTGGTACGTCTGAGAGGTGGTTCCGCCATGGCTGGCAGGTGATCCCGGACTGTCCCCCAGGTGGTTCTGGCATAGCCAGCAGTTGATATTGGCCTGTCCGGCAGGTGGTTCCAGCGAGTCAAACAGGTGGCTCCGGCGTTCTTGGCAGGTGGTTCCGGTCTGTCCGGTAGGTGTTTCCGGCGTGTCTGGCACGTGCTTCCGGCACGTCTGAGAGGTGGTTCCGGCATGCGCGGCAGGTGATTCCGTAGTGTCCGCCAGGTGGTTCTGGCATACCCGGCAGGTGATTTTGGCGTGTCCGGCAGGTGTTTCTGGCGAGTCGAGCAGGTGGCTCCGGCATGCTCGGCAGGTGCTTCCGGCGTCTCCGGCACTTGGTTCTGGTGTGTCTGAGAGCTGGTTCCGGCATGTCCGGCAGATGATTCCGGAGTGTCCGCCAAGTGGTTCTGGCATACCCAGCAGGTGATATTCGCATGACCGGAAGGTGGTTCCAGCGAGCCCGGCAGGTGATTCCGAAGTGTTCCCCAACTGGTTGTGGCGTAGCCGGCAGGTGATTTTGGCGTGTCCGGCAGGTGGTTCTGGCGAGTCGAGCAGGTGGTTCCGGCGTGCTCGGCAGGTGCTTCCGGGGTCATTGGCACGTGGTTCTGGCATATCTGAGAGGTGGTTCCGGCATGCCCGGCAGGTGTTTTCGGAGTGTTCGCCAAGTGTTTCCGGCGTAGCCGGCAAGTAATTTTGCATGTCCAGCGGTCGTTCCGGCGGGTCGAGCCGGTGGTACCGGCGTGTCCGGCAGGTGGTTCCGGTCTGTCCGGCAGGTGGTTCTGTGGTGTCCGGCACGAGGTTCAGTCTGAGAGGCTGTGCCGGCATGCCCCTCACGTGATTCCGGCTTGTCCCCGAAGTGGTTCTGGCATACCCGGCAGGTGATTTTGGCGTGTCCGGCAGGTGTTTCTGGCGAGTCGAGCAGGTGGCTCCGGCATGCTCGGCAGGTGCTTCCGGCGTCTCCGGCACTTGGTTCTGGTGTGTCTGAGAGCTGGTTCCGGCATGTCCGGCAGATGATTCCGGAGTGTCCGCCAAGTGGTTCTGGCATACCCAGCAGGTGATTTTGGCGTGTCAGGGAGGTGGTACCGGTGAGTCGAGCAGGTGGTTCCGGCGTGCTCAGCAGGTGGTTCAGGCGGTTCTGGCAGGTGGTATCCGTCTGTTCGGGGTGTGGTTCCAGCATCTCATGAACACGTCTCTCTCTCGTCTGAGATGTGGTTCCAGCCGGCCCGACAGGTGTTTCCGCAGTGTCCGCCAAGCGGTTCTGGCGTAGTTGGCAGGTGATTTTGGCATGACTGGCAGGTGGTTCCAGCAAGCCTGGCAGGTGATTCCAAAGTGTTCACCAACTGGTTGTGGCGTAGCCGGCGGGTGATTTTTGTGTGATCGGCAGGTGGTTCTGGCGAGTCGAGCAGGTGGTTCCGGCGTGCTCGGCTGGTGCTTCCGGGGTCATTGGCACGGGGTTCTGGCATGTCTGAGAGGTGGTTCCTGCATGCCCGGCAAGTGATTCCGGAGTGTTCGCCAAGTGGTTCTGGCATAGTCGGCAGGTGATTTTGGCATGTCCGGCAGGTGGTTCAGGCGAGTTGAGCAGGTGGTTCCAACGTGCTTGGCAGGTGCTTCCGGCGTCTCCGGCACGTGTTTCTGGCACATCTGACAGGTGGTTCCGGCATGCCCGAAAGGTGATTCCGGTCTGTCCGGTAGGTGGTTCCAGCCTGCACGGCATGTGGTTCTGGTACGTGTCAGAGGTGGTTGCGCATGCCCAACAGGTGATTCCGGACTGTCCGCCACATGGTTCTGGCACGTCTGAGAGGTGGTTCAGGCATGCCCGGCAGGTCATCCCAGAGAGTCCTCCAAGTGGTTCTGGCATAACACGCAGGTGATTTGGCGTGTCTGGCAGGTTGTTCCGTTGTGCTTGGCAGGTGGTTCAGGCTTGGCCGGCAGGTGGTTCCAGACTGTCCAGGACGTGTTTCCAGCTTCTCCGGCAGGTGGTTCTGCTACGTCTGAGAGGTGGTTCCGCCATGGCTGGCAGGTGATTCCGGACCGTCCCCCAGGTGGTTCTGGCATAGCCAGCAGTTGATATTGGTCTGTCCGGCAGGTGGTTCCAGCGAGTCGAACAGGTGGCTCCGGCGTGCTCGGCAGGTGCTTCCGGCGTCTCCGGCACGTGGTTCTGTTGTGTCTGAGAGGTGGTTCCGGCATGTCCGGCAGATGATTCCGGAGTGTCCGCCAAGTGGTTCTGGCATACCCGGCTCGTGATTTGGGCATGTCAGGTAGGTGGTTCCGGCGAGTCGAGCAGGTGGCTCCGGCGTGCTCGGCAGGTTGTTCAGACGGGTCTGGCAGGTGTTTTCCGTCTGTTCAGGGTGTGGTTCCAGCATCTCATGCACATGGTTCTGGCACGTCTGAGATGTGGTTCCGGCCGGCCCGACAGGTGTTTCCACAGTGTCCGCCAAGTGGTACTGGCGTAGTTGGCAGGTGATTTTGGCATGACCGGCAGGTGGTTCCAGCAAGCCCGGCAGGTGATTCCGAAGTTTTCCCCAACAGGTTGTGGCGTAGCCGGCAGGTGATTTTTGCGTGTCCGGCAGGTGGTTCTGGCGAGTCGAGCAGGTGGTTCCGGCGTGCTCGGCAGGTGCTTCCGGGGTCATTGGCACGTGGTTCTGGCATATCTGAGAGGTGGTTCCGGCATGCCCGGCAGGTGATTCCGGAGTGTTCGCGAAGTGTTTCCGGCGTAGCCGGCAGGTGATTTTGCATGTCCAGCGGTCGTTCCGGCGGGTCGAGCCGGTGGTACCGGCGTGTCCGGCAGGTGGTTCCGGTCTGTCCGGCAGGTGGTTCTGTGGTGTCCGGCACGAGGTTCAGTCTGAGAGGCTGTGCCGGCATGACCCTCACGTGATTCCGGCTTGTCCCCGAAGTGGTGCTGGTGTAGCGGGCAGGTGATTTTGGCGTGTCCGGCAGGTGGTTCTGGCGAGTCGAGCAGGTGGTTCCGGCGTGCTCGGCAGGTGCTTCCGGGGTCATTGGCACGTGGTTCTGGCATATCTGAGAGGTGGTTCCGGCATGCCCGGCAGGTGATTCCGGAGTGCTCGCCAAGTGTTTCCGGCGTATCCGGCAGGTGATTTTGCATGTCCAGCGGTCGTTCCGGAGGGTCGAGCCGGTGGTTCCGGCGTGTCCGGCAGGTGGTTCCGGTCTGTCCGGCAGGTGGTTCTGTGGTGTCCGGCACGAGGTTCAGTCTGAGAGGCTGTGCCGGCATGCCCCTCACGTGATTCCGGCTTGTCCCCGAAGTGGTTCTGGCATACCCGGCAGGTGATTTTGGCGTGTCCGGCAGGTGTTTCTGGCGAGTCGAGCAGGTGGCTCCGGCATGCTTGGCAGGTGCTTCCGGCGTATCCGGCACTTGGTTCTGGTGTGTCTGAGAGCTGGTTCCGGCATGTCTGGCAGATGATTCCGGAGTGTGCACCAAGTGGTTCTGGCATACCCAGCAGGTGATTTTGGCGTGTCAGGGAGGTGGTACCGGTGAGTCGAGCATTTGGTTCTGGCGTGCTCAGCAGGTGGTTCAGGCGGTTCTGGCAGGTGGTATCCGTCTGTTCGGGGTGTGGTTCCAGCATCTCATGAACACGTTTCTGGCACGTCTGAGATGTGGTTCCAGCCGGCCCGACAGGTGTTTCCGCAGTGTCCGCCAAGCGGTTCTGGCGTAGTTGGCAGGTGATTTTGGCATGACTGGCAGGTGGTTCCAGCAAGCCTGGCAGGTGATTCCAAAGTGTTCACCAACTGGTTGTGGCGTAGCCGGCAGGTGATTTTTGCGTGATCGGCAGCTGGTTCTGGCGAGTCGAGCAGGTGGTTCCGGCGTGCTCGGCTGGTGCTTCCGGGGTCATTGGCACGGGGTTCTGGCATGTCTGAGAGGTGGTTCTTGCATGCCCGGCAAGTGATTCCGGAGTGTTCGCCAAGTGGTTCTGGCATAGTCGGCAGGTGATTTTGGCATGTCCGGCAGGTGGTTCAGGCGAGTTGAGCAGTTGGTTCCGACGTGCTTGGCAGGTGCTTCCGGCGTCTCCGGCACGTGTTTCTGGCACATCTGACAGGTGGTTCCGGCATGCCCGAAAGGTGATTCCGGTCTGTCCGGTAGGTGGTTCCAGCCTGCACGGCATGTGGTTCTGGTACGTCTCAGAGGTGGTTGCGCATGCCCAACAGGTGATTCCGGACTGTCCGCCACATGGTTCTGGCACGTCTGAGAGGTGGTTCCGGCATGCCCGGCAGGTCATCCCAGAGAGTCCTCCAAGTGGTTCTGGCATAACACGCAGGTGATTTTGGCGTGTCTGGCAGGTTGTTCCGTTGTGCTTGGCAGGTGGTTCAGGCTTGGCCGGCAGGTGGTTCCAGACTGTCCAGGACGTGTTTCCAGCTTCTCCGGCAGGTGGTTCTGCTACGTCTGAGAGGTGGTTCCGCCATGGCTGGCAGGTGATTCCGGACCGTCCCCCAGGTGGTTCTGGCATAGCCAGCAGTTGATATTGGCCTGTCCGGCAGGTGGTTCCAGCGAGTCGAACAGGTGGCTCCGGCGTGCTCGGCAGGTGGTTCCGGTCTGTCTGGTAGGTGATTTCGGCGTGTCCGGCACGTGCTTCAGGCACGTCTGAGAGGTGGTTCCGGCATGCGCGACAGGTGATTTCGGAGTGTCCGCCAGGTGGTTCTGGCGTACCCGGCAGGTGATTTTGGCGTGTCCGACAGGTGTTTCTGACGAGTCGAGCAGGTGGCTCCAGCATGCTCGGCAGGTGCTTCCGGCGTCTCCGGCACGTGGTTCTGTTGTGTCTGAGAGGTGGTTCCGGCATGTCCGGCAGATGATTCCGGAGTGTCCGCCAAGTGGTTCTGGCATACCCGGCTGGTGATTTGGGCATGTAAGGTAGGTGGTTCCGGCGAGTCGAGCAGGTGGCTCCGGCGTGCTCGGCAGGTTGTTCAGACGGGTCTGGCAGGTGTTTTCCGTCTGTTCAGGGTGTGGTTCCAGCATCTCATGCACATGGTTCTGGCACGTCTGAGATGCGGTTCCGGCCGGCCCGACAGGTGTTTCCACAGTGTCCGCCAAGTGGTACTGGCGTAGTTGGCAGGTGATTTTGGCATGACCGGCAGGTGGTTCCAGCAAGCCCGGCAGGTGATTCTGAAGTTTTCCCCAACTGGTTGTGGCGTAGCCGGCAGGTGATTTTTGCGTGTCCGGCAGGTGGTTCTGGCGAGTCGAGCAGGTGGTTCCGGCGTGCTCGGCAGGTGCTTCCGGGGTCATTGGCACGTGGTTCTGGCATATCTGAGAGGTGGTTCCGGCATGCCCGGCAGGTGATTCCGGAGTGTTCGCCAAGTGTTTCCGGCATAGCCGGCAGGTGATTTTGCATGTCCAGCGGTCGTTCCGGCGGGTCGAGCCGGTGGTTCCGGCGTGTCCGGCAGGTGGTTCCGGTCTGTCCGGCAGGTGGTTCTGTGGTGTCCGGCACGAGGTTCAGTCTGAGAGGCTGTGCCGGCATGCCCCTCACGTGATTCCGGCTTGTCCCCGAAGTGGTGCTGGTGTAGCGGGCAGGTGATTTTGGCGTGTCCGGCAGGTGGTTCAGGCGAGTTGAGCAGGTGGTTGCGACGTGCTCGGCAGGTGCTTCCGGCGTCTCCGGCACGTGTTTCTGGCACATCTGACTGGTGGTTCCGGCATGCCCAAAAGTTGATTCCGGTCTGTCCGGTAGGTGGTTCCGGCGTGCACGGCACGTGGTTCTGGTACGTGTCAGAGGTGGTTGCATATGCCCAACAGGTGATTCCGGACTGTCCGCCACGTGCTTCTGGCACGTCTGAGAGGTGGTTCCAACGTGCCCGGCAGGTCATTTCGGAGAGTCGTCCAAGTGGTTCTGGCGTAGCCCGCAGGTGATTTTGGCGTGCTCGGCAGGTGGTTCAGGCATGGCCGTCACGTGGTTCCAGTCTGTCCAGGACGTGTTTCCAGCTTCTCCGGCAGGTGGTTCTGGTACGTCTGAGAGGTGGTTCCGCCATGGCTGGCAGGTGATCCCGGACTGTCGCCCAGGTGGTTCTGGCATAGCCAGCAGTTGATATTGGCCTGTCCGGCAGGTGGTTCCAGCGAGTCAAACAGGTGGCTCCGGCGTTCTTGGCAGGTGGTTCCGGTCTGTCCGGTAGGTGTTTCCGGCGTGTCTGGCACGTGCTTCCGGCACGTCTGAGAGGTGGTTCCGGTATGCGCGGCAGGTGATTCCGTAGTGTCCGACAGGTGGTTCTGGCATACCCGGCAGGTGATTTTGGCGTGTCCGGCAGGTGTTTCTGGCGAGTCGAGCAGGTGGCTCCGGCATGCTCGGCAGGTGCTTCCGGCGTCTCCGGCACTTGGTTCTGGTGTGTCTGAGAGCTGGTTCCGGCATGTCCGGCAGATGATTCCGGAGTGTCCGCCAAGTGGTTCTGGCATACCCAGCAGGTGATATTCGCATGACCGGAAGGTGGTTCCAGCGAGCCCGGCAGGTGATTCCGAAGTGTTCCCCAACTGGTTGTGGCGTAGCCGGCAGGTGATTTTGGCGTGTCCGGCAGGTGGTTCTGGCGAGTCGAGCAGGTGGTTCCGGCGTGCTCGGCAGGTGCTTCCGGGGTCATTGGCACGTGGTTCTGGCATATCTGAGAGGTGGTTCCGGCATGCCCGGCAGGTGTTTCCGGAGTGTTCGCCAAGTGTTTCCGGCGTAGCCGGCAGGTGATTTTGCATGTCCAGCGGTCGTTCCGGCGGGTCGAGCCGGTGGTTCCGGCGTGTCCGGCAGGTGGTTCCGGTCTGTCCGGCAGGTGGTTCTGTGGTGTCCGGCACGAGGTTCAGTCTGAGAGGCTGTGCCGGCATGCCCCTCACGTGATTCCGGCTTGTCCGCGAAGTGGTGCTGGTGTAGCGGGCAGGTGATTTTTGCGTGTCCGGCAGGTGGTTCTGGCGAGTCGAGCAGGTGGTTCCGGCGTGCTCGGCAGGTGCTTCCGGGGTCATTGGCACGTGGTTCTGGCATATCTGAGAGGTGGTTCCGGCATGCCCGGCAGGTGATTCCGGAGTGCTCGCCAAGTGTTTCCGGCGTAGCCGGCAGGTGATTTTGCATGTCCAGCGGTCGTTCCGGAGGGTCGAGCCGGTGGTTCCGGCGTGTCCGGCAGGTGGTTCCGGTCTGTCCGGCAGGTGGTTCTGTGGTGTCCGGCACGAGGTTCAGTCTGAGAGGCTGTGCCGGCATGCCCCTCACGTGATTCCGGCTTGTCCCCGAAGTGGTTCTGGCATACCCGGCAGGTGATTTTGGCGTGTCCGGCAGGTGTTTCTGGCGAGTCGAGCAGGTGGCTCCGGCATGCTCGGCAGGTGCTTCCGGCGTCTCCGGCACTTGGTTCTGGTGTGTCTGAGAGCTGGTTCCGGCATGTCCGGCAGATGATTCCGGAGTGTCCGCCAAGTGGTTCTGGCATACCCGGCTGGTGATTTGGGCATGTCAGGTAGGTGGTTCCGGCGAGTCGAGCAGGTGGCTCCGGCGTGCTCGGCAGGTTGTTCAGACTGGTCTGGCAGGTGTTTTCCGTCTGTTCAGGGTGTGGTTCCAGCATCTCATGCACATGGTTCTGGCACGTCTGAGATGTGGTTCCGGCCGGCCCGACAGGTGTTTCCACAGTGTCCGCCAAGTGGTACTGGCGTAGTCGGCAGGTGATTTTGGCATGACCGGCAGGTGGTTCCAGCAAGCCCGGCAGGCGATTCTGAAGTTTTCCCCAACTGGTTGTGGCGTAGCCGGCAGGTGATTTTTGCGTGTCCGGCAGGTGGTTCTGGCGAGTCGAGCAGGTGGTTCCGGCGTGCTCGGCAGGTGCTTCCGGGGTCATTGGCACGTGGTTCTGGCATATCTGAGAGGTGGTTCCGGCATGCCCGGCAGGTGATTCCGGAGTGTTCGCCAAGTGTTTCCGGCATAGCCGGCAGGTGATTTTGCATGTCCAGCGGTCGTTCCGGCGGGTCGAGCCGGTGGTTCCGGCGTGTCCGGCAGGTGGTTCCGGTCTGTCCGGCAGGTGGTTCTGTGGTGTCCGGCACGAGGTTCAGTCTGAGAGGCTGTGCCGGCATGCCCCTCACGTGATTCCGGCTTGTCCCCGAAGTGGTGCTGGTGTAGCGGGCAGGTGATTTTGGCGTGTCCGGCAGGTGGTTCAGGCGAGTTGAGCAGGTGGTTGCGACGTGCTCGGCAGGTGCTTCCGGCGTCTCCGGCACGTGTTTCTGGCACATCTGACTGGTGGTTCCGGCATGCCCAAAAGTTGATTCCGGTCTGTCCGGTAGGTGGTTCCGGCGTGCACGGCACGTGGTTCTGGTACGTGTCAGAGGTGGTTGCGTATGCCAAACAGGTGATTCCGGACTGTCCGCCACGTGCTTCTGGCACGTCTGAGAGGTGGTTCCAACGTGCCCGGCAGGTCATTTCGGAGAGTCGTCCAAGTGGTTCTGGCGTAGCCCGCAGGTGATTTTGGCGTGTCCGGCAGGTGGTTCCGCCGTGCTCGGCAGGTGGTTCAGGCATGGCCGTCACGTGGTTCCAGTCTGTCCAGGACGTGTTTCCAGCTTCTCCGGCAGGTGGTTCTGGTACGTCTGAGAGGTGGTTCCGCCATGGCTGGCAGGTGATCCCGGACTGTCGCCCAGGTGGTTCTGGCATAGCCAGCAGTTGATATTGGCCTGTCCGGCAGGTGGTTCCAGCGAGTCAAACAGGTGGCTCCGGCGTTCTTGGCAGGTGGTTCCGGTCTGTCCGGTAGGTGTTTCCGGCGTGTCTGGCACGTGCTTCCGGCACGTCTGAGAGGTGGTTCCGGTATGCGCGGCAGGTGATTCCGTAGTGTCCGACAGGTGGTTCTGGCATACCCGGCAGGTGATTTTGGCGTGTCCGGCAGGTGTTTCTGGCGAGTCGAGCAGGTGGCTCCGGCATGCTCGGCAGGTGCTTCCGGCGTCTCCGGCACTTGGTTCTGGTGTGTCTGAGAGCTGGTTCCGGCATGTCCGGCAGATGATTCCGGAGTGTCCGCCAAGTGGTTCTGGCATACCCAGCAGGTGATATTCGCATGACCGGAAGGTGGTTCCAGCGAGCCCGGCAGGTGATTCCGAAGTGTTCCCCAACTGGTTGTGGCGTAGCCGGCAGGTGATTTTGGCGTGTCCGGCAGGTGGTTCTGGCGAGTCGAGCAGGTGGTTCCGGCGTGCTCGGCAGGTGCTTCCGGGGTCATTGGCACGTGGTTCTGGCATATCTGAGAGGTGGTTCCGGCATGCCCGGCAGGTGTTTCCGGAGTGTTCGCCAAGTGTTTCCGGCGTAGCCGGCAGGTGATTTTGCATGTCCAGCGGTCGTTCCGGCGGGTCGAGCCGGTGGTTCCGGCGTGTCCGGCAGGTGGTTCCGGTCTGTCCGGCAGGTGGTTCTGTGGTGTCCGGCACGAGGTTCAGTCTGAGAGGCTGTGCCGGCATGCCCCTCACGTGATTCCGTCTTGTCCGCGAAGTGGTGCTGGTGTAGCGGGCAGGTGATTTTTGCGTGTCCGGCAGGTGGTTCTGGCGAGTCGAGCAGGTGGTTCCGGCGTGCTCGGCAGGTGCTTCCGGGGTCATTGGCACGTGGTTCTGGCATATCTGAGAGGTGGTTCCGGCATGCCTGGCAGGTGATTCCGGAGTGCTCGCCAAGTGTTTCCGGCGTAGCCGGCAGGTGATTTTGCATGTCCAGCGGTCGTTCCGGAGGGTCGAGCCGGTGGTTCCGGCGTGTCCGGCAGGTGGTTCCGGTCTGTCCGGCAGGTGGTTCTGTGGTGTCCGGCACGAGGTTCAGTCTGAGAGGCTGTGCCGGCATGCCCCTCACGTGATTCCGGCTTGTCCCCGAAGTGGTTCTGGCATACCCGGCAGGTGATTTTGGCGTGTCCGGCAGGTGTTTCTGGCGAGTCGAGCAGGTGGCTCCGGCATGCTCGGCAGGTGCTTCCGGCGTCTCCGGCACTTGGTTCTGGTGTGTCTGAGAGCTGGTTCCGGCATGTCCGGCAGATGATTCCGGAGTGTCCGCCAAGTGGTTCTGGCATACCCAGCAGGTGATTTTGGCGTGTTAGGGATTTGTTACCCGTGAGTAGAGCAGGTGGTTCCGGCGTGCTCAGCAGGTGGTTCAGGCGGTTCTGGCAGGTGGTATCCGTCTGTTCGCTGTGTGGTTCCAGCATCTCATGAACACGTTTCTGGCACGTCTGAGATGTGGTTCCGGCCGGCCCGACAGGTGTTTCCACAGTGTCCGCCAAGTGGTACTGGCGTAGTTGGCAGGTGATTTTGGCATGACCGGCAGGTGGTTCCAGCAAGCCCGGCAGGTGATTCCGAAGTGTTCCCCAACTGGTTGTGGCGTAGCCGGCAGGTGATTTTTGCGTGTCCGGCAGGTGGTTCTGGCGAGTCGAGCAGGTGGTTCCGGCGTGCTCGGCAGGTGCTTCCGGGGTCATTGGCACGTGGTTCTGGCATATCTGAGAGGTGGTTCCGGCATGCCCGGCAGGTGATTCCGGAGTGTTCGCCAAGTGTTTCCGGCGTAGCCGGCAGGTGATTTTGCATGTCCCGCGGTCGTTCCGGCGGGTCGAGCCGGTGGTTCCGGCGTGTCCGGCAGGTGGTTCCGGTCTGTCCGGCAGGTGGTTCTGGGGTGTCCGGCACGAGGTTCAGTCTGAGAGGCTGTGCCGGCATGCCCCTCACGTGATTCCGGCTTGTCCCCGAAGTGGTGCTGGTGTAGCGGGCAGGTGATTTTGGCGTGTCCGGCAGGTGGTTCAGGCGAGTTGAGCAGGTGGTTGCGACGTGCTCGGCAGGTGCTTCCGGCGTCTCCGGCACGTGTTTCTGGCACATCTGACTGGTGGTTCCGGCATGCCCAAAAGTGGATTCCGGTCTGTCCGGTAGGTGGTTCCGGCGTGCACGGCACGTGGTTCTGGTACGTGTCAGAGGTGGTTGCGTATGCCCAACAGGTGATTCCGGACTGTCCGCCACGTGCTTCTGGCACGTCTGAGAGGTGGTTCCAACGTGCCCGGCAGGTCATTTCGGAGAGTCGTCCAAGTGGTTCTGGCGTAGCCCGCGGGTGATTTTGGCGTGTCCGGCAGGTGGTTCCGCCGTGCTCGGCAGGTGGTTCAGGCATGGCCGTCACGTGGTTCCAGTCCGTCCAGGACGTGTTTCCAGCTTCTCCGGCAGGTGGTTCTGGTACGTCTGAGAGGTGTTTCCGCCATGGCTGGCAGGTGATCCCGGACTGTCCCCCAGGTGGTTCTGGCATAGCCAGCAGTTGATATTGGCCTGTCCGGCAGGTGGTTCCAGCGAGTCGAACAGGTGGCTCCGGCGTTCTTGGCAGGTGGTTCCGGTCTGTCCGGTAGGTGTTTCCGGCGTGTCTGGCACGTGCTTCCGGCACGTCTGAGAGGTGGTTCCTGCATGCGCGGCAGGTGATTCCGTAGTGTCCGCCAGGTGGTTCTGGCATACCCGGCAGGTGATTTTGGCGTGTCCGGCAGGTGTTTCTGGCGAGTCGAGCAGGTGGCTCCGGCATGCTCGGCAGGTGCTTCCGGCGTCTCCGGCACTTGGTTCTGGTGTGTCTGAGAGCTGGTTCCGGCATGTCCGGCAGATGATTCCGGAGTGTCCGCCAAGTGGTTCTGGCATACCCAGCAGGTGATTTTGGCGTGTCAGGGAGGTGGTACCGGTGAGTCGAGCAGGTGGTTCCGGCGTGCTCAGCAGGTGGTTCAGGCGGTTCTGGCAGGTGGTATCCGTCTGTTCGGGGTGTGGTTCCAGCATCTCATGAACACGTTTCTGGCACGTCTGAGATGTGGTTCCAGCCGGCCCGACAGGTGTTTCCGCAGTGTCCGCCAAGCGGTTCTGGCGTAGTTGGCAGGTGATTTTGGCATGACTGGCAGGTGGTTCCAGCAAGCCTGGCAGGTGATTCCAAAGTGTTCACCAACTGGTTGTGGCGTAGCCGGCAGGTGATTTTTGCGTGATCGGCAGGTGGTTCTGGCGAGTCGAGCAGGTGGTTCCGGCGTGCTCGGCTGGTGCTTCCGGGGTCATTGGCACGGGGTTCTGGCATGTCTGAGAGGTGGTTCCTGCATGCCCGGCAAGTGATTCCGGAGTGTTCACCAAGTGGTTCTGGCATAGTCGGCAGGTGATTTTGGCATGTCCGGCAGGTGGTTCAGGCGAGTTGAGCAGGTGGTTCCAACGTGCTTGGCAGGTGCTTCCGGCGTCTCCGGCACGTGTTTCTGGCACATCTGACAGGTGGTTCCGGCATGCCCGAAAGGTGATTCCGGTCTGTCCGGTAGGTGGTTCCAGCCTGCACGGCATGTGGTTCTGGTACGTCTCAGAGGTGGTTGCGCATGCCCAACAGGTGATTCCGGACTGTCCGCCACATGGTTCTGGCACGTCTGAGAGGTGGTTCCGGCATGCCCGGCAGGTCATCCCAGAGAGTCCTCCAAGTGGTTCTGGCATAACACGCAGGTGATTTTGGCGTGTCTGGCAGGTTGTTCCGTTGTGCTTGGCAGGTGGTTCAGGCTTGGCCGGCAGGTGGTTCCAGACTGTCCAGGACGTGTTTCCAGCTTCTCCGGCAGGTGGTTCTGCTACGTCGGAGAGGTGGTTCCGCCATGGCTGGCAGGTGATTCCGGACCGTCCCCCAGGTGGTTCTGGCATAGCCAGCAGTTGATATTGGCCTGTCCGGCAGGTGGTTCCAGCGAGTCGAACAGGTGGCTCCGGCGTGCTCGGCAGGTGGTTCCGGTCTGTCCGGTAGGTGATTCCGGCGTGTCCGGCACGTGCTTCCGGCACGTCTGAGAGGTGGTTCCGGCATGCGCGACAGGTGATTTCGGAGTGTCCGCCAGGTGGTTCTGGCGTACCCGGCAGGTGATTTTGGCATGTCCGACAGGTGTTTCTGGCGAGTCGAGCAGGTGGCTCCGGCATGCTCGGCAGGTGCTTCCGGCGTCTCCGGCACGTGGTTCTGTTGTGTCTGAGAGCTGGTTCCGGCATGTCCGGCAGATGATTCCGGAGTGTCCGCCAAGTGGTTCTGGCATACCCGGCTGGTGATTTGGGCATGTCAGGTAGGTGGTTCCGGCGAGTCGAGCAGGTGGCTCCGGCGTGCTCTGCAGGTTGTTCAGACGGGTCTGGCATGTGTTTTCCGTCTGTTCAGGGTGTGGTTCCAGCATCTCATGCACATGGTTCTGGCACGTCTGAGATGTGGTTCCGGCCGGCCCGACAGGTGTTTCCACAGTGTCCGCCAAGTGGTACTGGCGTAGTTGGCAGGTGATTTTGGCATGACCGGCAGGTGGTTCCAGCAAGCCCGGCAGGTGATTCCGCAGTTTTCCCCAACTGGTTGTGGCGTAGCCGGCAGGTGATTTTTGCGTGTCCGGCAGGTGGTTCTGGCGAGTCGAGCAGGTGGTTCCGGCGTTCTCGGCAGGTGGTTCCGGTCTGTCTGTTAGGTGATTCCTGCGTGTCCGGCACGTGCTTCCGGCACGTCTGAGAGGTGGTTCCGGCATGCGCGACAGGTGGTTTCGGAGTGTCCACCAGGTGGTTCTGGCGTACTCGGCAGGTGATTTTGGCGTGTCCGACATGTGTTTCTGGCGAGTCGAGCAGGTGGCTCCGGCATGCTCGGCAGGTAATTCCGGAGTGTTCGCCAAGTGTTTCCGGCATAGCCGGCAGGTGATTTTGCATGTCCAGCGGTCGTTCCGGCGGGTCGAGCCGGTGGTTCCGGCGTGTCCGGCAGGTGGTTCCGGTCTGTCCGGCAGGTGGTTCTGTTGTGTCCGGCACGAGGTTCAGTCTGAGAGGCTGTGCCGGCATGCCCCTCACGTGATTCCGGCTTGTCCCCGAAGTGGTGCTGGTGTAGCGGGCAGGTGATTTTGGCGTGTCCGGCAGGTGGTTCAGGCGAGTTGATCAGGTGGTTGCGACGTGCTCCGCAGGTGCTTCCGGCGTCTCCGGCACGTGTTTCTGGCACATCTGACTGGTGGTCCGGAATGCCCAAAAGTGGATTCCGGTCTGTCCGGTAGGTGGTTCCGGCGTGCACGGCACGTGGTTCTGGTACGTGTCAGAGGTGGTTGCGTATGCCCAACAGGTGATTCCGGACTGTCCGCCACGTGCTTCTGGCACGTCTGAGAGGTGGTTCCAACATGCCCGGCAGGTCATTTCGGAGAGTCGTCCAAGTGGTTCTGGCGTAGCCCGCAGGTGATTTTGGCGTGTCCGGCAGGTGGTTCCGCCGTGCTCGGCAGGTGGTTCAGGCATGGCCGTCACGTGGTTCCAGTCTGTCCAGGACGTGTTTCCAGCTTCTCCGGCAGGTGGTTCTGGTACGTCTGAGAGGTGGTTCCGCCATGGCTGGCAGGTGATCCCGGACTGTCCCCCAGGTGGTTCTGGCATAGCCAGCAGTTGATATTGGCCTGTCCGGCAGGTGGTTCCAGCGAGTCAAACAGGTGGCTCCGGCGTCCTTGGCAGGTGGTTCCGGTCTGTCCGGTAGGTGTTTCCGGCGTGTCTGGCACGTGCTTCCGGCACGTCTGAGAGGTGGTTCCGGCATGCGCGGCAGGTGATTCCGTAGTGTCCGCCAGGTGGTTCTGGCATACCCGGCAGGTGATTTTGGCGTGTCCGGCAGGTGTTTCTGGCGAGTCGAGCAGGTGGCTCCGGCATGCTCGCCAGGTGCTTCCGGCGTCTCCGGCACTTGGTTCTGGTGTGTCTGAGAGCTGGTTCCGGCATGCCCGGCAGATGATTCCGGAGTGTCCGCCAAGTGGTTCTGGCATACCCAGCAGGTGATATTCGCATGACCGGCAGGTGGTTCCAGCAAGCCCGGCAGGTGATTCCGAAGTGTTCCCCAACTGGTTGTGGCCTAGCCGGCAGGTGATTTTTGCGTGTCCGGCAGGTGGTTCTGGCGAGTCGAGCAGGTGGTTCCGGCGTGCTCGGCAGGTGCTTCCGGAGTCATTGGCACGTGGTTCTGGCATATCTGAGAGGTGGTTCCGGCATGCCCGGCAGGTGATTCCGGAGTGCTCGCCAAGTGTTTCCGGCGTAGCCAGCAGGTGATTTTGCATGTCCAGCGGTCGTTCCGGAGGGTCGAGCCGGTGGTTCCGGCGTGTCCGGCAGGTGGTTCCGGTCTGTCCGGCAGGTGGTTCTGTGGTGTCCGGCACGAGGTTCAGTCTGAGAGGCTGTGCCGGCATGCCCCTCACGTGATTCCGGCTTGTCCCCGAAGTGGTTCTGGCATACCCGGCAGGTGATTTTGGCGTGTCCGGCAGGTGTTTCTGGCGAGTCGAGCAGGTGGCTCCGGCATGCTCGGCAGGTGCTTCCGGCGTCTCCGGCACTTGGTTCTGGTGCGTCTGAGAGCTGGTTCCGGCATGTCCGGCAGATGATTCCGGAGTGTGCGCCAAGTGGTTCTGGCATGCCCAGCAGGTGATTTTGGCGTGTCAGGGAGGTGGTACCGGTGAGTCGAGCAGGTGGTTCCGGCGTGCTCAGCAGGTGGTTCAGGCGGTTCTGGCAGGTGGTATCCGTCTGCTCGGGGTGTGGTTCCAGCATCTCATGAACACGTTTCTGGCACGTCTGAGATGTGGTTCCGGCCGGCCCGACAGGTGTTTCCGCAGTGTCCGCCAAGCGGTTCTGGCGTAGTTGGCAGGTGATTTTGGCATGACTGGCAGGTGGTTCCAGCGAGCCTGGCAGGTGATTCCAAAGTGTTCACCAACTGGTTGTGGCGTAGCCGGCAGGTGATTTTTGCGTGATCGGCAGGTGGTTCTGGCGAGTCGAGCAGGTGGTTCCGGCGTGCTCGGCTGGTGCTTCCGGGGTCATTGGCACGGGGTTCTGGCATGTCTGAGAGGTGGTTCCTGCATGCCCGGCAAGTGATTCCGGAGTGTTCGCCAAGTGGTTCTGGCATAGTCGGCAGGTGATTTTGGCATGTCCGGCAGGTGGTTCAGGCGAGTTGAGCAGGTGGTTCCAACGTGCTTGGCAGGTGCTTCCGGCGTCTCCGGCACGTGTTTCTGGCACATCTGACAGGTGGTTCCGGCATGCCCGAAAGGTGATTCCGGTCTGTCCGGTAGGTGGTTCCAGCCTGCACAGCATGTGGTTCTGGTACGTGTCAGAGGTGGTTGCGCATGCCCAACAGGTGATTCCGGACTGTCCGCCACATGGTTCTGGCACGTCTGAGAGGTGGTTCCGGCATGCCCGGCAGGTCATCCCAGAGAGTCCTCCAAGTGGTTCTGGCATAACACGCAGGTGATTTTGGCGTGTCTGGCAGGTTGTTCCGTTGTGCTTGGCAGGTGGTTCAGGCTTGGCCGGCAGGTGGTTCCAGACTGTCCAGGACGTGTTTCCAGCTTCTCCGGCAGGTGGTTCTGCTACGTCGGAGAGGTGGTTCCGCCATGGCTGGCAGGTGATTCCGGACCGTCCCCCAGGTGGTTCTGGCATAGCCAGCAGTTGATATTGGCCTGTCCGGCAGGTGGTTCCAGCGAGTCGAACAGGTGGCTCCGGCGTGCTCGGCAGGTGGTTCCGGTCTGTCCGGTAGGTGATTCCGGCGTGTCCGGCACGTGCTTCCGGCACGTCTGAGAGGTGGTTCCGGCATGCGCGACAGGTGATTTCGGAGTGTCCGCCAGGTGGTTCTGGCGTACCCGGCAGGTGATTTTGGCATGTCCGACAGGTGTTTCTGGCGAGTCGAGCAGGTGGCTCCGGCATGCTTGGCAGGTGCTTCCGGCGTCTCCGGCACGTGGTTCTGTTGTGTCTGAGAGCTGGTTCCGGCATGTCCGGCAGATGATTCCGGAGTGTCCGCCAAGTGGTTCTGGCATACCCGGCTGGTGATTTGGGCATGTCAGGTAGGTGGTTCCGGCGAGTCGAGCAGGTGGCTCCGGCGTGCTTGGCAGGTTGTTCAGACGGGTCTGGCATGTGTTTTCCGTCTGTTCAGGGTGTGGTTCCAGCATCTCATGCACATGGTTCTGGCACGTCTGAGATGTGGTTCCGGCCGGCCCGACAGGTGTTTCCACAGTGTCCGCCAAGTGGTACTGGCGTAGTTGGCAGGTGATTTTGGCATGACCGGCAGGTGGTTCCAGCAAGCCCGGCAGGTGATTCCGCAGTTTTCCCCAACTGGTTGTGGCGTAGCCGGCAGGTGATTTTTGCGTGTCCGGCAGGTGGTTCTGGCGAGTCGAGCAGGTGGTTCCGGCGTTCTCGGCAGGTGCTTCCGGGGTCACTGGCACGTGGTTCTGGCATATCTGAGAGGTGGTTCCGGCATGCCCGGCAGGTGATTCCGGAGTGTTCGTGAAGTGTTTCCGGCGTAGCCGGCAGGTGATTTTGCATGTCCCGCGGTCGTTCCGGCGGGTCGAGCCGGTGGTTCCGGCGTGTCCAGCAGGTGGTTCCGGTCTGTCCGGCAGGTGGTTCTGTGGTGTCCAGCACGAGGTTCAGTCTGAGAGGCTGTGCCGGCATGCCCCTCACGTGATTCCGGCTTGTCCCCGAAGTGGTGCTGGTGTAGCGGGCAGGTGATTTTGGCGTGTCCGGCAGGTGGTTCAGGCGAGTTGAGCAGGTGGTTGCGACGTGCTCGGCAGGTGCTTCCGGCGTCTCCGGCACGTGTTTCTGGCACATCTGACTGGTGGTTCCGGCATGCCCAAAAGTTGATTCCGGTCTGTCCGGTAGGTGGTTCCGGCGTGCACGGCACGTGGTTCTGGTACGTGTCAGAGGTGGTTGCGTATGCCCAACAGGTGATTCCGGACTGTCCGCCACGTGCTTCTGGCACGTCTGAGAGGTGGTTCCAACATGCCCGGCAGGTCATTTCGGAGAGTCGTCCAAGTGGTTCTGGCGTAGCCCGCAGGTGATTTTGGCGTGTCCGGCAGGTGGTTCCGCCGTGCTCGGCAGGTGGTTCAGGCATGGCCGTCACGTGGTTCCAGTCTGTCCAGGACGTGTTTCCAGCTTCTCCGGCAGGTGGTTCTGGTACGTCTGAGAGGTGGTTCCGCCATGGCTGGCAGGTGATCCCGGACTGTCCCCCAGGTGGTTCTGGCATAGCCAGCAGTTGATATTGGCCTGTCCGGCAGGTGGTTCCAGCGAGTCAAACAGGTGGCTCCGGCGTTCTTGGCAGGTGGTTCCGGTCTGTCCGGTAGGTGTTTCCGGCGTGTCTGGCACGTGCTTCCGGCACGTCTGAGAGGTGGTTCCGGCGTGCGCGGCAGGTGATTCCGTAGTGTCCGCCAGGTGGTTCTGGCATACCCGGCAGGTGATTTTGGCGTGTCCGGCAGGTGTTTCTGGCGAGTCGAGCAGGTGGCTCCGGCATGCTCGGCAGGTGCTTCCGGCGTCTCCGGCACTTGGTTCTGGTGTGTCTGAGAGCTGGTTCTGGCATGTCCGGCAGATGATTCCGGAGTGTCCGCCAAGTGGTTCTGGCATACCCAGCAGGTGATATTCGCATGAACGGAAGGTGGTTCCAGCAAGCCCGGCAGGTGATTCCGAAGTGTTCCCCAACTGGTTGTGGCGTAGCCGGCAGGTGATTTTGGCGTGTCCGGCAGGTGGTTCTGGCGAGTCGAGCAGGTGGTTCCGGCGTGCTCGGCAGGTGCTTCCGGGGTCATTGGCACGTGGTTCTGGCATATCTGAGAGGTGGTTCCGGCATGCCCGGCAGGTGTTTCCGGAGTGTTCGCCAAGTGTTTCCGGCATAGCCGGCAAGTGATTT
Source organism: Equus caballus (assembly GCF_041296265.1). Taxonomy (NCBI): domain Eukaryota; kingdom Metazoa; phylum Chordata; class Mammalia; order Perissodactyla; family Equidae; genus Equus; species Equus caballus. The sequence continues at coordinate 4,511,739 of NC_091707.1, read as the reverse complement.
TGCATGTCCAGCGGTCGTTCCGGCGGGTCGAGCCGGTGGTACCGGCGTGTCCGGCAGGTGGTTCCGGTCTGTCCGGCAGGTGGTTCTGTGGTGTCCGGCACGAGGTTCAGTCTGAGAGGCTGTGCCGGCATGCCCCTCACGTGATCCCGGCTTGTCCCCGAAGTGGTTCTGGCATACCCGGCAGGTGATTTTGGCGTGTCCGGCAGGTGTTTCTGGCGAGTCGAGCAGGTGGCTCCGGCATGCTCGGCAGGTGCTTCCGGCGTCTCCGGCACTTGGTTCTGGTGTGTCTGAGAGCTGGTTCCGGCATGTCCGGCAGATGATTCCGGAGTGTGCGCCAAGTGGTTCTGGCATGCCCAGCAGGTGATTTTGGCGTGTCAGGGAGGTGGTACCGGTGAGTCGAGCAGGTGGTTCCGGCGTGCTCAGCAGGTGGTTCAGGCGGTTCTGGCAGGTGGTATCCGTCTGTTCGGGGTGTGGTTCCAGCATCTCATGAACACGTTTCTGGCACGTCTGAGATGTGGTTCCAGCCGGCCCGACAGGTGTTTCCGCAGTGTCCGCCAAGCGGTTCTGGCGTAGTTGGCAGGTGATTTTGGCATGACTGGCAGGTGGTTCCAGCGAGCCTGGCAGGTGATTCCAAAGTGTTCACCAACTGGTTGTGGCGTAGCCGGCAGGTGATTTTTGCGTGATCGGCAGGTGGTTCTGGCGAGTCGAGCAGGTGGTTCCGGCGTGCTCGGCTGGTGCTTCCGGGGTCATTGGCACGGGGTTCTGGCATGTCTGAGAGGTGGTTCCTGCATGCCCGGCAAGTGATTCCGGAGTGTTCGCCAAGTGGTTCTGGCATAGTCGGCAGGTGATTTTGGCATGTCCGGCAGGTGGTTCAGGCGAGTTGAGCAGGTGGTTCCAACGTGCTTGGCAGGTGCTTCCGGCGTCTCCGGCACGTGTTTCTGGCACATCTGACAGGTGGTTCCGGCATGCCCGAAAGGTGATTCCGGTCTGTCCGGTAGGTGGTTCCAGCCTGCACAGCATGTGGTTCTGGTACGTGTCAGAGGTGGTTGCGCATGCCCAACAGGTGATTCCGGACTGTCCGCCACATGGTTCTGGCACGTCTGAGAGGTGGTTCCGGCATGCCCGGCAGGTCATCCCAGAGAGTCCTCCAAGTGGTTCTGGCATAACACGCAGGTGATTTTGGCGTGTCTGGCAGGTTGTTCCGTTGTGCTTGGCAGGTGGTTCAGGCTTGGCCGGCAGGTGGTTCCAGACTGTCCAGGACGTGTTTCCAGCTTCTCCGGCAGGTGGTTCTGCTACGTCTGAGAGGTGGTTCCGCCATGGCTGGCAGGTGATTCCGGACCGTCCCCCAGGTGGTTCTGGCATAGCCAGCAGTTGATATTGGCCTGTCCGGCAGGTGGTTCCAGCGAGTCGAACAGGTGGCTCCGGCGTGCTCGGCAGGTGGTTCCGGTCTGTCCGGTAGGTGATTCCGGCGTGTCCGGCACGTGCTTCCGGCACGTCTGAGAGGTGGTTCCGGCATTCGCGACAGGTGATTTCGGAGTGTCCGCCAGGTGATTCTGGCGTACCCGGCAGGTGATTTTGGCGTGTCCGACAGGTGTTTCTGGCGAGTCGAGCAGGTGGCTCCGGCATGCTCGGCAGGTGCTTCCGGCGTCTCCGGCACGTGGTTCTGGTGTGTCTGAGAGCTGGTTCCGGCATGTCCGGCAGATGATTCCGGAGTGTCCGCCAAGTGGTTCTGGCATACCCGGCTGGTGATTTGGGCATGTCAGGTAGGTGGTTCCGGCGAGTCGAGCAGGTGGCTCCGGCGTGCTCGGCAGGTTGTTCAGACGGGTCTGGCAGGTGTTTTCCGTCTGTTCAGGGTGTGGTTCCAGCATCTCATGCACATGGTTCTGGCACGTCTGAGATGTGGTTCCGGCCGGCCCGACAGGTGTTTCCACAGTGTCCGCCAAGTGGTACTGGCGTAGTTGGCAGGTGATTTTGGCATGACCGGCAGGTGGTTCCAGCAAGCCCGGCAGGTGATTCCGAAGTTTTCCCCAACTGGTTGTGGCGTAGCCGGCAGGTGATTTTTGCGTGTCCGGCAGGTGGTTCTGGCGAGTCGAGCAGGTGGTTCCGGCGTGCTCGGCAGGTGCTTCCGGGGTCATTGGCACGTGGTTCTGGCATATCTGAGAGGTGGTTCAGGCATGCCCGGCAGGTGATTCTGGAGTGTTCGCGAAGTGTTTCCGGCGTAGCCGGCAGGTGATTTTGCATGTCCAGCGGTCGTTCTGGCGGGTCGAGCCGGTGGTTCCGGCGTGTCCGGCAGGTGGTTCCGGTCTGTCCGGCAGGTGGTTCTGTGGTGTCCGGCACGAGGTTCAGTCTGAGAGGCTGTGCCGGCATGCCCCTCACGTGATTCCGGCTTGTCCCCGAAGTGGTGCTGGTGTAGCGGGCAGGTGATTTTGGCGTGTCCGGCAGGTGGTTCAGGCGAGTTGAGCAGGTGGTTGCGACGTGCTCGGCAGGTGCTTCCGGCGTCTCCGGCACGTGTTTCTGGCACATCTGACTGGTGGTTCCGGCATGCCCAAAAGTTGATTCCGGTCTGTCCGGTAGGTGGTTCCGGCGTGCACGGCACGTTGTTCTGGTACGTGTCAGAGGTGGTTGCATATGCCCAACAGGTGATTCCGGACTGTCCGCCACGTGCTTCTGGCACGTCTGAGAGGTGGTTCCAACATGCCCGGCAGGTCATTTCGGAGAGTCGTCCAAGTGGTTCTGGCGTAGCCCGCAGGTGATTTTGGCGTGTCCGGCAGGTGGTTCCGCCGTGTCCGGCAGGTGGTTCAGGCATGGCCGTCACGTGGTTCCAGTCTGTCCAGGACGTGTTTCCAGCTTCTCCGGCAGGTGGTTCTGGTACGTCTGAGAGGTGGTTCCGCCATGGCTGGCAGGTGATCCCGGACTGTCCCCCAGGTGGTTCTGGCATAGCCAGCAGTTGATATTGGCCTGTCCGGCAGGTGGTTCCAGCGAGTCGAACAGGTGGCTCCGGCGTTCTTGGCAGGTGGTTCCGGTCTGTCCGGTAGGTGTTTCCGGCGTGTCTGGCACGTGCTTCCGGCACGTCTGAGAGGTGGTTCCTGCATGCGCGGCAGGTGATTCCGTAGTGTCCGCCAGGTGGTTCTGGCATACCCGGCAGGTGATTTTGGCGTGTCCGGCAGGTGTTTCTGGCGAGTCGAGCAGGTGGCTCCGGCATGCTCGGCAGGTGCTTCCGGCGTCTCCGGCACTTGGTTCTGGTGTGTCTGAGAGCTGGTTCCGGCATGTCCGGCAGATGATTCCGGAGTGTCCGCCAAGTGGTTCTGGCATACCCAGCAGGTGATTTTGGCGTGTCAGGGAGGTGGTACCGGTGAGTCGAGCAGGTGGTTCCGGCGTGCTCAGCAGGTGGTTCAGGCGGTTCTGGCAGGTGGTATCCGTCTGTTCGGGGTGTGGTTCCAGCATCTCATGAACACGTTTCTGGCACGTCTGAGATGTGGTTCCAGCCGGCCCGACAGGTGTTTCCGCAGTGTCCGCCAAGCGGTTCTGGCGTAGTTGGCAGGTGATTTTGGCATGACTGGCAGGTGGTTCCAGCAAGCCTGGCAGGTGATTCCAAAGTGTTCACCAACTGGTTGTGGCGTAGCCGGCAGGTGATTTTTGCGTGATCGGCAGGTGGTTCTGGCGAGTCGAGCAGGTGGTTCCGGCGTGCTCGGCTGGTGCTTCCGGGGTCATTGGCACGGGGTTCTGGCATGTCTGAGAGGTGGTTCCTGCATGCCCGGCAAGTGATTCCGGAGTGTTCGCCAAGTGGTTCTGGCATAGTCGGCAGGTGATTTTGGCATGTCCGGCAGGTGGTTCAGGCGAGTTGAGCAGGTGGTTCCAACGTGCTTGGCAGGTGCTTCCGGCGTCTCCGGCACGTGTTTCTGGCACATCTGACAGGTGGTTCCGGCATGCCCGAAAGGTGATTCCGGTCTGTCCGGTAGGTGGTTCCAGCCTGCACGGCATGTGGTTCTGGTACGTCTCAGAGGTGGTTGCGCATGCCCAACAGGTGATTCCGGACTGTCCGCCACATGGTTCTGGCACGTCTGAGAGGTGGTTCCGGCATGCCCGGCAGGTCATCCCAGAGAGTCCTCCAAGTGGTTCTGGCATAACACGCAGGTGATTTTGGCGTGTCTGGCAGGTTGTTCCGTTGTGCTTGGCAGGTGGTTCAGGCTTGGCCGGCAGGTGGTTCCAGACTGTCCAGGACGTGTTTCCAGCTTCTCCGGCAGGTGGTTCTGGTACATCTGAGAGGTGGTTCCGCCATGGCTGGCAGGTGATTCCGGACCGTCCCCCAGGTGGTTCTGGCATAGCCAGCAGTTGATATTGGCCTGTCCGGCAGGTGGTTCCAGCGAGTCGAACAGGTGGCTCCGGCGTGCTCGGCAGGTGGTTCCGGTCTGTCCGGTAGGTGATTCCGGCGTGTCCGGCACGTGCTTCCGGCACGTCTGAGAGGTGGTTCCGGCATGCGCGACAGGTGATTTCGGAGTGTCCGCCAGGTGGTTCTGGCGTACCCGGCAGGTGATTTTGGCGTGTCATACAGGTGTTTCTGGCGAGTCGAGCAGGTGGCTCCAGCATGCTCGGCAGGTGCTTCGGGCATCTCCGGCACGTGGTTCTGGTGTGTCTGAGAGCTGGTTCCGGCATGTCCGGCAGATGATTCCGGAGTGTCCGCCAAGTGGTTCTGGCATACCCGGCTGGTGATTTGGGCATGTCAGGTAGGTGGTTCCGGCGAGTCGAGCAGGTGGCTCCGGCGTGCTCGGCAGGTTGTTCAGACGGGTGTGGCAGGTGTTTTCCGTCTGTTCAGGGTGTGGTTCCAGCATCTCATGCACATGGTTCTGGCACGTCTGAGATGTGGTTCCGGCCGGCGCGACAGGTGTTTCAACAGTGTCCGCCAAGTGGTACTGGCGTAGTTGGCAGGTGATTTTGGCATGACCAGCAGGTGGTTCCAGCAAGCCCGGCAGGTGATTCCGAAGTTTTCCCCAACTGGTTGTGGCGTAGCCGGCAGGTGATTTCTGCGTGTCCGGCAGGTGGTTCTGGCGAGTCGAGCAGGTGGTTCCGGCGTGCTCGGCAGGTGCTTCCGGGGTCACTGGCACGTGGTTCTGGCATATCTGAGAGGTGGTTCCGGCATGCCCGGCAGGTGATTCCGGAGTGTTCGCGAAGTGTTTCCGGCGTAGCCGGCAGGTGATTTTGCATGTCCCGCGGTCGTTCCGGCGGGTCGAGCCGGTGGTTCCGGCGTGTCCGGCAGGTGGTTCCGGTCTGTCCGGCAGGTGGTTCTGTGGTGTCCGGCACGAGGTTCAGTCTGAGAGGCTGTGCCGGCATGCCCCTCACGTGATTCCGGCTTGTCCCCGAAGTGGTGCTGGTGTAGCGGGCAGGTGATTTTGGCGTGTCCGGCAGGTGGTTCAGGCGAGTTGAGCAGGTGGTTGCGACGTGCTCGGCAGGTGCTTCCGGCGTCTCCGGCACGTGTTTCTGGCACATCTGACTGGTGGTTCCGGCATGCCCAAAAGTTGATTCCGGTCTGTCCGGTAGGTGGTTCCGGCGTGCACGGCACGTGGTTCTGGTACGTGTCAGAGGTGGTTGCGTATGCCCAACAGGTGATTCCGGACTGTCCGCCACGTGCTTCTGGCACGTCTGAGAGGTGGTTCCAACATGCCCGGCAGGTCATTTCGGAGAGTCGTCCAAGTGGTTCTGGCGTAGCCCGCAGGTGATTTTGGCGTGTCCGGCAGGTGGTTCCGCCGTGCTCGGCAGGTGGTTCAGGCATGGCCGTCACGTGGTTCCAGTCTGTCCAGGACGTGTTTCCAACTTCTCCGGCAGGTGGTTCTGGTACGTCTGAGAGGTGGTTCCGCCATGGCTGGCAGGTGATCCCGGACTGTCCCCCAGGTGGTTCTGGCATAGCCAGCAGTTGATATTGGCCTGTCCGGCAGGTGGTTCCAGCGAGTCAAACAGGTGGCTCCGGCGTTCTTGGCAGGTGGTTCCGGTCTGTCCGGTAGGTGTTTCCGGCGTGTCTGGCACGTGCTTCCGGCACGTCTGAGAGGTGGTTCCGGCGTGCGCGGCAGGTGATTCCGTAGTGTCCGCCAGGTGGTTCTGGCATACCCGGCAGGTGATTTTGGCGTGTCCGGCAGGTGTTTCTGGCGAGTCGAGCAGGTGGCTCCGGCATGCTCGGCAGGTGCTTCCGGCGTCTCCGGCACTTGGTTCTGGTGTGTCTGAGAGCTGGTTCTGGCATGTCCGGCAGATGATTCCGGAGTGTCCGCCAAGTGGTTCTGGCATACCCAGCAGGTGATATTCGCATGAACGGAAGGTGGTTCCAGCAAGCCCGGCAGGTGATTCCGAAGTGTTCCCCAACTGGTTGTGGCGTAGCCGGCAGGTGATTTTGGCGTGTCCGGCAGGTGGTTCTGGCGAGTCGAGCAGGTGGTTCCGGCGTGCTCGGCTGGTGCTTCCAGGGTCACTGGCACGTGGTTCTGGCATATCTGAGAGGTGGTTCCGGCATGCCCGGCAGGTGATTCCGGAGTGTTCGTGAAGTGTTTCCGGCGTAGCCGGCAGGTGATTTTGCATGTCCCGCGGTCGTTCCGGCGGGTCGAGCCGGTGGTTCCGGCGTGTCCGGCAGGTGGTTCCGGTCTGTCCGGCAGGTGGTTCTGTGGTGTCCGGCACGAGGTTCAGTCTGAGAGGCTGTGCCGGCATGCCCCTCACGTGATTCCGGCTTGTCCCCGAAGTGGTGCTGGTGTAGCGGGCAGGTGATTTTGGCGTGTCCGGCAGGTGGTTCAGGCGAGTTGAGCAGGTGGTTGCGACGTGCTCAGCAGGTGCTTCCGGCGTCTCCGGCACGTGTTTCTGGCACATCTGACTGGTGGTTCCGGCATGCCCAAAAGTTGATTCCGGTCTGTCCGGTAGGTGGTTCCGGCGTGCACGGCACGTGGTTCTGGTACGTGTCAGAGGTGGTTGCGTATGCCCAACAGGTGATTCCGGACTGTCCGCCACGTGCTTCTGGCATGTCTGAGAGGTGGTTCCAACATGCCCGGCAGGTCATTTCGGAGAGTCGTCCAAGTGGTTCTGGCGTAGCCCGCAGGTGATTTTGGCGTGTCCGGCAGGTGGTTCCGCCGTGCTCGGCAGGTGGTTCAGGCATGGCCGTCACGTGGTTCCAGTCTGTCCAGGACGTGTTTCCAGCTTCTCCGGCAGGTGGTTCTGGTACGTCTGAGAGGTGGTTCCGCCATGGCTGGCAGGTGATCCCGGACTGTCCCCCAGGTGGTTCTGGCATAGCCAGCAGTTGATATTGGCCTGTCAGGCAGGTGGTTCCAGCGAGTCAAACAGGTGGCTCCGGCGTTCTTGGCAGGTGGTTCCGGTCTGTCCGGTAGGTGTTTCCGGCGTGTCTGGCACGTGCTTCCGGCACGTCTGAGAGGTGGTTCCGGCGTGCGCGGCAGGTGATTCCGTAGTGTCCGCCAGGTGGTTCTGGCATACCCGGCAGGTGATTTTGGCGTGTCCGGCAGGTGTTTCTGGCGAGTCGAGCAGGTGGCTCCGGCATGCTCGGCAGGTGCTTCCGGCGTCTCCGGCACTTGGTTCTGGTGTATCTGAGAGCTGGTTCTGGCATGTCCGGCAGATGATTCCGGAGTGTCCGCCAAGTGGTTCTGGCATACCCAGCAGGTGATATTCGCATGAACGGAAGGTGGTTCCAGCAAGCCCGGCAGGTGATTCCGAAGTGTTCCCCAACTGGTTGTGGCGTAGCCGGCAGGTGATTTTGGCGTGTCCGGCAGGTGGTTCTGGCGAGTCGAGCAGGTGGTTCCGGCGTGCTCGGCAGGTGCTTCCGGGGTCATTGGCACGTGGTTCTGGCATATCTGAGAGGTGGTTCTGGCATGCCCGGCAGGTGTTTCCGGAGTGTTCGCCAAGTGTTTCCGGCATAGCCGGCAAGTGATTTTGCATGTCCAGCGGTCGTTCCGGCGGGTCGAGCCGGTGGTACCGGCGTGTCCGGCAGGTGGTTCCGGTCTGTCCGGCAGGTGGTTCTGTGGTGTCCGGCACGAGGTTCAGTCTGAGAGGCTGTGCCGGCATGCCCCTCACGTGATCCCGGCTTGTCCCCGAAGTGGTTCTGGCATACCCGGCAGGTGATTTTGGCGTGTCCGGCAGGTGTTTCTGGCGAGTCGAGCAGGTGGCTCCGGCATGCTCGGCAGGTGCTTCCGGCGTCTCCGGCACTTGGTTCTGGTGTGTCTGAGAGCTGGTTCCGGCATGTCCGGCAGATGATTCCGGAGTGTGCGCCAAGTGGTTCTGGCATGCCCAGCAGGTGATTTTGGCGTGTCAGGGAGGTGGTACCGGTGAGTCGAGCAGGTGGTTCCGGCGTGCTCAGCAGGTGGTTCAGGCGGTTCTGGCAGGTGGTATCCGTCTGTTCGGGGTGTGGTTCCAGCATCTCATGAACACGTTTCTGGCACGTCTGAGATGTGGTTCCAGCCGGCCCGACAGGTGTTTCCGCAGTGTCCGCCAAGCGGTTCTGGCGTAGTTGGCAGGTGATTTTGGCATGACTGGCAGGTGGTTCCAGCGAGCCTGGCAGGTGATTCCAAAGTGTTCACCAACTGGTTGTGGCGTAGCCGGCATGTGATTTTTGCGTGATCGGCAGGTGGTTCTGGCGAGTCGAGCAGGTGGTTCCGGCGTGCTCGGCTGGTGCTTCCGGGGTCATTGGCACGGGGTTCTGGCATGTCTGAGAGGTGGTTCCTGCATGCCCGGCAAGTGATTCCGGAGTGTTCGCCAAGTGGTTCTGGCATAGTCGGCAGGTGATTTTGGCATGTCCGGCAGGTGGTTCAGGCGAGTTGAGCAGGTGGTTCCAACGTGCTTGGCAGGTGCTTCCGGCGTCTCCGGCACGTGTTTCTGGCACATCTGACAGGTGGTTCCGGCATGCCCGAAAGGTGATTCCGGTCTGTCCGGTAGGTGGTTCCAGCCTGCACAGCATGTGGTTCTGGTACGTGTCAGAGGTGGTTGCGCATGCCCAACAGGTGATTCCGGACTGTCCGCCACATGGTTCTGGCACGTCTGAGAGGTGGTTCCGGCATGCCCGGCAGGTCATCCCAGAGAGTCCTCCAAGTGGTTCTGGCATAACACGCAGGTGATTTTGGCGTGTCTGGCAGGTTGTTCCGTTGTGCTTGGCAGGTGGTTCAGGCTTGGCCGGCAGGTGGTTCCAGACTGTCCAGGACGTGTTTCCAGCTTCTCCGGCAGGTGGTTCTGCTACGTCTGAGAGGTGGTTCCGCCATGGCTGGCAGGTGATTCCGGACCGTCCCCCAGGTGGTTCTGGCATAGCCAGCAGTTGATATTGGCCTGTCCGGCAGGTGGTTCCAGCGAGTCGAACAGGTGGCTCCGGCGTGCTTGGCAGGTGGTTCCGGTCTGTCCGGTAGGTGATTCCGGCGTGTCCGGCACGTGCTTCCGGCACGTCTGAGAGGTGGTTCCGGCATTCGCGACAGGTGATTTCGGAGTGTCCGCCAGGTGATTCTGGCGTACCCGGCAGGTGATTTTGGCGTGTCCGACAGGTGTTTCTGGCGAGTCGAGCAGGTGGCTCCGGCATGCTCGGCAGGTGCTTCCGGCGTCTCCGGCACGTGGTTCTGGTGTGTCTGAGAGCTGGTTCCGGCATGTCCGGCAGATGATTCCGGAGTGTCCGCCAAGTGGTTCTGGCATACCCGGCTGGTGATTTGGGCATGTCAGGTAGGTGGTTCCGGCGAGTCGAGCAGGTGGCTCCGGCGTGCTCGGCAGGTTGTTCAGACGGGTCTGGCAGGTGTTTTCCGTCTGTTCAGGGTGTGGTTCCAGCATCTCATGCACATGGTTCTGGCACGTCTGAGATGTGGTTCCGGCCGGCGCGACAGGTGTTTCAACAGTGTCCGCCAAGTGGTACTGGTGTAGTTGGCAGGTGATTTTGGCATGACCGGCAGGTGGTTCCAGCAAGCCCGGCAGGTGATTCCGAAGTTTTCCCCAACTGGTTGTGGCGTAGCCGGCAGGTGATTTTTGCGTGTCCGGCAGGTGGTTCTGGCGAGTCGAGCAGGTGGTTCCGGCGTGCTCGGCAGGTGCTTCCGGGGTCATTGGCACGTGGTTCTGGCATATCTGAGAGGTGGTTCCGGCATGCCCGGCAGGTGATTCTGGAGTGTTCGCGAAGTGTTTCCGGCGTAGCCGGCAGGTGATTTTGCATGTCCAGCGGTCGTTCTGGCGGGTCGAGCCGGTGGTTCCGGCGTGTCCAGCAGGTGGTTCCGGTCTGTCCGGCAGGTGGTTCTGTGGTGTCCGGCACGAGGTTCAGTCTGAGAGGCTGTGCCGGCATGCCCCTCACGTGATTCCGGCTTGTCCCCGAAGTGGTGCTGGTGTAGCGGGCAGGTGATTTTGGCGTGTCCGGCAGGTGGTTCAGGCGAGTTGAGCAGGTGGTTGCGACGTGCTCGGCAGGTGCTTCCGGCGTCTCCGGCACGTGTTTCTGGCACATCTGACTGGTGGTTCCGGCATGCCCAAAAGTTGATTCCGGTCTGTCCGGTAGGTGGTTCCGGCGTGCACGGCACGTTGTTCTGGTACGTGTCAGAGGTGGTTGCGTATGCCCAACAGGTGATTCCGGACTGTCCGCCACGTGCTTCTGGCACGTCTGAGAGGTGGTTCCAACATGCCCGGCAGGTCATTTCGGAGAGTCGTCCAAGTGGTTCTGGCGTAGCCCGCAGGTGATTTTGGCGTGTCCGGCAGGTGGTTCCGCCGTGTCCGGCAGGTGGTTCAGGCATGGCCGTCACGTGGTTCCAGTCTGTCCAGGACGTGTTTCCAGCTTCTCCGGCAGGTGGTTCTGGTACGTCTGAGAGGTGGTTCCGCCATGGCTGGCAGGTGATCCCGGACTGTCCCCCAGGTGGTTCTGGCATAGCCAGCAGTTGATATTGGCCTGTCCGGCAGGTGGTTCCAGCGAGTCGAACAGGTGGCTCCGGCGTTCTTGGCAGGTGGTTCCGGTCTGTCCGGTAGGTGTTTCCGGCGTGTCTGGCACGTGCTTCCGGCACGTCTGAGAGGTGGTTCCTGCATGCGCGGCAGGTGATTCCGTAGTGTCCGCCAGGTGGTTCTGGCATACCCGGCAGGTGATTTTGGCGTGTCCGGCAGGTGTTTCTGGCGAGTCGAGCAGGTGGCTCCGGCATGCTCGGCAGGTGCTTCCGGCGTCTCCGGCACTTGGTTCTGGTGTGTCTGAGAGCTGGTTCCGGCATGTCCGGCAGATGATTCCGGAGTGTCCGCCAAGTGGTTCTGGCATACCCAGCAGGTGATTTTGGCGTGTCAGGGAGGTGGTACCGGTGAGTCGAGCAGGTGGTTCCGGCGTGCTCAGCAGGTGGTTCAGGCGGTTCTGGCAGGTGGTATCCGTCTGTTCGGGGTGTGGTTCCAGCATCTCATGAACACGTTTCTGGCACGTCTGAGATGTGGTTCCAGCCGGCCCGACAGGTGTTTCCGCAGTGTCCGCCAAGCGGTTCTGGCGTAGTTGGCAGGTGATTTTGGCATGACTGGCAGGTGGTTCCAGCAAGCCTGGCAGGTGATTCCAAAGTGTTCACCAACTGGTTGTGGCGTAGCCGGCAGGTGATTTTTGCGTGATCGGCAGGTGGTTCTGGCGAGTCGAGCAGGTGGTTCCGGCGTGCTCGGCTGGTGCTTCCGGGGTCATTGGCACGGGGTTCTGGCATGTCTGAGAGGTGGTTCCTGCATGCCCGGCAAGTGATTCCGGAGTGTTCGCCAAGTGGTTCTGGCATAGTCGGCAGGTGATTTTGGCATGTCCGGCAGGTGGTTCAGGCGAGTTGAGCAGGTGGTTCCAACGTGCTTGGCAGGTGCTTCCGGCGTCTCCGGCACGTGTTTCTGGCACATCTGACAGGTGGTTCCGGCATGCCCGAAAGGTGATTCCGGTCTGTCCGGTAGGTGGTTCCAGCCTGCACGGCATGTGGTTCTGGTACGTCTCAGAGGTGGTTGCGCATGCCCAACAGGTGATTCCGGACTGTCCGCCACATGGTTCTGGCACGTCTGAGAGGTGGTTCCGGCATGCCCGGCAGGTCATCCCAGAGAGTCCTCCAAGTGGTTCTGGCATAACACGCAGGTGATTTTGGCGTGTCTGGCAGGTTGTTCCGTTGTGCTTGGCAGGTGGTTCAGGCTTGGCCGGCAGGTGGTTCCAGACTGTCCAGGACGTGTTTCCAGCTTCTCCGGCAGGTGGTTCTGGTACGTCTGAGAGGTGGTTCCGCCATGGCTGGCAGGTGATTCCGGACCATCCCCCAGGTGGTTCTGGCATAGCCAGCAGTTGATATTGGCCTGTCCGGCAGGTGGTTCCAGCGAGTCGAACAGGTGGCTCCGGCGTGCTCGGCAGGTGGTTCCGGTCTGTCCGGTAGGTGATTCCGGCGTGTCCGGCACGTGCTTCCGGCACGTCTGAGAGGTGGTTCCGGCATGCGCGACAGGTGATTTCGGAGTGTCCGCCAGGTGGTTCTGGCGTACCCGGCAGGTGATTTTGGCGTGTCATACAGGTGTTTCTGGCGAGTCGAGCAGGTGGCTCCAGCATGCTCGGCAGGTGCTTCGGGCATCTCCGGCACGTGGTTCTGGTGTGTCTGAGAGCTGGTTCCGGCATGTCCGGCAGATGATTCCGGAGTGTCCGCCAAGTGGTTCTGGCATACCCGGCTGGTGATTTGGGCATGTCAGGTAGGTGGTTCCGGCGAGTCGAGCAGGTGGCTCCGGCGTGCTTGGCAGGTTGTTCAGACGGGTGTGGCAGGTGTTTTCCGTCTGTTCAGGGTGTGGTTCCAGCATCTCATGCACATGGTTCTGGCACGTCTGAGATGTGGTTCCGGCCGGCGCGACAGGTGTTTCAACAGTGTCCGCCAAGTGGTACTGGCGTAGTTGGCAGGTGATTTTGGCATGACCGGCAGGTGGTTCCAGCAAGCCCGGCAGGTGATTCCGAAGTTTTCCCCAACTGGTTGTGGCGTAGCCGGCAGGTGATTTCTGCGTGTCCGGCAGGTGGTTCTGGCGAGTCGAGCAGGTGGTTCCGGCGTGCTCGGCAGGTGCTTCCGGGGTCACTGGCACGTGGTTCTGGCATATCTGAGAGGTGGTTCCGGCATGCCCGGCAGGTGATTCCGGAGTGTTCGCGAAGTGTTTCCGGCGTAGCCGGCAGGTGATTTTGCATGTCCCGCGGTCGTTCCGGCGGGTCGAGCCGGTGGTTCCGGCGTGTCCGGCAGGTGGTTCCGGTCTGTCCGGCAGGTGGTTCTGTGGTGTCCGGCACGAGGTTCAGTCTGAGAGGCTGTGCCGGCATGCCCCTCACGTGATTCCGGCTTGTCCCCGAAGTGGTGCTGGTGTAGCGGGCAGGTGATTTTGGCGTGTCCGGCAGGTGGTTCAGGCGAGTTGAGCAGGTGGTTGCGACGTGCTCGGCAGGTGCTTCCGGCATCTCCGGCACGTGTTTCTGGCACATCTGACTGGTGGTTCCGGCATGCCCAAAAGTTGATTCCGGTCTGTCCGGTAGGTGGTTCCGGCGTGCACGGCACGTGGTTCTGGTACGTGTCAGAGGTGGTTGCGTATGCCCAACAGGTGATTCCGGACTGTCCGCCACGTGCTTCTGGCACGTCTGAGAGGTGGTTCCAACATGCCCGGCAGGTCATTTCGGAGAGTCGTCCAAGTGGTTCTGGCGTAGCCCGCAGGTGATTTTGGCGTGTCCGGCAGGTGGTTCCGCCGTGCTCGGCAGGTGGTTCAGGCATGGCCGTCACGTGGTTCCAGTCTGTCCAGGACGTGTTTCCAGCTTCTCCGGCAGGTGGTTCTGGTACGTCTGAGAGGTGGTTCCGCCATGGCTGGCAGGTGATCCCGGACTGTCCCCCAGGTGGTTCTGGCATAGCCAGCAGTTGATATTGGCCTGTCCGGCAGGTGGTTCCAGCGAGTCAAACAGGTGGCTCCGGCGTTCTTGGCAGGTGGTTCCGGTCTGTCCGGTAGGTGTTTCCGGCGTGTCTGGCACGTGCTTCCGGCACGTCTGAGAGGTGGTTCCGGCGTGCGCGGCAGGTGATTCCGTAGTGTCCGCCAGGTGGTTCTGGCATACCCGGCAGGTGATTTTGGCGTGTCCGGCAGGTGTTTCTGGCGAGTCGAGCAGGTGGCTCCGGCATGCTCGGCAGGTGCTTCCGGCGTCTCCGGCACTTGGTTCTGGTGTGTCTGAGAGCTGGTTCTGGCATGTCCGGCAGATGATTCCGGAGTGTCCGCCAAGTGGTTCTGGCATACCCAGCAGGTGATATTCGCATGAACGGAAGGTGGTTCCAGCAAGCCCGGCAGGTGATTCCGAAGTGTTCCCCAACTGGTTGTGGCGTAGCCGGCAGGTGATTTTGGCGTGTCCGGCAGGTGGTTCTGGCGAGTCGAGCAGGTGGTTCCGGCGTGCTCGGCAGGTGCTTCCGGGGTCATTGGCACGTGGTTCTGGCATATCTGAGAGGTGGTTCCGGCATGCCCGGCAGGTGTTTCCGGAGTGTTCGCCAAGTGTTTCCGGCGTAGCCGGCAAGTGATTTTGCATGTCCAGCGGTCGTTCCGGCGGGTCGAGCCGGTGGTACCGGCGTGTCCGGCAGGTGGTTCCGGTCTGTCCGGCAGGTGGTTCTGTGGTGTCCGGCACGAGGTTCAGTCTGAGAGGCTGTGCCGGCATGCCCCTCACGTGATTCCGGCTTGTCCCCGAAGTGGTTCTGGCATACCCGGCAGGTGATTTTGGCGTGTCCGGCAGGTGTTTCTGGCGAGTCGAGCAGGTGGCTCCGGCATGCTCGGCAGGTGCTTCCGGCGTCTCCGGCACTTGGTTCTGGTGTGTCTGAGAGCTGGTTCCGGCATGTCCGGCAGATGATTCCGGAGTGTGCGCCAAGTGGTTCTGGCATGCCCAGCAGGTGATTTTGGCGTGTCAGGGAGGTGGTACCGGTGAGTCGAGCAGGTGGTTCCGGCGTGCTCAGCAGGTGGTTCAGGCGGTTCTGGCAGGTGGTATCCGTCTGTTCGGGGTGTGGTTCCAGCATCTCATGAACACGTTTCTGGCACGTCTGAGATGTGGTTCCAGCCGGCCCGACAGGTGTTTCCGCAGTGTCCGCCAAGCGGTTCTGGCGTAGTTGGCAGGTGATTTTGGCATGACTGGCAGGTGGTTCCAGCAAGCCTGGCAGGTGATTCCAAAGTGTTCACCAACTGGTTGTGGCGTAGCCGGCAGGTGATTTTTGCGTGATCGGCAGGTGGTTCTGGCGAGTCGAGCAGGTGGTTCCCGCGTGCTCGGCTGGTGCTTCCGGGGTCATTGGCACGGGGTTCTGGCATGTCTGAGAGGTGGTTCCTGCATGCCCGGCAAGTGATTCCGGAGTGTTCGCCAAGTGGTTCTGGCATAGTCGGCAGGTGATTTTGGCATGTCCGGCAGGTGGTTCAGGCGAGTTGAGCAGTTGGTTCCGACGTGCTTGGCAGGTGCTTCCGGCGTCTCCGGCACGTGTTTCTGGCACATCTGACAGGTGGTTCCGGCATGCCCGAAAGGTGATTCCGGTCTGTCCGGTAGGTGGTTCCAGCCTGCACGGCATGTGGTTCTGGTACGTGTCAGAGGTGGTTGCGCATGCCCAACAGGTGATTCCGGACTGTCCGCCACATGGTTCTGGCACGTCTGAGAGGTGGTTCCGGCATGCCCGGCAGGTCATCCCAGAGAGTCCTCCAAGTGGTTCTGGCATAACACGCAGGTGATTTTGGCGTGTCTGGCAGGTTGTTCCGTTGTGCTTGGCAGGTGGTTCAGGCTTGGCCGGCAGGTGGTTCCAGACTGTCCAGGACGTGTTTCCAGCTTCTCCGGCAGGTGGTTCTGCTACGTCTGAGAGGTGGTTCCGCCATGGCTGGCAGGTGATTCCGGACCGTCCCCCAGGTGGTTCTGGCATAGCCAGCAGTTGATATTGGCCTGTCCGGCAGGTGGTTCCAGCGAGTCGAACAGGTGGCTCCGGCGTGCTCGGCAGGTGGTTCCGGTCTGTCCGGTAGGTGATTCCGGCGTGTCCGGCACGTGCTTCCGGCACGTCTGAGAGGTGGTTCCGGCATGCGCGACAGGTGATTTCGGAGTGTCCGCCAGGTGATTCTGGCGTACCCGGCAGGTGATTTTGGCGTGTCCGACAGGTGTTTCTGGCGAGTCGAGCAGGTGGCTCCGGCATGCTCGGCAGGTGCTTCCGGCGTCTCCGGCACGTGGTTCTGGTGTGTCTGAGAGCTGGTTCCGGCATGTCCGGCAGATGATTCCGGAGTGTCCGCCAAGTGGTTCTGGCATACCCGGCTGGTGATTTGGGCATGTCAGGTAGGTGGTTCCGGCGAGTCGAGCAGGTGGCTCCGGCGTGCTCGGCAGGTTGTTCAGACGGGTGTGGCAGGTGTTTTCCGTCTGTTCAGGGTGTGGTTCCAGCATCTCATGCACATGGTTCTGGCACGTCTGAGATGTGGTTCCGGCCGGCGCGACAGGTGTTTCAACAGTGTCCGCCAAGTGGTACTGGCGTAGTTGGCAGGTGATTTTGGCATGACCGGCAGGTGGTTCCAGCAAGCCCGGCAGGTGATTCCGAAGTTTTCCCCAACTGGTTGTGGCGTAGCCGGCAGGTGATTTCTGCGTGTCCGGCAGGTGGTTCTGGCGAGTCGAGCAGGTGGTTCCGGCGTGCTCGGCAGGTGCTTCCGGGGTCATTGGCACGTGGTTCTGGCATATCTGAGAGGTGGTTCCGGCATGCCCGGCAGGTGATTCCGGAGTGTTCGCGAAGTGTTTCCGGCGTAGCCGGCAGGTGATTTTGCATGTCCCGCGGTCGTTCCGGCGGGTCGAGCCGGTGGTACCGGCGTGTCCGGCAGGTGGTTCCGGTCTGTCCGGCAGGTGGTTCTGTGGTGTCCGGCACGAGGTTCAGTCTGAGAGGCTGTGCCGGCATGCCCCTCACGTGATTCCGGCTTGTCCCCGAAGTGGTGCTGGTGTAGCGGGCAGGTGATTTTGGCGTGTCCGGCAGGTGGTTCAGGCGAGTTGAGCAGGTGGTTGCGACGTGCTCGGCAGGTGCTTCCGGCGTCTCCGGCACGTGTTTCTGGCACATCTGACTGGTGGTTCCGGCATGCCCAAAAGTTGATTCCGGTCTGTCCGGTAGGTGGTTCCGGCGTGCACGGCACGTTGTTCTGGTACGTGTCAGAGGTGGTTGCGTATGCCCAACAGGTGATTCCGGACTGTCCGCCACGTGCTTCTGGCACGTCTGAGAGGTGGTTCCAACATGCCCGGCAGGTCATTTCGGAGAGTCGTCCAAGTGGTTCTGGCGTAGCCCGCAGGTGATTTTGGCGTGTCCGGCAGGTGGTTCCGCCGTGTTCGGCAGGTGGTTCAGGCATGGCCGTCACGTGGTTCCAGTCTGTCCAGGACGTGTTTCCAGCTTCTCCGGCAGGTGGTTCTGGTACGTCTGAGAGGTGGTTCCGCCATGGCTGGCAGGTGATCCCGGACTGTCCCCCAGGTGGTTCTGGCATAGCCAGCAGTTGATATTGGCCTGTCCGGCAGGTGGTTCCAGCGAGTCGAACAGGTGGCTCCGGCGTTCTTGGCAGGTGGTTCCGGTCTGTCCGGTAGGTGTTTCCGGCGTGTCTGGCACGTGCTTCCGGCACGTCTGAGAGGTGGTTCCTGCATGCGCGGCAGGTGATTCCGTAGTGTCCGCCAGGTGGTTCTGGCATACCCGGCAGGTGATTTTGGCGTGTCCGGCAGGTGTTTCTGGCGAGTCGAGCAGGTGGCTCCGGCATGCTCGGCAGGTGCTTCCGGCGTCTCCGGCACTTGGTTCTGGTGTGTCTGAGAGCTGGTTCCGGCATGTCCGGCAGATGATTCCGGAGTGTCCGCCAAGTGGTTCTGGCATACCCAGCAGGTGATTTTGGCGTGTCAGGGAGGTGGTACCGGTGAGTCGAGCAGGTGGTTCCGGCGTGCTCAGCAGGTGGTTCAGGCGGTTCTGGCAGGTGGTATCCGTCTGTTCGGGGTGTGGTTCCAGCATCTCATGAACACGTTTCTGGCACGTCTGAGATGTGGTTCCAGCCGGCCCGACAGGTGTTTCCGCAGTGTCCGCCAAGCGGTTCTGGCGTAGTTGGCAGGTGATTTTGGCATGACTGGCAGGTGGTTCCAGCAAGCCTGGCAGGTGATTCCAAAGTGTTCACCAACTGGTTGTGGCGTAGCCGGCAGGTGATTTTTGCGTGATCGGCAGGTGGTTCTGGCGAGTCGAGCAGGTGGTTCCGGCGTGCTCGGCTGGTGCTTCCGGGGTCATTGGCACGGGGTTCTGGCATGTCTGAGAGGTGGTTCCTGCATGCCCGGCAAGTGATTCCGGAGTGTTTGCCAAGTGGTTCTGGCATAGTCGGCAGGTGATTTTGGCATGTCCGGCAGGTGGTTCAGGCGAGTTGAGCAGGTGGTTCCAACGTGCTTGGCAGGTGCTTCCGGCGTCTCCGGCACGTGTTTCTGGCACATCTGACAGGTGGTTCCGGCATGCCCGAAAGGTGATTCCGGTCTGTCCGGTAGGTGGTTCCAGCCTGCACGGCATGTGGTTCTGGTACGTCTCAGAGGTGGTTGCGCATGCCCAACAGGTGATTCCGGACTGTCCGCCACATGGTTCTGGCACGTCTGAGAGGTGGTTCCGGCATGCCCGGCAGGTCATCCCAGAGAGTCCTCCAAGTGGTTCTGGCATAACACGCAGGTGATTTTGGCGTGTCTGGCAGGTTGTTCCGTTGTGCTTGGCAGGTGGTTCAGGCTTGGCCGGCAGGTGGTTCCAGACTGTCCAGGACGTGTTTCCAGCTTCTCCGGCAGGTGGTTCTGGTACGTCTGAGAGGTGGTTCCGCCATGGCTGGCAGGTGATTCCGGACCGTCCCCCAGGTGGTTCTGGCATAGCCAGCAGTTGATATTGGCCTGTCCGGCAGGTGGTTCCAGCGAGTCGAACAGGTGGCTCCGGCGTGCTCGGCAGGTGGTTCCGGTCTGTCCGGTAGGTGATTCCGGCGTGTCCGGCACGTGCTTCCGGCACGTCTGAGAGGTGGTTCCGGCATGCGCGACAGGTGATTTCGGAGTGTCCGCCAGGTGGTTCTGGCGTACCCGGCAGGTGATTTTGGCGTGTCATACAGGTGTTTCTGGCGAGTCGAGCAGGTGGCTCCAGCATGCTCGGCAGGTGCTTCGGGCATCTCCGGCACGTGGTTCTGGTGTGTCTGAGAGCTGGTTCCGGCATGTCCGGCAGATGATTCCGGAGTGTCCGCCAAGTGGTTCTGGCATACCCGGCTGGTGATTTGGGCATGTCAGGTAGGTGGTTCCGGCGAGTCGAGCAGGTGGCTCCGGCGTGCTCGGCAGGTTGTTCAGACGGGTGTGGCAGGTGTTTTCCGTCTGTTCAGGGTGTGGTTCCAGCATCTCATGCACATGGTTCTGGCACGTCTGAGATGTGGTTCCGGCCGGCGCGACAGGTGTTTCAACAGTGTCCGCCAAGTGGTACTGGCGTAGTTGGCAGGTGATTTTGGCATGACCAGCAGGTGGTTCCAGCAAGCCCGGCAGGTGATTCCGAAGTTTTCCCCAACTGGTTGTGGCGTAGCCGGCAGGTGATTTCTGCGTGTCCGGCAGGTGGTTCTGGCGAGTCGAGCAGGTGGTTCCGGCGTGCTCGGCAGGTGCTTCCGGGGTCACTGGCACGTGGTTCTGGCATATCTGAGAGGTGGTTCCGGCATGCCCGGCAGGTGATTCCGGAGTGTTCGCGAAGTGTTTCCGGCGTAGCCGGCAGGTGATTTTGCATGTCCCGCGGTCGTTCCGGCGGGTCGAGCCGGTGGTTCCGGCGTGTCCGGCAGGTGGTTCCGGTCTGTCCGGCAGGTGGTTCTGTGGTGTCCGGCACGAGGTTCAGTCTGAGAGGCTGTGCCGGCATGCCCCTCACGTGATTCCGGCTTGTCCCCGAAGTGGTGCTGGTGTAGCGGGCAGGTGATTTTGGCGTGTCCGGCAGGTGGTTCAGGCGAGTTGAGCAGGTGGTTGCGACGTGCTCGGCAGGTGCTTCCGGCGTCTCCGGCACGTGTTTCTGGCACATCTGACTGGTGGTTCCGGCATGCCCAAAAGTTGATTCCGGTCTGTCTGGTAGGTGGTTCCGGCGTGCACGGCACGTGGTTCTGGTACGTGTCAGAGGTGGTTGCGTATGCCCAACAGGTGATTCCGGACTGTCCGCCACGTGCTTCTGGCACGTCTGAGAGGTGGTTCCAACATGCCCGGCAGGTCATTTCGGAGAGTCGTCCAAGTGGTTCTGGCGTAGCCCGCAGGTGATTTTGGCGTGTCCGGCAGGTGGTTCCGCCGTGCTCGGCAGGTGGTTCAGGCATGGCCGTCACGTGGTTCCAGTCTGTCCAGGACGTGTTTCCAGCTTCTCCGGCAGGTGGTTCTGGTACGTCTGAGAGGTGGTTCCGCCATGGCTGGCAGGTGATCCCGGACTGTCCCCCAGGTGGTTCTGGCATAGCCAGCAGTTGATATTGGCCTGTCCGGCAGGTGGTTCCAGCGAGTCAAACAGGTGGCTCCGGCGTTCTTGGCAGGTGGTTCCGGTCTGTCCGGTAGGTGTTTCCGGCGTGTCTGGCACGTGCTTCCGGCACGTCTGAGAGGTGGTTCCGGCGTGCGCGGCAGGTGATTCCGTAGTGTCCGCCAGGTGGTTCTGGCATACCCGGCAGGTGATTTTGGCGTGTCCGGCAGGTGTTTCTGGCGAGTCGAGCAGGTGGCTCCGGCATGCTCGGCAGGTGCTTCCGGCGTCTCCGGCACTTGGTTCTGGTGTGTCTGAGAGCTGGTTCTGGCATGTCCGGCAGATGATTCCGGAGTGTCCGCCAAGTGGTTCTGGCATACCCAGCAGGTGATATTCGCATGAACGGAAGGTGGTTCCAGCAAGCCCGGCAGGTGATTCCGAAGTGTTCCCCAACTGGTTGTGGCGTAGCCGGCAGGTGATTTTGGCGTGTCCGGCAGGAGGTTCTGGCGAGTCGAGCAGGTGGTTCCGGCGTGCTCGGCTGGTGCTTCCAGGGTCACTGGCACGTGGTTCTGGCATATCTGAGAGGTGGTTCCGGCATGCCCGGCAGGTGATTCCGGAGTGTTCGTGAAGTGTTTCCGGCGTAGCCGGCAGGTGATTTTGCATGTCCCGCGGTCGTTCCGGCGGGTCGAGCCGGTGGTTCCGGCGTGTCCGGCAGGTGGTTCCGGTCTGTCCGGCAGGTGGTTCTTTGGTGTCCGGCACGAGGTTCAGTCTGAGAGGCTGTGCCGGCATGCCCCTCACGTGATTCCGGCTTGTCCCCGAAGTGGTGCTGGTGTAGCGGGCAGGTGATTTTGGCGTGTCCGGCAGGTGGTTCAGGCGAGTTGAGCAGGTGGTTGCGACGTGCTCGGCAGGTGCTTCCGGCGTCTCCGGCACGTGTTTCTGGCACATCTGACTGGTGGTTCCGGCATGCCCAAAAGTTGATTCCGGTCTGTCCGGTAGGTGGTTCCGGCGTGCACGGCACGTGGTTCTGGTACGTGTCAGAGGTGGTTGCGTATGCCCAACAGGTGATTCCGGACTGTCCGCCACGTGCTTCTGGCATGTCTGAGAGGTGGTTCCAACATGCCCGGCAGGTCATTTCGGAGAGTCGTCCAAGTGGTTCTGGCGTAGCCCGCAGGTGATTTTGGCGTGTCCGGCAGGTGGTTCCGCCGTGCTCGGCAGGTGGTTCAGGCATGGCCGTCACGTGGTTCCAGTCTGTCCAGGACGTGTTTCCAGCTTCTCCGGCAGGTGGTTCTGGTACGTCTGAGAGGTGGTTCCGCCATGGCTGGCAGGTGATCCCGGACTGTCCCCCAGGTGGTTCTGGCATAGCCAGCAGTTGATATTGGCCTGTCCGGCAGGTGGTTCCAGCGAGTCAAACAGGTGGCTCCGGCGTTCTTGGCAGGTGGTTCCGGTCTGTCCGGTAGGTGTTTCCGGCGTGTCTGGCACGTGCTTCCGGCACGTCTGAGAGGTGGTTCCGGCGTGCGCGGCAGGTGATTCCGTAGTGTCCGCCAGGTGGTTCTGGCATACCCGGCAGGTGATTTTGGCGTGTCCGGCAGGTGTTTCTGGCGAGTCGAGCAGGTGGCTCCGGCATGCTCGGCAGGTGCTTCCGGCGTCTCCGGCACTTGGTTCTGGTGTGTCTGAGAGCTGGTTCTGGCATGTCCGGCAGATGATTCCGGAGTGTCCGCCAAGTGGTTCTGGCATACCCAGCAGGTGATATTCGCATGAACGGAAGGTGGTTCCAGCAAGCCCGGCAGGTGATTCCGAAGTGTTCCCCAACTGGTTGTGGCGTAGCCGGCAGGTGATTTTGGCGTGTCCGGCAGGTGGTTCTGGCGAGTCGAGCAGGTGGTTCCGGCGTGCTCGGCAGGTGCTTCCGGGGTCATTGGCACGTGGTTCTGGCATATCTGAGAGGTGGTTCTGGCATGCCCGGCAGGTGTTTCCGGAGTGTTCGCCAAGTGTTTCCGGCATAGCCGGCAAGTGATTTTGCATGTCCAGCGGTCGTTCCGGCGGGTCGAGCCGGTGGTACCGGCGTGTCCGGCAGGTGGTTCCGGTCTGTCCGGCAGGTGGTTCTGTGGTGTCCGGCACGAGGTTCAGTCTGAGAGGCTGTGCCGGCATGCCCCTCACGTGATCCCGGCTTGTCCCCGAAGTGGTTCTGGCATACCCGGCAGGTGATTTTGGCGTGTCCGGCAGGTGTTTCTGGCGAGTCGAGCAGGTGGCTCCGGCATGCTCGGCAGGTGCTTCCGGCGTCTCCGGCACTTGGTTCTGGTGTGTCTGAGAGCTGGTTCCGGCATGTCCGGCAGATGATTCCGGAGTGTGCGCCAAGTGGTTCTGGCATGCCCAGCAGGTGATTTTGGCGTGTCAGGGAGGTGGTACCGGTGAGTCGAGCAGGTGGTTCCGGCGTGCTCAGCAGGTGGTTCAGGCGGTTCTGGCAGGTGGTATCCGTCTGTTCGGGGTGTGGTTCCAGCATCTCATGAACACGTTTCTGGCACGTCTGAGATGTGGTTCCAGCCGGCCCGACAGGTGTTTCCGCAGTGTCCGCCAAGCGGTTCTGGCGTAGTTGGCAGGTGATTTTGGCATGACTGGCAGGTGGTTCCAGCGAGCCTGGCAGGTGATTCCAAAGTGTTCACCAACTGGTTGTGGCGTAGCCGGCAGGTGATTTTTGCGTGATCGGCAGGTGGTTCTGGCGAGTCGAGCAGGTGGTTCCGGCGTGCTCGGCTGGTGCTTCCGGGGTCATTGGCACGGGGTTCTGGCATGTCTGAGAGGTGGTTCCTGCATGCCCGGCAAGTGATTCCGGAGTGTTCGCCAAGTGGTTCTGGCATAGTCGGCAGGTGATTTTGGCATGTCCGGCAGGTGGTTCAGGCGAGTTGAGCAGGTGGTTCCAACGTGCTTGGCAGGTGCTTCCGGCGTCTCCGGCACGTGTTTCTGGCACATCTGACAGGTGGTTCCGGCATGCCCGAAAGGTGATTCCGGTCTGTCCGGTAGGTGGTTCCAGCCTGCACAGCATGTGGTTCTGGTACGTGTCAGAGGTGGTTGCGCATGCCCAACAGGTGATTCCGGACTGTCCGCCACATGGTTCTGGCACGTCTGAGAGGTGGTTCCGGCATGCCCGGCAGGTCATCCCAGAGAGTCCTCCAAGTGGTTCTGGCATAACACGCAGGTGATTTTGGCGTGTCTGGCAGGTTGTTCCGTTGTGCTTGGCAGGTGGTTCAGGCTTGGCCGGCAGGTGGTTCCAGACTGTCCAGGACGTGTTTCCAGCTTCTCCGGCAGGTGGTTCTGCTACGTCTGAGAGGTGGTTCCGCCATGGCTGGCAGGTGATTCCGGACCGTCCCCCAGGTGGTTCTGGCATAGCCAGCAGTTGATATTGGCCTGTCCGGCAGGTGGTTCCAGCGAGTCGAACAGGTGGCTCCGGCGTGCTCGGCAGGTGGTTCCGGTCTGTCCGGTAGGTGATTCCGGCGTGTCCGGCACGTGCTTCCGGCACGTCTGAGAGGTGGTTCCGGCATTCGCGACAGGTGATTTCGGAGTGTCCGCCAGGTGATTCTGGCGTACCCGGCAGGTGATTTTGGCGTGTCCGACAGGTGTTTCTGGCGAGTCGAGCAGGTGGCTCCGGCATGCTCGGCAGGTGCTTCCGGCGTCTCCGGCACGTGGTTCTGGTGTGTCTGAGAGCTGGTTCCGGCATGTCCGGCAGATGATTCCGGAGTGTCCGCCAAGTGGTTCTGGCATACCCGGCTGGTGATTTGGGCATGTCAGGTAGGTGGTTCCGGCGAGTCGAGCAGGTGGCTCCGGCGTGCTCGGCAGGTTGTTCAGACGGGTCTGGCAGGTGTTTTCCGTCTGTTCAGGGTGTGGTTCCAGCATCTCATGCACATGGTTCTGGCACGTCTGAGATGTGGTTCCGGCCGGCCCGACAGGTGTTTCCACAGTGTCCGCCAAGTGGTACTGGCGTAGTTGGCAGGTGATTTTGGCATGACCGGCAGGTGGTTCCAGCAAGCCCGGCAGGTGATTCCGAAGTTTTCCCCAACTGGTTGTGGCGTAGCCGGCAGGTGATTTTTGCGTGTCCGGCAGGTGGTTCTGGCGAGTCGAGCAGGTGGTTCCGGCGTGCTCGGCAGGTGCTTCCGGGGTCATTGGCACGTGGTTCTGGCATATCTGAGAGGTGGTTCCGGCATGCCCGGCAGGTGATTCTGGAGTGTTCGCGAAGTGTTTCCGGCGTAGCCGGCAGGTGATTTTGCATGTCCAGCGGTCGTTCTGGCGGGTCGAGCCGGTGGTTCCGGCGTGTCCAGCAGGTGGTTCCGGTCTGTCCGGCAGGTGGTTCTGTGGTGTCCGGCACGAGGTTCAGTCTGAGAGGCTGTGCCGGCATGCCCCTCACGTGATTCCGGCTTGTCCCCGAAGTGGTGCTGGTGTAGCGGGCAGGTGATTTTGGCGTGTCCGGCAGGTGGTTCAGGCGAGTTGAGCAGGTGGTTGCGACGTGCTCGGCAGGTGCTTCCGGCGTCTCCGGCACGTGTTTCTGGCACATCTGACTGGTGGTTCCGGCATGCCCAAAAGTTGATTCCGGTCTGTCCGGTAGGTGGTTCCGGCGTGCACGGCACGTTGTTCTGGTACGTGTCAGAGGTGGTTGCGTATGCCCAACAGGTGATTCCGGACTGTCCGCCACGTGCTTCTGGCACGTCTGAGAGGTGGTTCCAACATGCCCGGCAGGTCATTTCGGAGAGTCGTCCAAGTGGTTCTGGCGTAGCCCGCAGGTGATTTTGGCGTGTCCGGCAGGTGGTTCCGCCGTGTCCGGCAGGTGGTTCAGGCATGGCCGTCACGTGGTTCCAGTCTGTCCAGGACGTGTTTCCAGCTTCTCCGGCAGGTGGTTCTGGTACGTCTGAGAGGTGGTTCCGCCATGGCTGGCAGGTGATCCCGGACTGTCCCCCAGGTGGTTCTGGCATAGCCAGCAGTTGATATTGGCCTGTCCGGCAGGTGGTTCCAGCGAGTCGAACAGGTGGCTCCGGCGTTCTTGGCAGGTGGTTCCGGTCTGTCCGGTAGGTGTTTCCGGCGTGTCTGGCACGTGCTTCCGGCACGTCTGAGAGGTGGTTCCTGCATGCGCGGCAGGTGATTCCGTAGTGTCCGCCAGGTGGTTCTGGCATACCCGGCAGGTGATTTTGGCGTGTCCGGCAGGTGTTTCTGGCGAGTCGAGCAGGTGGCTCCGGCATGCTCGGCAGGTGCTTCCGGCGTCTCCGGCACTTGGTTCTGGTGTGTCTGAGAGCTGGTTCCGGCATGTCCGGCAGATGATTCCGGAGTGTCCGCCAAGTGGTTCTGGCATACCCAGCAGGTGATTTTGGCGTGTCAGGGAGGTGGTACCGGTGAGTCGAGCAGGTGGTTCCGGCGTGCTCAGCAGGTGGTTCAGGCGGTTCTGGCAGGTGGTATCCGTCTGTTCGGGGTGTGGTTCCAGCATCTCATGAACACGTTTCTGGCACGTCTGAGATGTGGTTCCAGCCGGCCCGACAGGTGTTTCCGCAGTGTCCGCCAAGCGGTTCTGGCGTAGTTGGCAGGTGATTTTGGCATGACTGGCAGGTGGTTCCAGCAAGCCTGGCAGGTGATTCCAAAGTGTTCACCAACTGGTTGTGGCGTAGCCGGCAGGTGATTTTTGCGTGATCGGCAGGTGGTTCTGGCGAGTCGAGCAGGTGGTTCCGGCGTGCTCGGCTGGTGCTTCCGGGGTCATTGGCACGGGGTTCTGGCATGTCTGAGAGGTGGTTCCTGCATGCCCGGCAAGTGATTCCGGAGTGTTCGCCAAGTGGTTCTGGCATAGTCGGCAGGTGATTTTGGCATGTCCGGCAGGTGGTTCAGGCGAGTTGAGCAGGTGGTTCCAACGTGCTTGGCAGGTGCTTCCGGCGTCTCCGGCACGTGTTTCTGGCACATCTGACAGGTGGTTCCGGCATGCCCGAAAGGTGATTCCGGTCTGTCCGGTAGGTGGTTCCAGCCTGCACGGCATGTGGTTCTGGTACGTCTCAGAGGTGGTTGCGCATGCCCAACAGGTGATTCCGGACTGTCCGCCACATGGTTCTGGCACGTCTGAGAGGTGGTTCCGGCATGCCCGGCAGGTCATCCCAGAGAGTCCTCCAAGTGGTTCTGGCATAACACGCAGGTGATTTTGGCGTGTCTGGCAGGTTGTTCCGTTGTGCTTGGCAGGTGGTTCAGGCTTGGCCGGCAGGTGGTTCCAGACTGTCCAGGACGTGTTTCCAGCTTCTCCGGCAGGTGGTTCTGGTACGTCTGAGAGGTGGTTCCGCCATGGCTGGCAGGTGATTCCGGACCATCCCCCAGGTGGTTCTGGCATAGCCAGCAGTTGATATTGGCCTGTCCGGCAGGTGGTTCCAGCGAGTCGAACAGGTGGCTCCGGCGTGCTCGGCAGGTGGTTCCGGTCTGTCCGGTAGGTGATTCCGGCGTGTCCGGCACGTGCTTCCGGCACGTCTGAGAGGTGGTTCCGGCATGCGCGACAGGTGATTTCGGAGTGTCCGCCAGGTGGTTCTGGCGTACCCGGCAGGTGATTTTGGCGTGTCATACAGGTGTTTCTGGCGAGTCGAGCAGGTGGCTCCAGCATGCTCGGCAGGTGCTTCGGGCATCTCCGGCACGTGGTTCTGGTGTGTCTGAGAGCTGGTTCCGGCATGTCCGGCAGATGATTCCGGAGTGTCCGCCAAGTGGTTCTGGCATACCCGGCTGGTGATTTGGGCATGTCAGGTAGGTGGTTCCGGCGAGTCGAGCAGGTGGCTCCGGCGTGCTCGGCAGGTTGTTCAGACGGGTGTGGCAGGTGTTTTCCGTCTGTTCAGGGTGTGGTTCCAGCATCTCATGCACATGGTTCTGGCACGTCTGAGATGTGGTTCCGGCCGGCGCGACAGGTGTTTCAACAGTGTCCGCCAAGTGGTACTGGCGTAGTTGGCAGGTGATTTTGGCATGACCGGCAGGTGGTTCCAGCAAGCCCGGCAGGTGATTCCGAAGTTTTCCCCAACTGGTTGTGGCGTAGCCGGCAGGTGATTTCTGCGTGTCCGGCAGGTGGTTCTGGCGAGTCGAGCAGGTGGTTCCGGCGTGCTCGGCAGGTGCTTCCGGGGTCACTGGCACGTGGTTCTGGCATATCTGAGAGGTGGTTCCGGCATGCCCGGCAGGTGATTCCGGAGTGTTCGCGAAGTGTTTCCGGCGTAGCCGGCAGGTGATTTTGCATGTCCCGCGGTCGTTCCGGCGGGTCGAGCCGGTGGTTCCGGCGTGTCCGGCAGGTGGTTCCGGTCTGTCCGGCAGGTGGTTCTGTGGTGTCCGGCACGAGGTTCAGTCTGAGAGGCTGTGCCGGCATGCCCCTCACGTGATTCCGGCTTGTCCCCGAAGTGGTGCTGGTGTAGCGGGCAGGTGATTTTGGCGTGTCCGGCAGGTGGTTCAGGCGAGTTGAGCAGGTGGTTGCGACGTGCTCGGCAGGTGCTTCCGGCGTCTCCGGCACGTGTTTCTGGCACATCTGACTGGTGGTTCCGGCATGCCCAAAAGTTGATTCCGGTCTGTCCGGTAGGTGGTTCCGGCGTGCACGGCACGTGGTTCTGGTACGTGTCAGAGGTGGTTGCGTATGCCCAACAGGTGATTCCGGACTGTCCGCCACGTGCTTCTGGCACGTCTGAGAGGTGGTTCCAACATGCCCGGCAGGTCATTTCGGAGAGTCGTCCAAGTGGTTCTGGCGTAGCCCGCAGGTGATTTTGGCGTGTCCGGCAGGTGGTTCCGCCGTGCTCGGCAGGTGGTTCAGGCATGGCCGTCACGTGGTTCCAGTCTGTCCAGGACGTGTTTCCAGCTTCTCCGGCAGGTGGTTCTGGTACGTCTGAGAGGTGGTTCCGCCATGGCTGGCAGGTGATCCCGGACTGTCCCCCAGGTGGTTCTGGCATAGCCAGCAGTTGATATTGGCCTGTCCGGCAGGTGGTTCCAGCGAGTCAAACAGGTGGCTCCGGCGTTCTTGGCAGGTGGTTCCGGTCTGTCCGGTAGGTGTTTCCGGCGTGTCTGGCACGTGCTTCCGGCACGTCTGAGAGGTGGTTCCTGCATGCGCGGCAGGTGATTCCGTAGTGTCCGCCAGGTGGTTCTGGCATACCCGGCAGGTGATTTTGGCGTGTCCGGCAGGTGTTTCTGGCGAGTCGAGAAGGTGGCTCCGGCATGCTCGGCAGGTGCTTCCGGCGTCTCCGGCACTTGGTTCTGGTGTGTCTGAGAGCTGGTTCTGGCATGTCCGGCAGATGATTCCGGAGTGTCCGCCAAGTGGTTCTGGCATACCCAGCAGGTGATATTCGCATGAACGGAAGGTGGTTCCAGCAAGCCCGGCAGGTGATTCCGAAGTGTTCCCCAACTGGTTGTGGCGTAGCCGGCAGGTGATTTTGGCGTGTCCGGCAGGTGGTTCTGGCGAGTCGAGCAGGTGGTTCCGGCGTGCTCGGCAGGTGCTTCCGGGGTCATTGGCACGTGGTTCTGGCATATCTGAGAGGTGGTTCTGGCATGCCCGGCAGGTGTTTCCGGAGTGTTCGCCAAGTGTTTCCGGCATAGCCGGCAAGTGATTTTGCATGTCCAGCGGTCGTTCCGGCGGGTCGAGCCGGTGGTACCGGCGTGTCCGGCAGGTGGTTCCGGTCTGTCCGGCAGGTGGTTCTGTGGTGTCCGGCACGAGGTTCAGTCTGAGAGGCTGTGCCGGCATGCCCCTCACGTGATCCCGGCTTGTCCCCGAAGTGGTTCTGGCATACCCGGCAGGTGATTTTGGCGTGTCCGGCAGGTGTTTCTGGCGAGTCGAGCAGGTGGCTCCGGCATGCTCGGCAGGTGCTTCCGGCGTCTCCGGCACTTGGTTCTGGTGTGTCTGAGAGCTGGTTCCGGCATGTCCGGCAGATGATTCCGGAGTGTGCGCCAAGTGGTTCTGGCATGCCCAGCAGGTGATTTTGGCGTGTCAGGGAGGTGGTACCGGTGAGTCGAGCAGGTGGTTCCGGCGTGCTCAGCAGGTGGTTCAGGCGGTTCTGGCAGGTGGTATCCGTCTGTTCGGGGTGTGGTTCCAGCATCTCATGAACACGTTTCTGGCACGTCTGAGATGTGGTTCCAGCCGGCCCGACAGGTGTTTCCGCAGTGTCCGCCAAGCGGTTCTGGCGTAGTTGGCAGGTGATTTTGGCATGACTGGCAGGTGGTTCCAGCGAGCCTGGCAGGTGATTCCAAAGTGTTCACCAACTGGTTGTGGCGTAGCCGGCAGGTGATTTTTGCGTGATCGGCAGGTGGTTCTGGCGAGTCGAGCAGGTGGTTCCGGCGTGCTCGGCTGGTGCTTCCGGGGTCATTGGCACGGGGTTCTGGCATGTCTGAGAGGTGGTTCCTGCATGCCCGGCAAGTGATTCCGGAGTGTTCGCCAAGTGGTTCTGGCATAGTCGGCAGGTGATTTTGGCATGTCCGGCAGGTGGTTCAGGCGAGTTGAGCAGGTGGTTCCAACGTGCTTGGCAGGTGCTTCCGGCGTCTCCGGCACGTGTTTCTGGCACATCTGACAGGTGGTTCCGGCATGCCCGAAAGGTGATTCCGGTCTGTCCGGTAGGTGGTTCCAGCCTGCACAGCATGTGGTTCTGGTACGTGTCAGAGGTGGTTGCGCATGCCCAACAGGTGATTCCGGACTGTCCGCCACATGGTTCTGGCACGTCTGAGAGGTGGTTCCGGCATGCCCGGCAGGTCATCCCAGAGAGTCCTCCAAGTGGTTCTGGCATAACACGCAGGTGATTTTGGCGTGTCTGGCAGGTTGTTCCGTTGTGCTTGGCAGGTGGTTCAGGCTTGGCCGGCAGGTGGTTCCAGACTGTCCAGGACGTGTTTCCAGCTTCTCCGGCAGGTGGTTCTGCTACGTCTGAGAGGTGGTTCCGCCATGGCTGGCAGGTGATTCCGGACCGTCCCCCAGGTGGTTCTGGCATAGCCAGCAGTTGATATTGGCCTGTCCGGCAGGTGGTTCCAGCGAGTCGAACAGGTGGCTCCGGCGTGCTCGGCAGGTGGTTCCGGTCTGTCCGGTAGGTGATTCCGGCGTGTCCGGCACGTGCTTCCGGCACGTCTGAGAGGTGGTTCCGGCATTCGCGACAGGTGATTTCGGAGTGTCCGCCAGGTGATTCTGGCGTACCCGGCAGGTGATTTTGGCGTGTCCGACAGGTGTTTCTGGCGAGTCGAGCAGGTGGCTCCGGCATGCTCGGCAGGTGCTTCCGGCGTCTCCGGCACGTGGTTCTGGTGTGTCTGAGAGCTGGTTCCGGCATGTCCGGCAGATGATTCCGGAGTGTCCGCCAAGTGGTTCTGGCATACCCGGCTGGTGATTTGGGCATGTCAGGTAGGTGGTTCCGGCGAGTCGAGCAGGTGGCTCCGGCGTGCTCGGCAGGTTGTTCAGACGGGTCTGGCAGGTGTTTTCCGTCTGTTCAGGGTGTGGTTCCAGCATCTCATGCACATGGTTCTGGCACGTCTGAGATGTGGTTCCGGCCGGCCCGACAGGTGTTTCCACAGTGTCCGCCAAGTGGTACTGGCGTAGTTGGCAGGTGATTTTGGCATGACCGGCAGGTGGTTCCAGCAAGCCCGGCAGGTGATTCCGAAGTTTTCCCCAACTGGTTGTGGCGTAGCCGGCAGGTGATTTTTGCGTGTCCGGCAGGTGGTTCTGGCGAGTCGAGCAGGTGGTTCCGGCGTGCTCGGCAGGTGCTTCCGGGGTCATTGGCACGTGGTTCTGGCATATCTGAGAGGTGGTTCCGGCATGCCCGGCAGGTGATTCTGGAGTGTTCGCGAAGTGTTTCCGGCGTAGCCGGCAGGTGATTTTGCATGTCCAGCGGTCGTTCTGGCGGGTCGAGCCGGTGGTTCCGGCGTGTCCAGCAGGTGGTTCCGGTCTGTCCGGCAGGTGGTTCTGTGGTGTCCGGCACGAGGTTCAGTCTGAGAGGCTGTGCCGGCATGCCCCTCACGTGATTCCGGCTTGTCCCCGAAGTGGTGCTGGTGTAGCGGGCAGGTGATTTTGGCGTGTCCGGCAGGTGGTTCAGGCGAGTTGAGCAGGTGGTTGCGACGTGCTCGGCAGGTGCTTCCGGCGTCTCCGGCACGTGTTTCTGGCACATCTGACTGGTGGTTCCGGCATGCCCAAAAGTTGATTCCGGTCTGTCCGGTAGGTGGTTCCGGCGTGCACGGCACGTTGTTCTGGTACGTGTCAGAGGTGGTTGCGTATGCCCAACAGGTGATTCCGGACTGTCCGCCACGTGCTTCTGGCACGTCTGAGAGGTGGTTCCAACATGCCCGGCAGGTCATTTCGGAGAGTCGTCCAAGTGGTTCTGGCGTAGCCCGCAGGTGATTTTGGCGTGTCCGGCAGGTGGTTCCGCCGTGTCCGGCAGGTGGTTCAGGCATGGCCGTCACGTGGTTCCAGTCTGTCCAGGACGTGTTTCCAGCTTCTCCGGCAGGTGGTTCTGGTACGTCTGAGAGGTGGTTCCGCCATGGCTGGCAGGTGATCCCGGACTGTCCCCCAGGTGGTTCTGGCATAGCCAGCAGTTGATATTGGCCTGTCCGGCAGGTGGTTCCAGCGAGTCGAACAGGTGGCTCCGGCGTTCTTGGCAGGTGGTTCCGGTCTGTCCGGTAGGTGTTTCCGGCGTGTCTGGCACGTGCTTCCGGCACGTCTGAGAGGTGGTTCCTGCATGCGCGGCAGGTGATTCCGTAGTGTCCGCCAGGTGGTTCTGGCATACCCGGCAGGTGATTTTGGCGTGTCCGGCAGGTGTTTCTGGCGAGTCGAGCAGGTGGCTCCGGCATGCTCGGCAGGTGCTTCCGGCGTCTCCGGCACTTGGTTCTGGTGTGTCTGAGAGCTGGTTCCGGCATGTCCGGCAGATGATTCCGGAGTGTCCGCCAAGTGGTTCTGGCATACCCAGCAGGTGATTTTGGCGTGTCAGGGAGGTGGTACCGGTGAGTCGAGCAGGTGGTTCCGGCGTGCTCAGCAGGTGGTTCAGGCGGTTCTGGCAGGTGGTATCCGTCTGTTCGGGGTGTGGTTCCAGCATCTCATGAACACGTTTCTGGCACGTCTGAGATGTGGTTCCAGCCGGCCCGACAGGTGTTTCCGCAGTGTCCGCCAAGCGGTTCTGGCGTAGTTGGCAGGTGATTTTGGCATGACTGGCAGGTGGTTCCAGCAAGCCTGGCAGGTGATTCCAAAGTGTTCACCAACTGGTTGTGGCGTAGCCGGCAGGTGATTTTTGTGTGATCGGCAGGTGGTTCTGGCGAGTCGAGCAGGTGGTTCCGGCGTGCTCGGCTGGTGCTTCCGGGGTCATTGGCACGGGGTTCTGGCATGTCTGAGAGGTGGTTCCTGCATGCCCGGCAAGTGATTCCGGAGTGTTCGCCAAGTGGTTCTGGCATAGTCGGCAGGTGATTTTGGCATGTCCGGCAGGTGGTTCAGGCGAGTTGAGCAGGTGGTTCCAACGTGCTTGGCAGGTGCTTCCGGCGTCTCCGGCACGTGTTTCTGGCACATCTGACAGGTGGTTCCGGCATGCCCGAAAGGTGATTCCGGTCTGTCCGGTAGGTGGTTCCAGCCTGCACGGCATGTGGTTCTGGTACGTCTCAGAGGTGGTTGCGCATGCCCAACAGGTGATTCCGGACTGTCCGCCACATGGTTCTGGCACGTCTGAGAGGTGGTTCCGGCATGCCCGGCAGGTCATCCCAGAGAGTCCTCCAAGTGGTTCTGGCATAACACGCAGGTGATTTTGGCGTGTCTGGCAGGTTGTTCCGTTGTGCTTGGCAGGTGGTTCAGGCTTGGCCGGCAGGTGGTTCCAGACTGTCCAGGACGTGTTTCCAGCTTCTCCGGCAGGTGGTTCTGGTACGTCTGAGAGGTGGTTCCGCCATGGCTGGCAGGTGATTCCGGACCATCCCCCAGGTGGTTCTGGCATAGCCAGCAGTTGATATTGGCCTGTCCGGCAGGTGGTTCCAGCGAGTCGAACAGGTGGCTCCGGCGTGCTCGGCAGGTGGTTCCGGTCTGTCCGGTAGGTGATTCCGGCGTGTCCGGCACGTGCTTCCGGCACGTCTGAGAGGTGGTTCCGGCATGCGCGACAGGTGATTTCGGAGTGTCCGCCAGGTGGTTCTGGCGTACCCGGCAGGTGATTTTGGCGTGTCATACAGGTGTTTCTGGCGAGTCGAGCAGGTGGCTCCAGCATGCTCGGCAGGTGCTTCGGGCATCTCCGGCACGTGGTTCTGGTGTGTCTGAGAGCTGGTTCCGGCATGTCCGGCAGATGATTCCGGAGTGTCCGCCAAGTGGTTCTGGCATACCCGGCTGGTGATTTGGGCATGTCAGGTAGGTGGTTCCGGCGAGTCGAGCAGGTGGCTCCGGCGTGCTCGGCAGGTTGTTCAGACGGGTGTGGCAGGTGTTTTCCGTCTGTTCAGGGTGTGGTTCCAGCATCTCATGCACATGGTTCTGGCACGTCTGAGATGTGGTTCCGGCCGGCGCGACAGGTGTTTCAACAGTGTCCGCCAAGTGGTACTGGCGTAGTTGGCAGGTGATTTTGGCATGACCAGCAGGTGGTTCCAGCAAGCCCGGCAGGTGATTCCGAAGTTTTCCCCAACTGGTTGTGGCGTAGCCGGCAGGTGATTTCTGCGTGTCCGGCAGGTGGTTCTGGCGAGTCGAGCAGGTGGTTCCGGCGTGCTCGGCAGGTGCTTCCGGGGTCACTGGCACGTGGTTCTGGCATATCTGAGAGGTGGTTCCGGCATGCCCGGCAGGTGATTCCGGAGTGTTCGCGAAGTGTTTCCGGCGTAGCCGGCAGGTGATTTTGCATGTCCCGCGGTCGTTCCGGCGGGTCGAGCCGGTGGTTCCGGCGTGTCCGGCAGGTGGTTCCGGTCTGTCCGGCAGGTGGTTCTGTGGTGTCCGGCACGAGGTTCAGTCTGAGAGGCTGTGCCGGCATGCCCCTCACGTGATTCCGGCTTGTCCCCGAAGTGGTGCTGGTGTAGCGGGCAGGTGATTTTGGCGTGTCCGGCAGGTGGTTCAGGCGAGTTGAGCAGGTGGTTGCGACGTGCTCGGCAGGTGCTTCCGGCGTCTCCGGCACGTGTTTCTGGCACATCTGACTGGTGGTTCCGGCATGCCCAAAAGTTGATTCCGGTCTGTCCGGTAGGTGGTTCCAGCGTGCACGGCACGTGGTTCTGGTACGTGTCAGAGGTGGTTGCGTATGCCCAACAGGTGATTCCGGACTGTCCGCCACGTGCTTCTGGCACGTCTGAGAGGTGGTTCCAACATGCCCGGCAGGTCATTTCGGAGAGTCGTCCAAGTGGTTCTGGCGTAGCCCGCAGGTGATTTTGGCGTGTCCGGCAGGTGGTTCCGCCGTGCTCGGCAGGTGGTTCAGGCATGGCCGTCACGTGGTTCCAGTCTGTCCAGGACGTGTTTCCAGCTTCTCCGGCAGGTGGTTCTGGTACGTCTGAGAGGTGGTTCCGCCATGGCTGGCAGGTGATCCCGGACTGTCCCCCAGGTGGTTCTGGCATAGCCAGCAGTTGATATTGGCCTGTCCGGCAGGTGGTTCCAGCGAGTCAAACAGGTGGCTCCGGCGTTCTTGGCAGGTGGTTCCGGTCTGTCCGGTAGGTGTTTCCGGCGTGTCTGGCACGTGCTTCCGGCACGTCTGAGAGGTGGTTCCGGCGTGCGCGGCAGGTGATTCCGTAGTGTCCGCCAGGTGGTTCTGGCATACCCGGCAGGTGATTTTGGCGTGTCCGGCAGGTGTTTCTGGCGAGTCGAGCAGGTGGCTCCGGCATGCTCGGCAGGTGCTTCCGGCGTCTCCGGCACTTGGTTCTGGTGTGTCTGAGAGCTGGTTCTGGCATGTCCGGCAGATGATTCCGGAGTGTCCGCCAAGTGGTTCTGGCATACCCAGCAGGTGATATTCGCATGAACGGAAGGTGGTTCCAGCAAGCCCGGCAGGTGATTCCGAAGTGTTCCCCAACTGGTTGTGGCGTAGCCGGCAGGTGATTTTGGCGTGTCCGGCAGGTGGTTCTGGCGAGTCGAGCAGGTGGTTCCGGCGTGCTCGGCAGGTGCTTCCGGGGTCATTGGCACGTGGTTCTGGCATATCTGAGAGGTGGTTCCGGCATGCCCGGCAGGTGTTTCCGGAGTGTTCGCCAAGTGTTTCCGGCGTAGCCGGCAAGTGATTTTGCATGTCCAGCGGTCGTTCCGGCGGGTCGAGCCGGTGGTACCGGCGTGTCCGGCAGGTGGTTCCGGTCTGTCCGGCAGGTGGTTCTGTGGTGTCCGGCACGAGGTTCAGTCTGAGAGGCTGTGCCGGCATGCCCCTCACGTGATTCCGGCTTGTCCCCGAAGTGGTTCTGGCATACCCGGCAGGTGATTTTGGCGTGTCCGGCAGGTGTTTCTGGCGAGTCGAGCAGGTGGCTCCGGCATGCTCGGCAGGTGCTTCCGGTGTCTCCGGCACTTGGTTCTGGTGTGTCTGAGAGCTGGTTCCGGCATGTCCGGCAGATGATTCCGGAGTGTGCGCCAAGTGGTTCTGGCATGCCCAGCAGGTGATTTTGGCGTGTCAGGGAGGTGGTACCGGTGAGTCGAGCAGGTGGTTCCGGCGTGCTCAGCAGGTGGTTCAGGCGGTTCTGGCAGGTGGTATCCGTCTGTTCGGGGTGTGGTTCCAGCATCTCATGAACACGTTTCTGGCACGTCTGAGATGTGGTTCCAGCCGGCCCGACAGGTGTTTCCGCAGTGTCCGCCAAGCGGTTCTGGCGTAGTTGGCAGGTGATTTTGGCATGACTGGCAGGTGGTTCCAGCGAGCCTGGCAGGTGATTCCAAAGTGTTCACCAACTGGTTGTGGCGTAGCCGGCAGGTGATTTTTGCGTGATCGGCAGGTGGTTCTGGCGAGTCGAGCAGGTGGTTCCGGCGTGCTCGGCTGGTGCTTCCGGGGTCATTGGCACGGGGTTCTGGCATGTCTGAGAGGTGGTTCCTGCATGCCCGGCAAGTGATTCCGGAGTGTTCGCCAAGTGGTTCTGGCATAGTCGGCAGGTGATTTTGGCATGTCCGGCAGGTGGTTCAGGCGAGTTGAGCAGGTGGTTCCAACGTGCTTGGCAGGTGCTTCCGGCGTCTCCGGCACGTGTTTCTGGCACATCTGACAGGTGGTTCCGGCATGCCCGAAAGGTGATTCCGGTCTGTCCGGTAGGTGGTTCCAGCCTGCACGGCATGTGGTTCTGGTACGTCTCAGAGGTGGTTGCGCATGCCCAACAGGTGATTCCGGACTGTCCGCCACATGGTTCTGGCACGTCTGAGAGGTGGTTCCGGCATGCCCGGCAGGTCATCCCAGAGAGTCCTCCAAGTGGTTCTGGCATAACACGCAGGTGATTTTGGCGTGTCTGGCAGGTTGTTCCGTTGTGCTTGGCAGGTGGTTCAGGCTTGGCCGGCAGGTGGTTCCAGACTGTCCAGGACGTGTTTCCAGCTTCTCCGGCAGGTGGTTCTGCTACGTCTGAGAGGTGGTTCCGCCATGGCTGGCAGGTGATTCCGGACCGTCCCCCAGGTGGTTCTGGCATAGCCAGCAGTTGATATTGGCCTGTCCGGCAGGTGGTTCCAGCGAGTCGAACAGGTGGCTCCGGCGTGCTCGGCAGGTGGTTCCGGTCTGTCCGGTAGGTGATTCCGGCGTGTCCGGCACGTGCTTCCGGCACGTCTGAGAGGTGGTTCCGGCATGCGCGACAGGTGATTTCGGAGTGTCCGCCAGGTGATTCTGGCGTACCCGGCAGGTGATTTTGGCGTGTCCGACAGGTGTTTCTGGCGAGTCGAGCAGGTGGCTCCGGCATGCTCGGCAGGTGCTTCCGGCGTCTCCGGCACGTGGTTCTGGTGTGTCTGAGAGCTGGTTCCGGCATGTCCGGCAGATGATTCCGGAGTGTCCGCCAAGTGGTTCTGGCATACCCGGCTGGTGATTTGGGCATGTCAGGTAGGTGGTTCCGGCGAGTCGAGCAGGTGGCTCCGGCGTGCTCGGCAGGTTGTTCAGACGGGTGTGGCAGGTGTTTTCCGTCTGTTCAGGGTGTGGTTCCAGCATCTCATGCACATGGTTCTGGCACGTCTGAGATGTGGTTCCGGCCGGCGCGACAGGTGTTTCAACAGTGTCCGCCAAGTGGTACTGGCGTAGTTGGCAGGTGATTTTGGCATGACCGGCAGGTGGTTCCAGCAAGCCCGGCAGGTGATTCCGAAGTTTTCCCCAACTGGTTGTGGCGTAGCCGGCAGGTGATTTCTGCGTGTCCGGCAGGTGGTTCTGGCGAGTCGAGCAGGTGGTTCCGGCGTGCTCGGCAGGTGCTTCCGGGGTCATTGGCACGTGGTTCTGGCATATCTGAGAGGTGGTTCCGGCATGCCCGGCAGGTGATTCCGGAGTGTTCGCGAAGTGTTTCCGGCGTAGCCGGCAGGTGATTTTGCATGTCCCGCGGTCGTTCCGGCGGGTCGAGCCGGTGGTTCCGGCGTGTCCGGCAGGTGGTTCCGGTCTGTCCGGCAGGTGGTTCTGTGGTGTCCGGCACGAGGTTCAGTCTGAGAGGCTGTGCCGGCATGCCCCTCACGTGATTCCGGCTTGTCCCCGAAGTGGTGCTGGTGTAGCGGGCAGGTGATTTTGGCGTGTCCGGCAGGTGGTTCAGGCGAGTTGAGCAGGTGGTTGCGACGTGCTCGGCAGGTGCTTCCGGCGTCTCCGGCACGTGTTTCTGGCACATCTGACTGGTGGTTCCGGCATGCCCAAAAGTTGATTCCGGTCTGTCCGGTAGGTGGTTCCGGCGTGCACGGCACGTGGTTCTGGTACGTGTCAGAGGTGGTTGCGTATGCCCAACAGGTGATTCCGGACTGTCCGCCACGTGCTTCTGGCACGTCTGAGAGGTGGTTCCAACATGCCCGGCAGGTCATTTCGGAGAGTCGTCCAAGTGGTTCTGGCGTAGCCCGCAGGTGATTTTGGCGTGTCCGGCAGGTGGTTCCGCCGTGCTCGGCAGGTGGTTCAGGCATGGCCGTCACGTGGTTCCAGTCTGTCCAGACGTGTTTCCAGCTTCTCCGGCAGGTGGTTCTGGTACGTCTGAGAGGTGGTTCCGCCATGGCTGGCAGGTGATCCCGGACTGTCCCCCAGGTGGTTCTGGCATAGCCAGCAGTTGATATTGGCCTGTCCGGCAGGTGGTTCCAGCGAGTCGAACAGGTGGCTCCGGCGTTCTTGGCAGGTGGTTCCGGTCTGTCCGGTAGGTGTTTCCGGCGTGTCTGGCACGTGCTTCCGGCACGTCTGAGAGGTGGTTCCGGCGTGCGCGGCAGGTGATTCCGTAGTGTCCGCCAGGTGGTTCTGGCATACCCGGCAGGTGATTTTGGCGTGTCCGGCAGGTGTTTCTGGCGAGTCGAGCAGGTGGCTCCGGCATGCTCGGCAGGTGCTTCCGGCGTCTCCGGCACTTGGTTCTGGTGTGTCTGAGAGCTGGTTCCGGCATGTCCGGCAGATGATTCCGGAGTGTCCGCCAAGTGGTTCTGGCATACCCAGCAGGTGATATTCGCATGAACGGAAGGTGGTTCCAGCAAGCCCGGCAGGTGATTCCGAAGTGTTCCCCAACTGGTTGTGGCGTAGCCGGCAGGTGATTTTGGCGTGTCCGGCAGGTGGTTCTGGCGAGTCGAGCAGGTGGTTCCGGCGTGCTCGGCAGGTGCTTCCGGGGTCATTGGCACGTGGTTCTGGCATATCTGAGAGGTGGTTCCGGCATGCCCGGCAGGTGTTTCCGGAGTGTTCGCCAAGTGTTTCCGGCGTAGCCGGCAAGTGATTTTGCATGTCCAGCGGTCGTTCCGGCGGGTCGAGCCGGTGGTACCGGCGTGTCCGGCAGGTGGTTCCGGTCTGTCCGGCAGGTGGTTCTGTGGTGTCCGGCACGAGGTTCAGTCTGAGAGGCTGTGCCGGCATGCCCCTCACGTGATTCCGGCTTGTCCCCGAAGTGGTGCTGGTGTAGCGGGCAGGTGATTTTGGCGTGTCCGGCAGGTGGTTCAGGCGAGTTGAGCAGGTGGTTGCGACGTGCTCGGCAGGTGCTTCCGGCGTCTCCGGCACGTGTTTCTGGCACATCTGACTGGTGGTTCCGGCATGCCCAAAAGTTGATTCCGGTCTGTCCGGTAGGTGGTTCCGGCGTGCACGGCACGTTGTTCTGGTACGTGTCAGAGGTGGTTGCGTATGCCCAACAGGTGATTCCGGACTGTCCGCCACGTGCTTCTGGCACGTCTGAGAGGTGGTTCCAACATGCCCGGCAGGTCATTTCGGAGAGTCGTCCAAGTGGTTCTGGCGTAGCCCGCAGGTGATTTTGGCGTGTCCGGCAGGTGGTTCCGCCGTGCTCGGCAGGTGGTTCAGGCATGGCCGTCACGTGGTTCCAGTCTGTCCAGGACGTGTTTCCAGCTTCTCCGGCAGGTGGTTCTGGTACGTCTGAGAGGTGGTTCCGCCATGGCTGGCAGGTGATCCCGGACTGTCCCCCAGGTGGTTCTGGCATAGCCAGCAGTTGATATTGGCCTGTCCGGCAGGTGGTTCCAGCGAGTCGAACAGGTGGCTCCGGCGTTCTTGGCAGGTGGTTCCGGTCTGTCCGGTAGGTGTTTCCGGCGTGTCTGGCACGTGCTTCCGGCACGTCTGAGAGGTGGTTCCTGCATGCGCGGCAAGTGATTCCGTAGTGTCCGCCAGGTGGTTCTGGCATACCCGGCAGGTGATTTTGGCGTGTCCGGCAGGTGTTTCTGGCGAGTCGAGCAGGTGGCTCCGGCATGCTCGGCAGGTGCTTCCGGCGTCTCCGGCACTTGGTTCTGGTGTGTCTGAGAGCTGGTTCCGGCATGTCCGGCAGATGATTCCGGAGTGTCCGCCAAGTGGTTCTGGCATACCCAGCAGGTGATTTTGGCGTGTCAGGGAGGTGGTACCGGTGAGTCGAGCAGGTGGTTCCGGCGTGCTCAGCAGGTGGTTCAGGCGGTTCTGGCAGGTGGTATCCGTCTGTTCGGGGTGTGGTTCCAGCATCTCATGAACACGTTTCTGGCACGTCTGAGATGTGGTTCCAGCCGGCCCGACAGGTGTTTCCGCAGTGTCCGCCAAGCGGTTCTGGCGTAGTTGGCAGGTGATTTTGGCATGACTGGCAGGTGGTTCCAGCAAGCCTGGCAGGTGATTCCAAAGTGTTCACCAACTGGTTGTGGCGTAGCCGGCAGGTGATTTTTGCGTGATCGGCAGGTGGTTCTGGCGAGTCGAGCAGGTGGTTCCGGCGTGCTCGGCTGGTGCTTCCGGGGTCATTGGCACGGGGTTCTGGCATGTCTGAGAGGTGGTTCCTGCATGCCCGGCAAGTGATTCCGGAGTGTTCGCCAAGTGGTTCTGGCATAGTCGGCAGGTGATTTTGGCATGTCCGGCAGGTGGTTCAGGCGAGTTGAGCAGGTGGTTCCAACGTGCTTGGCAGGTGCTTCCGGCGTCTCCGGCACGTGTTTCTGGCACATCTGACAGGTGGTTCCGGCATGCCCGAAAGGTGATTCCGGTCTGTCCGGTAGGTGGTTCCAGCCTGCACGGCATGTGGTTCTGGTACGTCTCAGAGGTGGTTGCGCATGCCCAACAGGTGATTCCGGACTGTCCGCCACATGGTTCTGGCACGTCTGAGAGGTGGTTCCGGCATGCCCGGCAGGTCATCCCAGAGAGTCCTCCAAGTGGTTCTGGCATAACACGCAGGTGATTTTGGCGTGTCTGGCAGGTTGTTCCGTTGTGCTTGGCAGGTGGTTCAGGCTTGGCCGGCAGGTGGTTCCAGACTGTCCAGGACGTGTTTCCAGCTTCTCCGGCAGGTGGTTCTGGTACGTCTGAGAGGTGGTTCCGCCATGGCTGGCAGGTGATTCCGGACCGTCCCCCAGGTGGTTCTGGCATAGCCAGCAGTTGATATTGGCCTGTCCGGCAGGTGGTTCCAGCGAGTCGAACAGGTGGCTCCGGCGTGCTCGGCAGGTGGTTCCGGTCTGTCCGGTAGGTGATTCCGGCGTGTCCGGCACGTGCTTCCGGCACGTCTGAGAGGTGGTTCCGGCATGCGCGACAGGTGATTTCGGAGTGTCCGCCAGGTGGTTCTGGCGTACCCGGCAGGTGATTTTGGCGTGTCATACAGGTGTTTCTGGCGAGTCGAGCAGGTGGCTCCAGCATGCTCGGCAGGTGCTTCGGGCATCTCCGGCACGTGGTTCTGGTGTGTCTGAGAGCTGGTTCCGGCATGTCCGGCAGATGATTCCGGAGTGTCCGCCAAGTGGTTCTGGCATACCCGGCTGGTGATTTGGGCATGTCAGGTAGGTGGTTCCGGCGAGTCGAGCAGGTGGCTCCGGCGTGCTCGGCAGGTTGTTCAGACGGGTGTGGCAGGTGTTTTCCGTCTGTTCAGGGTGTGGTTCCAGCATCTCATGCACATGGTTCTGGCACGTCTGAGATGTGGTTCCGGCCGGCGCGACAGGTGTTTCAACAGTGTCCGCCAAGTGGTACTGGCGTAGTTGGCAGGTGATTTTGGCATGACCAGCAGGTGGTTCCAGCAAGCCCGGCAGGTGATTCCGAAGTTTTCCCCAACTGGTTGTGGCGTAGCCGGCAGGTGATTTCTGCGTGTCCGGCAGGTGGTTCTGGCGAGTCGAGCAGGTGGTTCCGGCGTGCTCGGCAGGTGCTTCCGGGGTCACTGGCACGTGGTTCTGGCATATCTGAGAGGTGGTTCCGGCATGCCCGGCAGGTGATTCCGGAGTGTTCGCGAAGTGTTTCCGGCGTAGCCGGCAGGTGATTTTGCATGTCCAGCGGTCGTTCCGGCGGGTCGAGCCGGTGGTTCCGGCGTGTCCGGCAGGTGGTTCCGGTCTGTCCGGCAGGTGGTCCTGTGGTGTCCGGCACGAGGTTCAGTCTGAGAGGCTGTGCCGGCATGCCCCTCACGTGATTCCGGCTTGTCCCCGAAGTGGTGCTGGTGTAGCGGGCAGGTGATTTTGGCGTGTCCGGCAGGTGGTTCAGGCGAGTTGAGCAGGTGGTTGCGACGTGCTCGGCAGGTGCTTCCGGCGTCTCCGGCACGTGTTTCTGGCACATCTGACTGGTGGTTCCGGCATGCCCAAAAGTTGATTCCGGTCTGTCCGGTAGGTGGTTCCGGCGTGCACGGCACGTGGTTCTGGTACGTGTCAGAGGTGGTTGCGTATGCCCAACAGGTGATTCCGGACTGTCCGCCACGTGCTTCTGGCACGTCTGAGAGGTGGTTCCAACATGCCCGGCAGGTCATTTCGGAGAGTCGTCCAAGTGGTTCTGGCGTAGCCCGCAGGTGATTTTGGCGTGTCCGGCAGGTGGTTCCGCCGTGCTCGGCAGGTGGTTCAGGCATGGCCGTCACGTGGTTCCAGTCTGTCCAGGACGTGTTTCCAGCTTCTCCGGCAGGTGGTTCTGGTACGTCTGAGAGGTGGTTCCGCCATGGCTGGCAGGTGATCCCGGACTGTCCCCCAGGTGGTTCTGGCATAGCCAGCAGTTGATATTGGCCTGTCCGGCAGGTGGTTCCAGCGAGTCAAACAGGTGGCTCCGGCGTCCTTGGCAGGTGGTTCCGGTCTGTCCGGTAGGTGTTTCCGGCGTGTCTGGCACGTGCTTCCGGCACGTCTGAGAGGTGGTTCCGGCGTGCGCGGCAGGTGATTCCGTAGTGTCCGCCAGGTGGTTCTGGCATACCCGGCAGGTGATTTTGGCGTGTCCGGCAGGTGTTTCTGGCGAGTCGAGCAGGTGGCTCCGGCATGCTCGGCAGGTGCTTCCGGCGTCTCCGGCACTTGGTTCTGGTGTGTCTGAGAGCTGGTTCTGGCATGTCCGGCAGATGATTCCGGAGTGTCCGCCAAGTGGTTCTGGCATACCCAGCAGGTGATATTCGCATGACCGGAAGGTGGTTCCAGCAAGCCCGGCAGGTGATTCCGAAGTGTTCCCCAACTGGTTGTGGCGTAGCCGGCAGGTGATTTTGGCGTGTCCGGCAGGTGGTTCTGGCGAGTCGAGCAGGTGGTTCCGGCGTGCTCGGCAGGTGCTTCCGGGGTCATTGGCACGTGGTTCTGGCATATCTGAGAGGTGGTTCCGGCATGCCCGGCAGGTGTTTCCGGAGTGTTCGCCAAGTGTTTCCGGCGTAGCCGGCAAGTGATTTTGCATGTCCAGCGGTCGTTCCGGCGGGTCGAGCCGGTGGTACCGGCGTGTCCGGCAGGTGGTTCCGGTCTGTCCGGCAGGTGCTTCTGTGGTGTCCGGCACGAGGTTCAGTCTGAGAGGCTGTGCCGGCATGCCCCTCACGTGATTCCGGCTTGTCCCCGAAGTGGTTCTGGCATACCCGGCAGGTGATTTTGGCGTGTCCGGCAGGTGTTTCTGGCGAGTCGAGCAGGTGGCTCCGGCATGCTCGGCAGGTGCTTCCGGCGTCTCCGGCACTTGGTTCTGGTGTGTCTGAGAGCTGGTTCCGGCATGTCCGGCAGATGATTCCGGAGTGTCCGCCAAGTGGTTCTGGCATACCCAGCAGGT
The DNA here is from genome assembly GCF_041296265.1 of Equus caballus. Lineage (NCBI taxonomy): Eukaryota > Metazoa > Chordata > Mammalia > Perissodactyla > Equidae > Equus > Equus caballus. The sequence continues at coordinate 4,467,992 of NC_091707.1, read as the reverse complement.
GATTTTGGCGTGTCAGGGAGGTGGTACCGGTGAGTCGAGCAGGTGGTTCCGGCGTGCTCAGCAGGTGGTTCAGGCGGTTCTGGCAGGTGGTATCCGTCTGTTCGGGGTGTGGTTCCAGCATCTCATGAACACGTTTCTCTCTCGTCTGAGATGTGGTTCCAGCCGGCCCGACAGGTGTTTCCGCAGTGTCCGCCAAGCGGTTCTGGCGTAGTTGGCAGGTGATTTTGGCATGACTGGCAGGTGGTTCCAGCAAGCCTGGCAGGCGATTCCAAAGTGTTCACCAACTGGTTGTGGCGTAGCCGGCAGGTGATTTTTGCGTGATCGGCAGGTGGTTCTGGCGAGTCGAGCAGGTGGTTCCGGCATGCTCGGCAGGTGCTTCCGGCGTCTCCGGCACTTGGTTCTGGTGTGTCTGAGAGCTGGTTCCGGCATGCCCGGCAGGTGATTCTGGAGTGCTCGCCAAGTGTTTCCGGCGTAGCCGGCAGGTGATTTTGCATGTCCAGCGGTCGTTCAGGAGGGTCGAGCCGGTGGTTCCGGCGTGTCCGGCAGGTGGTTCCGGTCTGTCCGGCAGGTGGTTCTGTGGTGTCCGGCACGAGGTTCAGTCTGAGAGGCTGTGCCGGCATGCCCCTCACGTGATTCCGGCTTGTCCCCGAAGTGGTTCTGGCATACCCGGCAGGTGATTTTGGCGTGTCCGGCAGGTGTTTCTGGCGAGTCGAGCAGGTGGCTCCGGCATGCTTGGCAGGTGCTTCCGGCGTCTCCGGCACTTGGTTCTGGTGTGTCTGAGAGCTGGTTCCGGCATGTCTGGCAGATGATTCCGGAGTGTGCGCCAAGTGGTTCTGGCATACCCAGCAGGTGATTTTGGCGTGTCAGGGAGGTGGTACCGGTGAGTCGAGCATTTGGTTCTGGCGTGCTCAGCAGGTGGTTCAGGCGGTTCTGGCAGGTGGTATCCGTCTGTTCGGGGTGTGGTTCCAGCATCTCATGAACACGTTTCTGGCACGTCTGAGATGTGGTTCCAGCCGGCCCGACAGGTGTTTCCTCAGTGTCCGCCAAGCGGTTCTGGCGTAGTTGGCAGGTGATTTTGGCATGACTGGCAGGTGGTTCCAGCAAGCCTGGCAGGTGATTCCAAAGTGTTCACCAACTGGTTGTGGCGTAGCCAGCAGGTGATTTTTGCGTGATCGGCAGGTGGTTCTGGCGAGTCGAGCAGGTGGTTCCCGCGTGCTCGGCTGGTGCTTCCGGGGTCATTGGCACGGGGTTCTGGCATGTCTGAGAGGTGGTTCCTGCATGCCCGGCAAGTGATTCCGGAGTGTTCGCCAAGTGGTTCTGGCATAGTCGGCAGGTGATTTTGGCATGTCCGGCAGGTGGTTCAGGCGAGTTGAGCAGGTGGTTCCGACGTGCTTGGCAGGTGCTTCCGGCGTCTCCGGCACGTGTTTCTGGCACATCTGACAGGTGGTTCCGGCATGCCCGAAAGGTGATTCCGGTCTGTCCGGTAGGTGGTTCCAGCCTGCACGGCATGTGGTTCTGGTACGTCTCAGAGGTGGTTGCGCATGCCCAACAGGTGATTCCGGACTGTCCGCCACATGGTTCTGGCACGTCTGAGAGGTGGTTCCGGCATGCCCGGCAGGTCATCCCAGAGAGTCCTCCAAGTGGTTCTGGCATAACACGCAGGTGATTTTGGCGTGTCTGGCAGGTTGTTCCGTTGTGCTTGGCAGGTGGTTCAGGCTTGGCCGGCAGGTGGTTCCAGACTGTCCAGGACGTGTTTCCAGCTTCTCCGGCAGGTGGTTCTGGTACGTCTGAGAGGTGGTTCCGCCATGGCTGGCAGGTGATTCCGGACCGTCCCCCAGGTGGTTCTGGCATAGCCAGCAGTTGATATTGGCCTGTCCGGCAGGTGGTTCCAGCGAGTCGAACAGGTGGCTCCGGCGTGCTCGGCAGGTGGTTCCGGTCTGTCCGGTAGGTGATTCCGGCGTGTCCGGCACGTGCTTCCGGCACGTCTGAGAGGTGGTTCCGGCATGCGCGACAGGTGATTTCGGAGTGTCCGCCAGGTGGTTCTGGCGTACCCGGCAGGTGATTTTGGCGTGTCATACAGGTGTTTCTGGCGAGTCGAGCAGGTGGCTCCAGCATGCTCGGCAGGTGCTTCGGGCATCTCCGGCACGTGGTTCTGGTGTGTCTGAGAGCTGGTTCCGGCATGTCCGGCAGATGATTCCGGAGTGTCCGCCAAGTGGTTCTGGCATACCCGGCTGGTGATTTGGGCATGTCAGGTAGGTGGTTCCGGCGAGTCGAGCAGGTGGCTCCGGCGTGCTCGGCAGGTTGTTCAGACGGGTGTGGCAGGTGTTTTCCGTCTGTTCAGGGTGTGGTTCCAGCATCTCATGCACATGGTTCTGGCACATCTGAGATGTGGTTCCGGCCGGCGCGACAGGTGTTTCAACAGTGTCCGCCAAGTGGTACTGGCGTAGTTGGCAGGTGATTTTGGCATGACCGGCAGGTGGTTCCAGCAAGCCCGGCAGGTGATTCCGAAGTTTTCCCCAACTGGTTGTGGCGTAGACGGCAGGTGATTTTTGCGTGTCCGGCAGGTGGTTCTGGCGAGTCGAGCAGGTGGTTCCGGCGTGCTCGGCAGGTGCTTCCGGGGTCATTGGCACGTGGTTCTGGCATATCTGAGAGGTGGTTCCGGCATGCCCGGCAGGTGATTCTGGAGTGTTCGCGAAGTGTTTCCGGCGTAGCCGGCAGGTGATTTTGCATGTCCCGCGGTCGTTCCGGCGGGTCGAGCCGGTGGTTCCGGCGTGTCCGGCAGGTGGTTCCGGTCTGTCCGGCAGGTGGTTCTGTGGTGTCCGGCACGAGGTTCAGTCTGAGAGGCTGTGCCGGCATGCCCCTCACGTGATTCCGGCTTGTCCCCGAAGTGGTGCTGGTGTAGCGGGCAGGTGATTTTGGCGTGTCCGGCAGGTGGTTCAGGCGAGTTGAGCAGGTGGTTGCGACGTGCTCGGCAGGTGCTTCCGGCGTCTCCGGCACGTGTTTCTGGCACATCTGACTGGTGGTTCCGGCATGCCCAAAAGTTGATTCCGGTCTGTCCGGTAGGTGGTTCCGGCGTGCACGGCACGTGGTTCTGGTACGTGTCAGAGGTGGTTGCGTATGCCCAACAGGTGATTCCGGACTGTCCGCCACGTGCTTCTGGCACGTCTGAGAGGTGGTTCCAACATGCCCGGCAGGTCATTTCGGAGAGTCGTCCAAGTGGTTCTGGCGTAGCCCGCAGGTGATTTTGGCGTGTCCGGCAGGTGGTTCCGCCGTGCTCGGCAGGTGGTTCAGGCATGGCCGTCACGTGGTTCCAGTCTGTCCAGGACGTGTTTCCAGCTTCTCCGGCAGGTGGTTCTGGTACGTCTGAGAGGTGGTTCCGCCATGGCTGGCAGGTGATCCCGGACTGTCCCCCAGGTGGTTCTGGCATAGCCAGCAGTTGATATTGGCCTGTCCGGCAGGTGGTTCCAGCGAGTCAAACAGGTGGCTCCGGCGTTCTTGGCAGGTGGTTCCGGTCTGTCCGGTAGGTGTTTCCGGCGTGTCTGGCACGTGCTTCCGGCACGTCTGAGAGGTGGTTCCGGCATGCGCGGCAGGTGATTCCGTAGTGTCCGCCAGGTGGTTCTGGCATACCCGGCAGGTGATTTTGGCGTGTCCGGCAGGTGTTACTGGCGAGTCGAGCAGGTGGCTCCGGCATGCTCGGCAGGTGCTTCCGGCGTCTCCGGCACTTGGTTCTGGTGTGTCTGAGAGCTGGTTCCGGCATGTCCGGCAGATGATTCCGGAGTGTCCGCCAAGTGGTTCTGGCATACCCAGCAGGTGATATTCGCATGACCGGAAGGTGGTTCCAGCAAGCCCGGCAGGTGATTCCGAAGTGTTCCCCAACTGGTTTTGGCGTAGCCGGCAGGTGATTTTGGCGTGTCCGGCAGGTGGTTCTGGCGAGTCGAGCAGGTGGTTCCGGCGTGCTCGGCAGGTGCTTCCGGGGTCATTGGCACGTGGTTCTGGCATATCTGAGAGGTGGTTCCGGCATGCCCGGCAGGTGTTTCCGGAGTGTTCGCCAAGTGTTTCCGGCGTAGCCGGCAAGTGATTTTGCATGTCCAGCGGTCGTTCCGGCGGGTCGAGCCGGTGGTACCGGCGTGTCCGGCAGGTGGTTCCGGTCTGTCCGGCAGGTGGTTCTGTGGTGTCCGGCACGAGGTTCAGTTGAGAGGCTGTGCCGGCATGCCCCTCACGTGATTCCGGCTTGTCCCCGAAGTGGTTCTGGCATACCCGGCAGGTGATTTTGGCGTGTCCGGCAGGTGTTTCTGGCGAGTCGAGCAGGTGGCTCCGGCATGCTCGGCAGGTGCTTCCGGCGTCTCCGGCACTTGGTTCTGGTGTGTCTGAGAGCTGGTTCCGGCATGTCCGGCAGATGATTCCGGAGTGTCCGCCAAGTGGTTCTGGCATACCCAGCAGGTGATTTTGGCGTGTCAGGGAGGTGGTACCGGTGAGTCGAGCAGGTGGTTCCGGCGTGCTCAGCAGGTGGTTCAGGCGGTTCTGGCAGGTGGTATCCGTCTGTTCGGGGTGTGGTTCCAGCATCTCATGAACACGTTTCTCTCTCGTCTGAGATGTGGTTCCAGCCGGCCCGACAGGTGTTTCCGCAGTGTCCGCCAAGCGGTTCTGGCGTAGTTGGCAGGTGATTTTGGCATGACTGGCAGGTGGTTCCAGCAAGCCTGGCAGGTGATTCCAAAGTGTTCACCAACTGGTTGTGGCGTAGCCGGCAGGTGATTTTTGCGTGATCGGCAGGTGGTTCTGGCGAGTCGAGCAGGTGGTTCCGGCGTGCTCGGCTGGTGCTTCCGGGGTCATTGGCACGGGGTTCTGGCATGTCTGAGAGGTGGTTCCTGCATGCCCGGCAAGTGATTCCGGAGTGTTCGCCAAGTGGTTCTGGCATAGTCGGCAGGTGATTTTGGCATGTCCGGCAGGTGGTTCAGGCGAGTTGAGCAGGTGGTTCGGACGTGCTTGGCAGGTGCTTCCGGCGTCTCCGGCACGTGTTTCTGGCACATCTGACAGGTGGTTCCGGCATGCCCGAAAGGTGATTCCGGTCTGTCCGGTAGGTGGTTCCAGCCTGCACGGCATGTGGTTCTGGTACGTCTCAGAGGTGGTTGCGCATGCCCAACAGGTGATTCCGGACTGTCCGCCACATGGTTCTGGCACGTCTGAGAGGTGGTTCCGGCATGCCCGGCAGGTCATCCCAGAGAGTCCTCCAAGTGGTTCTGGCATAACACGCAGGTGATTTTGGCGTGTCTGGCAGGTTGTTCCGCCGTGCTCGGCAGGTGGTTCAGGCATGGGCGTCACGTGGTTCCAGTCTGTCCAGGACGTGTTTCCAGCTTCTCCGGCAGGTGGTTCTGGTACGTCTGAGAGGTGGTTCCGCCATGGCTGGCAGGTGATTCCGGACCGTCCCCCAGGTGGTTCTGGCATAGCCAGCAGTTGATATTGGCCTGTCCGGCAGGTGGTTCCAGCGATTCGAGCAGGTGGCTCCGGCATGCTCGGCAGGTGCTTCCGGCGTCTCCGGCACTTGGTTCTGGTGTATCTGAGAGCTGGTTCCGGCATGTCCGGCAGATGATTCCGGAGTGTCCGCCAAGTGGTTCTGGCATACCCAGCAGGTGATATTCGCATGACCGGAAGGTGGTTCCAGCAAGCCCGGCAGGTGATTGCGAAGTGTTCCCCAACTGGTTGTGGCGTAGCCGGCAGGTGATTTTGGCGTGTCCGGCAGGTGGTTCTGGCGAGTCGAGCAGGTGGTTCCGGCGTGCTCGGCAGGTGCTTCCGGGGTCATTGGCACGTGGTTCTGGCATATCTGAGAGGTGGTTCCGGCATGCCCGGCAGTTGTTTCCGGAGTGTTCGCCAAGTGTTTCCGGCGTAGCCGGCAAGTGATTTTGCATGTCCAGCGGTCGTTCCGGCGGGTCGAGCCGGTGGTACCGGCGTGTCCGGCAGGTGGTTCTGTGGTGTCCGGCACGAGGTTCAGTCTGAGAGGCTGTGCCGGCATGCCCCTCACGTGATTCCGGCTTGTCCCCGAAGTGGTTCTGGCATACCCAGCAGGTGATTTTGGCGTGTCCGGCAGGTGTTTCTGGCGAGTCGAGCAGGTGGCTCCGGCATGCTCGGCAGGTGCTTCCGGCGTCTCCGGCACTTGGTTCTGGTGTGTCTGAGAGCTGGTTCCGGCATGTCCGGCAGATGATTCCGGAGTGTCCGCCAAGTGGTTCTGGCATACCCAGCAGGTGATTTTGGCGTGTCAGGGAGGTGGTACCTGCGAGTCGAGCAGGTGGCTCCGGCGTGCTCAGCAGGTGGTTCAGGCGGTTCTGGCAGGTGGTATCCGTCTGTTCGGGGTGTGGTTCCAGCATCTCATGAACACGTTTCTGGCACGTCTGAGATGTGGTTCCAGCCGGCCCGACAGGTGTTTCCGCAGTGTCCGCCAAGCGGTTCTGGCGTAGTTGGCAGGTGATTTTGGCATGACTGGCAGGTGGTTCCAGCAAGCCTGGCAGGTGATTCCAAAGTGTTCACCAACTGGTTGTGGCGTAGCCGGCAGGTGATTTTTGCGTGATCGGCAGGTGGTTCTGGCGAGTCGAGCAGGTGGTTCCCGCGTGCTCGGCTGGTGCTTCCGGGGTCATTGGCACGGGGTTCTGGCATGTCTGAGAGGTGGTTCCTGCATGCCCGGCAAGTGATTCCGGAGTGTTCGCCAAGTGGTTCTGGCATAGTCGGCAGGTGATTTTGGCATGTCCGGCAGGTGGTTCAGGCGAGTTGAGCAGGTGGTTCCGACGTGCTTGGCAGGTGCTTCCGGCGTCTCCGGCACGTGTTTCTGGCACATCTGACAGGTGGTTCCGGCATGCCCGAAAGGTGATTCCGGTCTGTCCGGTAGGTGGTTCCAGCCTGCACGGCATGTGGTTCTGGTACGTGTCAGAGGTGGTTGCGCATGCCCAACAGGTGATTCCGGACTGTCCGCCACATGGTTCTGGCACGTCTGAGAGGTGGTTCCGGCATGCCCGGCAGGTCATCCCAGAGAGTCCTCCAAGTGGTTCTGGCATAACACGCAGGTGATTTGGCGTGTCTGGCAGGTTGTTCCGTTGTGCTTGGCAGGTGGTTCAGGCTTGGCCGGCAGGTGGTTCCAGACTGTCCAGGACGTGTTTCCAGCTTCTCCGGCAGGTGGTTCTGCTACGTCTGAGAGGTGGTTCCGCCATGGCTGGCAGGTGATTCCGGACCGTCCCCCAGGTGGTTCTGGCATAGCCAGCAGTTGATATTGGCCTGTCCGGCAGGTGGTTCCAGCGAGTCGAACAGGTGGCTCCGGCGTGCTCGGCAGGTGGTTCCGGTCTGTCTGGTAGGTGATTTCGGCGTGTCCGGCACGTGCTTCAGGCACGTCTGAGAGGTGGTTCCGGCATGCGCGACAGGTGATTTCGGAGTGTCCGCCAGGTGGTTCTGGCGTACCCGGCAGGTGATTTTGGCGTGTCCGACAGGTGTTTCTGACGAGTCGAGCAGGTGGCTCCGGCATGCTCGGCAGGTGCTTCCGGCGTCTCCGGCACGTGGTTCTGTTGTGTCTGAGAGGTGGTTCCGGCATGTCCGGCAGATGATTCCGGAGTGTCCGCCAAGTGGTTCTGGCATACCCGGCTGGTGATTTGGGCATGTCAGGTAGGTGGTTCCGGCGAGTCGAGCAGGTGGCTCCGGCGTGCTCGGCAGGTTGTTCAGACGGGTCTGGCAGGTGTTTTCCGTCTGTTCAGGGTGTGGTTCCAGCATCTCATGCACATGGTTCTGGCACGTCTGAGATGTGGTTCCGGCCGGCCCGACAGGTGTTTCCACAGTGTCCGCCAAGTGGTACTGGCGTAGTTGGCAGGTGATTTTGGCATGACCGGCAGGTGGTTCCAGCAAGCCCGGCAGGTGATTCTGAAGTTTTCCCCAACTGGTTGTGGCGTAGCCGGCAGGTGATTTTTGCGTGTCCGGCAGGTGGTTCTGGCGAGTCGAGCAGGTGGTTCCGGCGTGCTCGGCAGGTGCTTCCGGGGTCATTGGCACGTGGTTCTGGCATATCTGAGAGGTGGTTCCGGCATGCCCGGCAGGTGATTCCGGAGTGTTCGCCAAGTGTTTCCGGCATAGCCGGCAGGTGATTTTGCATGTCCAGCGGTCGTTCCGGCGGGTCGAGCCGGTGGTTCCGGCGTGTCCGGCAGGTGGTTCCGGTCTGTCCGGCAGGTGGTTCTGTGGTGTCCGGCACGAGGTTCAGTCTGAGAGGCTGTGCCGGCATGCCCCTCACGTGATTCCGGCTTGTCCCCGAAGTGGTGCTGGTGTAGCGGGCAGGTGATTTTGGCGTGTCCGGCAGGTGGTTCAGGCGAGTTGAGCAGGTGGTTGCGACGTGCTCGGCAGGTGCTTCCGGCGTCTCCGGCACGTGTTTCTGGCACATCTGACTGGTGGTTCCGGCATGCCCAAAAGTTGATTCCGGTCTGTCCGGTAGGTGGTTCCGGCGTGCACGGCACGTGGTTCTGGTACGTGTCAGAGGTGGTTGCGTATGCCCAACAGGTGATTCCGGACTGTCCGCCACGTGCTTCTGGCACGTCTGAGAGGTGGTTCCAACGTGCCCGGCAGGTCATTTCGGAGAGTCGTCCAAGTGGTTCTGGCGTAGCCCGCAGGTGATTTTGGCGTGTCCGGCAGGTGGTTCCGCCGTGCTCGGCAGGTGGTTCAGGCATGGCCGTCACGTGGTTCCAGTCTGTCCAGGACGTGTTTCCAGCTTCTCCGGCAGGTGGTTCTGGTACGTCTGAGAGGTGGTTCCGCCATGGCTGGCAGGTGATCCCGGACTGTCGCCCAGGAGGTTCTGGCATAGCCAGCAGTTGATATTGGCCTGTCCGGCAGGTGGTTCCAGCGAGTCAAACAGGTGGCTCCGGCGTTCTTGGCAGGTGGTTCCGGTCTGTCCGGTAGGTGTTTCCGGCGTGTCTGGCACGTGCTTCCGGCACGTCTGAGAGGTGGTTCCGGTATGCGCGGCAGGTGATTCCGTAGTGTCCGACAGGTCGTCCTGGCATACCCGGCAGGTGATTTTGGCGTGTCCGGCAGGTGTTTCTGGCGAGTCGAGCAGGTGGCTCCGGCATGCTCGGCAGGTGCTTCCGGCGTCTCCGGCACTTGGTTCTGGTGTGTCTGAGAGCTGGTTCCGGCATGTCCGGCAGATGATTCCGGAGTGTCCGCCAAGTGGTTCTGGCATACCCAGCAGGTGATTTTCGCATGACCGACAGTTGGTTCCAGCAAGCCTGGCAGGTGATTCCGAAGTGTTCCCCAACTGGTTGTGGCGTAGCCGGCAGGTGATTTTTGCGTGATCGGCAGGTGGTTCTGGCGAGTCGAGCAGGTGGTTCCGGCGTGCTCGGCAGGTGCTTCCGGGGTCATTGGCACGTGGTTCTGGCATATCTGAGAGGTGGTTCCGGCATGCCCGGCAGGTGATTCCGGAGTGCTCGCCAAGTGTTTCCGGCGTAGCCGGCAGGTGATTTTGCATGTCCAGCGGTCGTTCCGGCGGGTCGAGCCGGTGGTTCCGGCGTGTCCGGCAGGTGGTTCCGGTCTGTCCGGCAGGTGGTTCTGTGGTGTCCGGCACGAGGTTCAGTCTGAGAGGCTGTGCCGGCATGCCCCTCACGTGATTCCGGCTTGTCCCCTAAGTGGTGCTGGTGTAGCGGGCAGGTGATTTTGGCGTGTCCGGCAGGTGGTTCAGGCGAGTTGATCAGGTGGTTGCGACGTGCTCGGCAGGTGCTTCCGGCGTCTCCGGCACGTGTTTCTGGCACATCTGACTGGTGGTTCCGGCATGCCCAAAAGTTGATTCCGGTCTGTCCGGTAGGTGGTTCCGGCGTGCACGGCACGTGGTTCTGGTACGTGTCAGAGGTGGTTGCGTATGCCCAACAGGTGATTCCGGACCGTCCGCCACGTGCTTCTGGCACGTCTGAGAGGTGGTTCCGCCATGGCTGGCAGGTGATCCCGGACTGTCCCCCAGGTGGTTCTGGCATAGCCAGCAGTTGATATTGGCCTGTCCGGCAGGTGGTTCCAGCGAGTCGAACAGGTGGCTCCGGCGTGCTCGGCAGGTGGTTCCGGTCTGTCCGGTACGAGATTCCGGCGTTTCCGGCACGTGCTTCCGGCACGTCTGAGAGGTGGTTCCTGCATGCGCGACAGGTGGTTTCGGAGTGTCCGCCAGGTGGTTCTGGCGTATCCGGCAGGTGATTTTGGCGTGTCCGGCAGGTGTTTCTGGCGAGTCGAGCAGGTGGCTCCGGCATGCTCGGCAGGTGCTTCCGGCGTCTCCGGCACTTGGTTCTGGTGTGTCTGAGAGCTGGTTCCGGCATGTCCGGCAGATGATTCCGGAGTGTCCGCCAAGTGGTTCTGGCATACCCAGCAGGTGATTTTGGCGTGTCAGGGAGGTGGTACCGGTGAGTCGAGCAGATGTTTCCGGCGTGCTCAGCAGGTGGTTCAGGCGGTTCTGGCAGGTGGTATCCGTCTGTTCGGGGTGTGGTTCCAGCATCTCATGAACACATTTCTGGCACGTCTGAGATGTGGTTCCAGCCGGCCAGACAGGTGTTTCCGCAGTGTCCGCCAAGCGGTTCTGGCATAGTTGGCAGGTGATTTTGGCATGACTGGCAGGTGGTTCCAGCAAGCCTGGCAGGTGATTGCAAAGTGTTCACCATCTGGTTGTGGCGTAGCCGGCAGGTGATTTTTGCGTGATCGGCAGGTGGTTCTGGCGAGTCGAGCAGGTGGTTCCGGCGTGCTCGGCTGGTGCTTCCGGGGTCATTGGCACGGGGTTCTGGCATGTCTGAGAGGTGGTTCCTGCATGCCCGGCAAGTGATTCCGGAGTGTTCGCCAAGTGGTTCTGGCATAGTCGGCAGGTGATTTTGGCATGTCCGGCAGGTGGTTCAGGCGAGTTGAGCAGGTGGTTCCAACGTGCTTGGCAGTTGCTTCCGGCGTCTCCGGCACGTGTTTCTGGCACATCTGACAGGTGGTTCCGGCATGCCCGAAAGGTGATTCCGGTCTGTCCGGTAGGTGGTTCCAGCCTGCACGGCATGTGGTTCTGGTACGTCTCAGAGGTGGTTGCGCATGCCCAACAGGTGATTCCGGACTGTCCGCCACATGGTTCTGGCACGTCTGAGAGGTGGTTCCGGCATGCCCGGCAGGTCATCCCAGAGAGTCCTCCAAGTGGTTCTGGCATAACACGCAGGTGATTTTGGCGTGTCTGGCAGGTTGTTCCGCCGTGCTCGGCAGGTGGTTCAGGCATGGGCGTCACGTGGTTCCAGTCTGTCCAGGACGTGTTTCCAGCTTCTCCGGCAGGTGGTTCTGGTACGTCTGAGAGGTGGTTCCGCCATGGCTGGCAGGTGATTCCGGACCGTCCCCCAGGTGGTTCTGGCATAGCCAGCAGTTGATATTGGCCTGTCCGGCAGGTGGTTCCAGCGAGTCGGGCAGGTGGCTCCGGCATGCTCGGCAGGTGCTTCCGGCGTCTCCGGCACTTGGTTCTGGTGTATCTGAGAGCTGGTTCCGGCATGTCCGGCAGATGATTCCGGAGTGTCCGCCAAGTGGTTCTGGCATACCCAGCAGGTGATATTCGCATGACCGGAAGGTGGTTCCAGCAAGCCCGGCAGGTGATTCCGAAGTGTTCCCCAACTGGTTGTGGCGTAGCCGGCAGGTGATTTTGGCGTGTCCGGCAGGTGGTTCTGGCGAGTCGAGCAGGTGGTTCCGGCGTGCTCGGCAGGTGCTTCCGGGGTCATTGGCACGTGGTTCTGGCATATCTGAGAGGTGGTTCCGGCATGCCCGGCAGGTGTTTCCGGAGTGTTCGCCAAGTGTTTCCGGCATAGCCGGCAAGTGATTTTGCATGTCCAGCGGTCGTTCCGGCGGGTCGAGCCGGTGGTACCGGCGTGTCCGGCAGGTGGTTCCGGTCTGTCCGGCAGGTGGTTCTGTGGTGTCCGGCACGAGGTACAGTCTGAGAGGCTGTGCCGGCATGCCCCTCACGTGATTCCGGCTTTCCCCGAAGTGGTTCTGGCATACCCGGCAGGTGATTTTGGCGTGTCCGGCAGATGATTCCGGAGTGTCCGCCAAGTGGTTCTGGCATACCCAGCAGGTGATTTTGGCGTGTCAGGGAGGTGGTACCGGTGAGTCGAGCAGGTGGTTCCGGCGTGCTCAGCAGGTGGTTCAGGCGGTTCTGGCAGGTGGTATCCGTCTGTTCGGGGTGTGGTTCCAGCATCTCATGAACACGTTTCTCTCTCGTCTGAGATGTGGTTCCAGCCGGCCCGACAGGTGTTTCCGCAGTGTCCGCCAAGCGGTTCTGGCGTAGTTGGCAGGTGATTTTGGCATGACTGGCAGGTGGTTCCAGCAAGCCTGGCAGGTGATTGCAAAGTGTTCACCAACTGGTTGTGGCGTAGCCGGCAGGTGATTTTTGCGTGATCGGCAGGTGGTTCTGGCGAGTCGAGCAGGTGGTTCCGGCATGCCCGAAAGGTGATTCCGGTCTGTCCGGTAGGTGGTTCCAGCCTGCACGGCATGTGGTTCTGGTACGTGTCAGAGGTGGTTGCGCATGCCCAACAGGTGATTCCGGACTGTCCGCCACATGGTTCTGGCACGTCTGAGAGGTGGTTCCGGAATGCCCGGCAGGTCATCCCAGAGAGTCCTCCAAGTGGTTCTGGCATAACACGCAGGTGATTTTGGCGTGTCTGGCAGGTTGTTCCGTTGTGCTTGGCAGGTGGTTCAGGCTTGGCCGGCAGGTGGTTCCAGACTGTCCAGGACGTGTTTCCAGCTTCTCCGGCAGGTGGTTCTGCTACGTCTGAGAGGTGGTTCCGCCATGGCTGGCAGGTGATTCCGGACCGTCCCCCAGGTGGTTCTGGCATAGCCAGCAGTTGATATTGGCCTGTCCGGCAGGTGGTTCCAGCGAGTCGAACAGGTGGCTCCGGCGTGCTCGGCAGGTGGTTCCGGTCTGTCTGGTAGGTGATTTCGGCGTGTCCGGCACGTGCTTCAGGCACGTCTGAGAGGTGGTTCCGGCATGCGCGACAGGTGATTTCGGAGTGTCCGCCAGGTGGTTCTGGCGTACCCGGCAGGTGATTTTGGCGTGTCCGACAGGTGTTTCTGACGAGTCGAGCAGGTGGCTCCGGCATGCTCGGCAGGTGCTTCCGGCGTCTCCGGCACGTGGTTCTGTTGTGTCTGAGAGCTGGTTCCGGCATGTCCGGCAGATGATTCCGGAGTGTCCGCCAAGTGGTTCTGGCATACCCGGCTGGTGATTTGGGCATGTCAGGTAGGTGGTTCCGGCGAGTCGAGCAGGTGGCTCCGGCGTGCTCGGCAGGTTGTTCAGACGGGTCTGGCAGGTGTTTTCCGTCTGTTCAGGGTGTGGTTCCAGCATCTCATGCACATGGTTCTGGCACGTCTGAGATGTGGTTCCGGCCGGCCCGACAGGTGTTTCCACAGTGTCCGCCAAGTGGTACTGGCGTAGTTGGCAGGTGATTTTGGCATGACCGGCAGGTGGTTCCAGCAAGCCCGGCAGGTGATTCTGAAGTTTTCCCCAACTGGTTGTGGCGTAGCCGGCAGGTGATTTTTGCGTGTCCGGCAGGTGGTTCTGGCGAGTCGAGCAGGTGGTTCCGGCGTGCTCGGCAGGTGCTTCCGGGGTCATTGGCACGTGGTTCTGGCATATCTGAGAGGTGGTTCCGGCATGCCCGGCAGGTGATTCCGGAGTGTTCGCCAAGTGTTTCCGGCATAGCCGGCAGGTGATTTTGCATGTCCAGCGGTCGTTCCGGCGGGTCGAGCCGGTGGTTCCGGCGTGTCCGGCAGGTGGTTCCGGTCTGTCCGGCAGGTGGTTCTGTGGTGTCCGGCACGAGGTTCAGTCTGAGAGGCTGTGCCGGCATGCCCCTCACGTGATTCCGGCTTGTCCCCGAAGTGGTGCTGGTGTAGCGGGCAGGTGATTTTGGCGTGTCCGGCAGGTGGTTCAGGCGAGTTGAGCAGGTGGTTGCGACGTGCTCGGCAGGTGCTTCCGGCGTCTCCGGCACGTGTTTCTGGCACATCTGACTGGTGGTTCCGGCATGCCCAAAAGTTGATTCCGGTCTGTCCGGTAGGTGGTTCCGGCGTGCACGGCACGTGGTTCTGGTACGTGTCAGAGGTGGTTGCGTATGCCCAACAGGTGATTCCGGACTGTCCGCCACGTGCTTCTGGCACGTCTGAGAGGTGGTTCCAACGTGCCCGGCAGGTCATTTCGGAGAGTCGTCCAAGTGGTTCTGGCGTAGCCCGCAGGTGATTTTGGCGTGTCCGGCAGGTGGTTCCGCCGTGCTCGGCAGGTGGTTCAGGCATGGCCGTCACGTGGTTCCAGTCTGTCCAGGACGTGTTTCCAGCTTCTCCGGCAGGTGGTTCTGGTACGTCTGAGAGGTGGTTCCGCCATGGCTGGCAGGTGATCCCGGACTGTCGCCCAGGTGGTTCTGGCATAGCCAGCAGTTGATATTGGCCTGTCCGGCAGGTGGTTCCAGCGAGTCAAACAGGTGGCTCCGGCGTTCTTGGCAGGTGGTTCCGGTCTGTCCGGTAGGTGTTTCCGGCGTGTCTGGCACGTGCTTCCGGCACGTCTGAGAGGTGGTTCCGGTATGCGCGGCAGGTGATTCCGTAGTGTCCGACAGGTGGTTCTGGCATACCCGGCAGGTGATTTTGGCGTGTCCGGCAGGTGTTTCTGGCGAGTCGAGCAGGTGGCTCCGGCATGCTCGGCAGGTGCTTCCGGCGTCTCCGGCACTTGGTTCTGGGGTGTCTGAGAGGTGGTTCCGGCATGTCCCGCAGATGATTCCGGAGTGTCCGCCAAGTGGTTCTGGCATACCCAGCAGGTGATATTCGCATGACCGGAAGGTGGTTCCAGCGAGCCCGGCAGGTGATTCCGAAGTGTTCCCCAACTGGTTGTGGCGTAGCCGGCAGGTGATTTTGGCGTGTCCGGCAGGTGGTTCTGGCGAGTCGAGCAGGTGGTTCCGGCGTGCTCGGCAGGTGCTTCCGGGGTCATTGGCACGTGGTTCTGGCATATCTGAGAGGTGGTTCCGGCATGCCCGGCAGGTGTTTCCGGAGTGTTCGCCAAGTGTTTCCGGCGTAGCCGGCAGGTGATTTTGCATGTCCAGCGGTCGTTCCGGCGGGTCGAGCCGGTGGTTCCGGCGTGTCCGGCAGGTGGTTCCGGTCTGTCCGGCAGGTGGTTCTGTGGTGTCCGGCACGAGGTTCAGTCTGAGAGGCTGTGCCGGCATGCCCCTCACGTGATTCCGGCTTGTCCGCGAAGTGGTGCTGGTGTAGCGGGCAGGTGATTTTTGCGTGTCCGGCAGGTGGTTCTGGCGAGTCGAGCAGGTGGTTCCGGCGTGCTCGGCAGGTGCTTCCGGGGTCATTGGCACGTGGTTCTGGCATATCTGAGAGGTGGTTCCGGCATGCCCGGCAGGTGATTCCGGAGTGCTCGCCAAGTGTTTCCGGCGTAGCCGGCAGGTGATTTTGCATGTCCAGCGGTCGTTCCGGAGGGTCGAGCCGGTGGTTCCGGCGTGTCCGGCAGGTGGTTCCGGTCTGTCCGGCAGGTGGTTCTGTGGTGTCCGGCACGAGGTTCAATCTGAGAGGCTGTGCCGGCATGCCCCTCACGTGATTCCGGCTTGTCCCCGAAGTGGTTCTGGCATACCCGGCAGGTGATTTTGGCGTGTCCGGCAGGTGTTTCTGGCGAGTCGAGCAGGTGGCTCCGGCATGCTCGGCAGGTGCTTCCGGCGTCTCCGGCACTTGGTTCTGGTGTGTCTGAGAGCTGGTTCCGGCATGTCCGGCAGATGATTCCGGAGTGTGCGCCAAGTGGTTCTGGCATACCCAGCAGGTGATTTTGGCGTGTTAGGGATTTGTTACCCGTGAGTAGAGCAGGTGGTTCCGGCGTGCTCAGCAGGTGGTTCAGGCGGTTCTGGCAGGTGGTATCCGTCTGTTCGGGGTGTGGTTCCAGCATCTCATGAACACGTTTCTGGCACGTCTGAGATGTGGTTCCGGCCGGCCCGACAGGTGTTTCCACAGTGTCCGCCAAGTGGTACTGGCGTAGTTGGCAGGTGATTTTGGCATGTCCGGCAGGTGGTTCCAGCAAGCCCGGCAGGTGATTCCGAAGTGTTCCCCAACTGGTTGTGGCGTAGCCGGCAGGTGATTTTTGCGTGTCCGGCAGGTGGTTCTGGCGAGTCGAGCAGGTGGTTCCGGCGTGCTCGGCAGGTGCTTCCGGGGTCATTGGCACGTGGTTCTGGCATATCTGAGAGGTGGTTCCGGCATGCCCGGCAGGTGATTCTGGAGTGTTCGCCAAGTGTTTCCGGCGTAGCCGGCAGGTGATTTTGCATGTCCAGCGGTCGTTCCGGCGGGTCGAGCCGGTGGTTCCGGCGTGTCCGGCAGTTGGTTCCGGTCTGTCCGGCAGGTGGTTCTGGGGTGTCCGGCACGAGGTTCAGTCTGAGAGGCTGTGCCGGGATGCCCCTCACGTGATTCCGGCTTGTCCCCGAAGTGGTGCTGGTGTAGCGGGCAGGTGATTTTGGCGTGTCCGGCAGGTGGTTCAGGCGAGTTGAGCAGGTGGTTGCGACGTGCTCGGCAGGTGCTTCCGGCGTCTCCGGCACGTGTTTCTGGCACATCTGACTGGTGGTTCCGGCATGCCCAAAAGTTGATTCCGGTCTGTCCGGTAGGTGGTTCCGGCGTGCACGGCACGTGGTTCTGGTACGTGTCAGAGGTGGTTGCGTATGCCCAACAGGTGATTCCGGACTGTCCGCCACGTGCTTCTGGCACGTCTGAGAGGTGGTTCCAACGTGCCCGGCAGGTCATTTCGGAGAGTCGTCCATGTGGTTCTGGCGTAGCCCGCGGGTGATTTTGGCGTGTCCGGCAGGTGGTTCCGCCGTGCTCGGCAGGTGGTTCAGGCATGGCCGTCACGTGGTTCCAGTCTGTCCAGGACGTGTTTCCAGCTTCTCCGGCAGGTGGTTCTGGTACGTCTGAGAGGTGGTTCCGCCATGGCTGGCAGGTGATCCCGGACTGTCCCCCAGGTGGTTCTGGCATAGCCAGCAGTTGATATTGGCCTGTCCGGCAGGTGGTTCCAGCGAGTCGAACAGGTGGCTCCGGCGTTATTGGCAGGTGGTTCCGGTCTGTCCGGTAGGTGTTTCCGGCGTGTCTGGCACGTGCTTCCGGCACGTCTGAGAGGTGGTTCCGGCATGCGCGGCAGGTGATTTCGTAGTGTCCTCCAGGTGGTTCTGGCGTACCCGGCAGGTGATTTTGGCGTGTCCGGCAGGTGTTTCTGGCGAGTCGAGCAGGTGGCTCCGGCATGCTCGGCAGGTGCTTCCGGCGTCTCCGGCACGTGGTTCTGGTGTGTCTGAGAGCTGGTTCCGGCATGTCCGGCAGATGATTCCGGAGTGTCCGCCAAGTGGTTCTGGCATACCCGGCTGGTGATTTGGGCATGTCAGGTAGGTGGTTCCGGCGAGTCGAGCAGGTGGCTCCGGCGTGCTCGGCAGGTTGTTCAGACGGGTCTGGCAGGTGTTTTCCGTCTGTTCAGGGTGTGGTTCCAGCATCTCATGCACATGGTTCTGGCACGTCTGAGATGTGGTTCCGGCCGGCCCGACAGGTGTTTCCACAGTGTCCGCCAAGTGGTACTGGCGTAGTTGGCAGGTGATTTTGGCATGACCGGCAGGTGGTTCCAGCAAGCCCGGCAGGTGATTCCGAAGTTTTCCCCAACTGGTTGTGGCCTAGCCGGCAGGTGATTTTTGCGTGTCCGGCAGGTGGTTCTGGCGAGTCGAGCAGGTGGTTCCGGCGTGCTCGGCAGGTGGTTCCGGTCTGTCTGGTAGGTGATTCCGGCGTGTCCGGCACGTGCTTCCGGCACGTCTGAGAGGTGGTTCCGGCATGCGCGACAGGTGGTTTCGGAGTGTTCGCCAGGTGGTTCTGGCGTACCCGGCAGGTGATTTTGGCGTGTCCGACATGTGTTTCTGGCGAGTTGAGCAGGTGGCTCCGGAATGCTCGGCAGGTGCTTCCGGCGTCTCCGGCACTTGGTTCTGGTGTGTCTGAGAGCTGGTTCCGGCATGTCCGGCAGATGATTCCGGAGTGTCCGCCAAGCGGTTCTGGCATACCCAGCAGGTGATTTTCGCATGACCAGCAGGTGGTTCCAGCAAGCCCGGCAGGTGATTCCGAAGTGTTCCCCAACTGGTTGTGGCGTAGCCGGCAGGTGATTTTTGCGTGTCCGGCAGGTGGTTCTGGCGAGTCGAGCAGGTGGTTCCGGCGTGCTCGGCAGGTGCTTCCGGGGTCATTGGCACGTGGTTCTGGCATATCTGAGAGGTGGTTCCGGCATGCCCGGCAGGTGATTCCGGAGTGTTCGCCAAGTGTTTCCGGCGTAGCCGGCAGGTGATTTTGCATGTCCAGCGGTCGTTCCGGTGGGTCGAGCCGGTGGTTCCGGCGTGTCCGGCAGGTGGTTCCGGTCTGTCTGGCAGGTGGTTCTGTGGTGTCCGGCACGAGGTTCAGTCTGAGAGGCTGTGCTGGCATGCCCCTCACGTGATTCCGGCTTGTCCCCGAAGTGGTTCTGGCATACCCGGCAGGTGATTTTGGCGTGTCCGGCAGGTGTTTCTGGCGAGTCGAGCAGGTGTCTCCGGCATGCTCGGCAGGTGCTTCCGGCGTCTCCGGCACTTGGTTCTGGTGTGTCTGAGACCTGGTTCCGGCATGTCCGGCAGATGATTCCGGAGTGTCCGCCAAGTGGTTCTGGCATACCCAGCAGGTGATTTTGGCGTGTCAGGGAGGTGGTACCGGTGAGTCGAGCAGGTGGTTCCGGCGTGCTCAGCAGGTGGTTCAGGCGGTTCTGGCAGGTGGTATCCGTCTGTTCGGGGTGTGGTTCCAGCATCTCATGAACACGTTTCTGGCACGTCTGAGATGTGGTTCCAGCCGGCCCGACAGGTGTTTCCGCAGTGTCCGCCAAGCGGTTCTGGCGTAGTTGGCAGGTGATTTTGGCATGACTGGCAGGTGGTTCCAGCAAGCCTGGCAGGTGATTCCAAAGTGTTCCCCAACTGGTTGTGGCGTAGCCGGCAGGTGATTTTTGCGTGTCCGGCAGGTGGTTCTGGCGAGTCGAGCAGGTGGTTCCAGCGTGCTCGGCAGGTGCTTCCGGGGTCATTGGCACGTGGTTCTGGCATATCTGAGAGGTGGTTCCGGCATGCCCGGCAGGTGATTCCGGAGTGTTCGCCAAGTGTTTCCGGCGTAGCCAGCAGGTGATTTTGCATGTCCAGCGGTCGTTCCGGCGGGTCGAGCCGGTGGTTCCGGCGTGTCCGGCAGGTGGTTCCGGTCTGTCCGGCAGGTGGTTCTGTGGTGTCCGGCACGAGGTTCAGTCTGAGAGGCTGTGCCGGCATGCCCCTCACGTGATTCCGGCTTGTCCCCGAAGTGGTGCTGGTGTAGCGGGCAGGTGATTTTGGCGTGTCCGGCAGGTGGTTCAGGCGAGTTGATCAGGTGGTTGCGACGTGCTCCGCAGGTGCTTCCGGCGTCTCCGGCACGTGTTTCTGGCACATCTGACTGGTGGTTCCGGCATGCCCAAAAGTGGATTCCGGTCTGTCCGGTAGGTGGTTCCGGCGTGCACGGCACGTGGTTCTGGTACGTGTCAGAGGTGGTTGCGTATGCCCAACAGGTGATTCCGGACTGTCCGCCACGTGCTTCTGGCATGTCTGAGAGGTGGTTCCAACATGCCCGGCAGGTCATTTCGGAGAGTCGTCCAAGTGGTTCTGGCGTAGCCCGCAGGTGATTTTGGCGTGTCCGGCAGGTGGTTCCGCCGTGCTCGGCAGGTGGTTCAGGCATGGCCGTCACGTGGTTCCAGTCTGTCCAGGACGTGTTTCCAGCTTCTCCGGCAGGTGGTTCTGGTACGTCTGAGAGGTGGTTCCGCCATGGCTGGCAGGTGATCCCGGACTGTCCCCCAGGTGGTTCTGGCATAGCCAGCAGTTGATATTGGCCTGTCCGGCAGGTGGTTCCAGCGAGTCAAACAGGTGGCTCTGGCGTTCTTGGCAGGTGGTTCCGGTCTGTCCGGTAGGTGTTTCCAGCGTGTCTGGCACGTGCTTCCGGCACGTCTGAGAGGTGGTTCCGGCATGCGCGGCAGGTGATTCCGTAGTGTCCGACAGGTGGTTCTGGCATACCCGGCAGGTGATTTTGGCGTGTCCGGCAGGTGTTTCTGGCGAGTCGAGCAGGTGGCTCCGGCATGCTCGGCAGGTGCTTCCGGCGTCTCCGGCACTTGGTTCTGGTGTGTCTGAGAGCTGGTTCCGGCATGTCCGGCAGATGATTCCGGAGTGTCCGCCAAGTGGTTCTGGCATACCCAGCAGGTGATTTTGGCGTGTCAGGGAGGTGGTACCGGTGAGTCGAGCAGGTGGTTCCGGCGTGCTCAGCAGGTGGTTCAGGCGGTTCTGGCAGGTGGTATCCGTCTGTTCGGGGTGTGGTTCCAGCATCTCATGAACACGTTTCTCTCTCGTCTGAGATGTGGTTCCAGCCGGCCCGACAGGTGTTTCCGCAGTGTCCGCCAAGCGGTTCTGGCGTAGTTGGCAGGTGATTTTGGCATGACTGGCAGGTGGTTCCAGCAAGCCTGGCAGGTGATTGCAAAGTGTTCACCAACTGGTTGTGGCGTAGCCGGCAGGTGATTTTTGCGTGATCGGCAGGTGGTTCTGGCGAGTCGAGCAGGTGGTTCCGGCATGCCCGAAAGGTGATTCCGGTCTGTCCGGTAGGTGGTTCCAGCCTGCACGGCATGTGGTTCTGGTACGTGTCAGAGGTGGTTGCGCATGCCCAACAGGTGATTCCGGACTGTCCGCCACATGGTTCTGGCACGTCTGAGAGGTGGTTCCGGAATGCCCGGCAGGTCATCCCAGAGAGTCCTCCAAGTGGTTCTGGCATAACACGCAGGTGATTTTGGCGTGTCTGGCAGGTTGTTCCGTTGTGCTTGGCAGGTGGTTCAGGCTTGGCCGGCAGGTGGTTCCAGACTGTCCAGGACGTGTTTCCAGCTTCTCCGGCAGGTGGTTCTGCTACGTCTGAGAGGTGGTTCCGCCATGGCTGGCAGGTGATTCCGGACCGTCCCCCAGGTGGTTCTGGCATAGCCAGCAGTTGATATTGGCCTGTCCGGCAGGTGGTTCCAGCGAGTCGAACAGGTGGCTCCGGCGTGCTCGGCAGGTGGTTCCGGTCTGTCTGGTAGGTGATTTCGGCGTGTCCGGCACGTGCTTCAGGCACGTCTGAGAGGTGGTTCCGGCATGCGCGACAGGTGATTTCGGAGTGTCCGCCAGGTGGTTCTGGCGTACCCGGCAGGTGATTTTGGCGTGTCCGACAGGTGTTTCTGACGAGTCGAGCAGGTGGCTCCGGCATGCTCGGCAGGTGCTTCCGGCGTCTCCGGCACGTGGTTCTGTTGTGTCTGAGAGCTGGTTCCGGCATGTCCGGCAGATGATTCCGGAGTGTCCGCCAAGTGGTTCTGGCATACCCGGCTGGTGATTTGGGCATGTCAGGTAGGTGGTTCCGGCGAGTCGAGCAGGTGGCTCCGGCGTGCTCGGCAGGTTGTTCAGACGGGTCTGGCAGGTGTTTTCCGTCTGTTCAGGGTGTGGTTCCAGCATCTCATGCACATGGTTCTGGCACGTCTGAGATGTGGTTCCGGCCGGCCCGACAGGTGTTTCCACAGTGTCCGCCAAGTGGTACTGGCGTAGTTGGCAGGTGATTTTGGCATGACCGGCAGGTGGTTCCAGCAAGCCCGGCAGGTGATTCTGAAGTTTTCCCCAACTGGTTGTGGCGTAGCCGGCAGGTGATTTTTGCGTGTCCGGCAGGTGGTTCTGGCGAGTCGAGCAGGTGGTTCCGGCGTGCTCGGCAGGTGCTTCCGGGGTCATTGGCACGTGGTTCTGGCATATCTGAGAGGTGGTTCCGGCATGCCCGGCAGGTGATTCCGGAGTGTTCGCCAAGTGTTTCCGGCATAGCCGGCAGGTGATTTTGCATGTCCAGCGGTCGTTCCGGCGGGTCGAGCCGGTGGTTCCGGCGTGTCCGGCAGGTGGTTCCGGTCTGTCCGGCAGGTGGTTCTGTGGTGTCCGGCACGAGGTTCAGTCTGAGAGGCTGTGCCGGCATGCCCCTCACGTGATTCCGGCTTGTCCCCGAAGTGGTGCTGGTGTAGCGGGCAGGTGATTTTGGCGTGTCCGGCAGGTGGTTCAGGCGAGTTGAGCAGGTGGTTGCGACGTGCTCGGCAGGTGCTTCCGGCGTCTCCGGCACGTGTTTCTGGCACATCTGACTGGTGGTTCCGGCATGCCCAAAAGTTGATTCCGGTCTGTCCGGTAGGTGGTTCCGGCGTGCACGGCACGTGGTTCTGGTACGTGTCAGAGGTGGTTGCGTATGCCCAACAGGTGATTCCGGACTGTCCGCCACGTGCTTCTGGCACGTCTGAGAGGTGGTTCCAACGTGCCCGGCAGGTCATTTCGGAGAGTCGTCCAAGTGGTTCTGGCGTAGCCCGCAGGTGATTTTGGCGTGTCCGGCAGGTGGTTCCGCCGTGCTCGGCAGGTGGTTCAGGCATGGCCGTCACGTGGTTCCAGTCTGTCCAGGACGTGTTTCCAGCTTCTCCGGCAGGTGGTTCTGGTACGTCTGAGAGGTGGTTCCGCCATGGCTGGCAGGTGATCCCGGACTGTCGCCCAGGTGGTTCTGGCATAGCCAGCAGTTGATATTGGCCTGTCCGGCAGGTGGTTCCAGCGAGTCAAACAGGTGGCTCCGGCGTTCTTGGCAGGTGGTTCCGGTCTGTCCGGTAGGTGTTTCCGGCGTGTCTGGCACGTGCTTCCGGCACGTCTGAGAGGTGGTTCCGGTATGCGCGGCAGGTGATTCCGTAGTGTCCGACAGGTGGTTCTGGCATACCCGGCAGGTGATTTTGGCGTGTCCGGCAGGTGTTTCTGGCGAGTCGAGCAGGTGGCTCCGGCATGCTCGGCAGGTGCTTCCGGCGTCTCCGGCACTTGGTTCTGGGGTGTCTGAGAGGTGGTTCCGGCATGTCCCGCAGATGATTCCGGAGTGTCCGCCAAGTGGTTCTGGCATACCCAGCAGGTGATATTCGCATGACCGGAAGGTGGTTCCAGCGAGCCCGGCAGGTGATTCCGAAGTGTTCCCCAACTGGTTGTGGCGTAGCCGGCAGGTGATTTTGGCGTGTCCGGCAGGTGGTTCTGGCGAGTCGAGCAGGTGGTTCCGGCGTGCTCGGCAGGTGCTTCCGGGGTCATTGGCACGTGGTTCTGGCATATCTGAGAGGTGGTTCCGGCATGCCCGGCAGGTGTTTCCGGAGTGTTCGCCAAGTGTTTCCGGCGTAGCCGGCAGGTGATTTTGCATGTCCAGCGGTCGTTCCGGCGGGTCGAGCCGGTGGTTCCGGCGTGTCCGGCAGGTGGTTCCGGTCTGTCCGGCAGGTGGTTCTGTGGTGTCCGGCACGAGGTTCAGTCTGAGAGGCTGTGCCGGCATGCCCCTCACGTGATTCCGGCTTGTCCGCGAAGTGGTGCTGGTGTAGCGGGCAGGTGATTTTTGCGTGTCCGGCAGGTGGTTCTGGCGAGTCGAGCAGGTGGTTCCGGCGTGCTCGGCAGGTGCTTCCGGGGTCATTGGCACGTGGTTCTGGCATATCTGAGAGGTGGTTCCGGCATGCCCGGCAGGTGATTCCGGAGTGCTCGCCAAGTGTTTCCGGCGTAGCCGGCAGGTGATTTTGCATGTCCAGCGGTCGTTCCGGAGGGTCGAGCCGGTGGTTCCGGCGTGTCCGGCAGGTGGTTCCGGTCTGTCCGGCAGGTGGTTCTGTGGTGTCCGGCACGAGGTTCAATCTGAGAGGCTGTGCCGGCATGCCCCTCACGTGATTCCGGCTTGTCCCCGAAGTGGTTCTGGCATACCCGGCAGGTGATTTTGGCGTGTCCGGCAGGTGTTTCTGGCGAGTCGAGCAGGTGGCTCCGGCATGCTCGGCAGGTGCTTCCGGCGTCTCCGGCACTTGGTTCTGGTGTGTCTGAGAGCTGGTTCCGGCATGTCCGGCAGATGATTCCGGAGTGTGCGCCAAGTGGTTCTGGCATACCCAGCAGGTGATTTTGGCGTGTTAGGGATTTGTTACCCGTGAGTAGAGCAGGTGGTTCCGGCGTGCTCAGCAGGTGGTTCAGGCGGTTCTGGCAGGTGGTATCCGTCTGTTCGGGGTGTGGTTCCAGCATCTCATGAACACGTTTCTGGCACGTCTGAGATGTGGTTCCGGCCGGCCCGACAGGTGTTTCCACAGTGTCCGCCAAGTGGTACTGGCGTAGTTGGCAGGTGATTTTGGCATGTCCGGCAGGTGGTTCCAGCAAGCCCGGCATGTGATTCCGAAGTGTTCCCCAACTGGTTGTGGCGTAGCCGGCAGGTGATTTTTGCGTGTCCGGCAGGTGGTTCTGGCGAGTCGAGCAGGTGGTTCCGGCGTGCTCGGCAGGTGCTTCCGGGGTCATTGGCACGTGGTTCTGGCATATCTGAGAGGTGGTTCCGGCATGCCCGGCAGGTGATTCTGGAGTGTTCGCCAAGTGTTTCCGGCGTAGCCGGCAGGTGATTTTGCATGTCCAGCGGTCGTTCCGGCGGGTCGAGCCGGTGGTTCCGGCGTGTCCGGCAGTTGGTTCCGGTCTGTCCGGCAGGTGGTTCTGGGGTGTCCGGCACGAGGTTCAGTCTGAGAGGCTGTGCCGGGATGCCCCTCACGTGATTCCGGCTTGTCCCCGAAGTGGTGCTGGTGTAGCGGGCAGGTGATTTTGGCGTGTCCGGCAGGTGGTTCAGGCGAGTTGAGCAGGTGGTTGCGACGTGCTCGGCAGGTGCTTCCGGCGTCTCCGGCACGTGTTTCTGGCACATCTGACTGGTGGTTCCGGCATGCCCAAAAGTTGATTCCGGTCTGTCCGGTAGGTGGTTCCGGCGTGCACGGCACGTGGTTCTGGTACGTGTCAGAGGTGGTTGCGTATGCCCAACAGGTGATTCCGGACTGTCCGCCACGTGCTTCTGGCACGTCTGAGAGGTGGTTCCAACGTGCCCGGCAGGTCATTTCGGAGAGTCGTCCAAGTGGTTCTGGCGTAGCCCGCGGGTGATTTTGGCGTGTCCGGCAGGTGGTTCCGCCGTGCTCGGCAGGTGGTTCAGGCATGGCCGTCACGTGGTTCCAGTCTGTCCAGGACGTGTTTCCAGCTTCTCCGGCAGGTGGTTCTGGTACGTCTGAGAGGTGGTTCCGCCATGGCTGGCAGGTGATCCCGGACTGTCCCCCAGGTGGTTCTGGCATAGCCAGCAGTTGATATTGGCCTGTCCGGCAGGTGGTTCCAGCGAGTCGAACAGGTGGCTCCGGCGTTATTGGCAGGTGGTTCCGGTCTGTCCGGTAGGTGTTTCCGGCGTGTCTGGCACGTGCTTCCGGCACGTCTGAGAGGTGGTTCCGGCATGCGCGGCAGGTGATTTCGTAGTGTCCTCCAGGTGGTTCTGGCGTACCCGGCAGGTGATTTTGGCGTGTCCGGCAGGTGTTTCTGGCGAGTCGAGCAGGTGGCTCCGGCATGCTCGGCAGGTGCTTCCGGCGTCTCCGGCACGTGGTTCTGGTGTGTCTGAGAGCTGGTTCCGGCATGTCCGGCAGATGATTCCGGAGTGTCCGCCAAGTGGTTCTGGCATACCCGGCTGGTGATTTGGGCATGTCAGGTAGGTGGTTCCGGCGAGTCGAGCAGGTGGCTCCGGCGTGCTCGGCAGGTTGTTCAGACGGGTCTGGCAGGTGTTTTCCGTCTGTTCAGGGTGTGGTTCCAGCATCTCATGCACATGGTTCTGGCACGTCTGAGATGTGGTTCCGGCCGGCCCGACAGGTGTTTCCACAGTGTCCGCCAAGTGGTACTGGCGTAGTTGGCAGGTGATTTTGGCATGACCGGCAGGTGGTTCCAGCAAGCCCGGCAGGTGATTCCGAAGTTTTCCCCAACTGGTTGTGGCCTAGCCGGCAGGTGATTTTTGCGTGTCCGGCAGGTGGTTCTGGCGAGTCGAGCAGGTGGTTCCGGCGTGCTCGGCAGGTGGTTCCGGTCTGTCTGGTAGGTGATTCCGGCGTGTCCGGCACGTGCTTCCGGCACGTCTGAGAGGTGGTTCCGGCATGCGCGACAGGTGGTTTCGGAGTGTTCGCCAGGTGGTTCTGGCGTACCCGGCAGGTGATTTTGGCGTGTCCGACATGTGTTTCTGGCGAGTTGAGCAGGTGGCTCCGGAATGCTCGGCAGGTGCTTCCGGCGTCTCCGGCACTTGGTTCTGGTGTGTCTGAGAGCTGGTTCCGGCATGTCCGGCAGATGATTCCGGAGTGTCCGCCAAGCGGTTCTGGCATACCCAGCAGGTGATTTTCGCATGACCAGCAGGTGGTTCCAGCAAGCCCGGCAGGTGATTCCGAAGTGTTCCCCAACTGGTTGTGGCGTAGCCGGCAGGTGATTTTTGCGTGTCCGGCAGGTGGTTCTGGCGAGTCGAGCAGGTGGTTCCGGCGTGCTCGGCAGGTGCTTCCGGGGTCATTGGCACGTGGTTCTGGCATATCTGAGAGGTGGTTCCGGCATGCCCGGCAGGTGATTCCGGAGTGTTCGCCAAGTGTTTCCGGCGTAGCCGGCAGGTGATTTTGCATGTCCAGCGGTCGTTCCGGTGGGTCGAGCCGGTGGTTCCGGCGTGTCCGGCAGGTGGTTCCGGTCTGTCTGGCAGGTGGTTCTGTGGTGTCCGGCACGAGGTTCAGTCTGAGAGGCTGTGCTGGCATGCCCCTCACGTGATTCCGGCTTGTCCCCGAAGTGGTTCTGGCATACCCGGCAGGTGATTTTGGCGTGTCCGGCAGGTGTTTCTGGCGAGTCGAGCAGGTGTCTCCGGCATGCTCGGCAGGTGCTTCCGGCGTCTCCGGCACTTGGTTCTGGTGTGTCTGAGACCTGGTTCCGGCATGTCCGGCAGATGATTCCGGAGTGTCCGCCAAGTGGTTCTGGCATACCCAGCAGGTGATTTTGGCGTGTCAGGGAGGTGGTACCGGTGAGTCGAGCAGGTGGTTCCGGCGTGCTCAGCAGGTGGTTCAGGCGGTTCTGGCAGGTGGTATCCGTCTGTTCGGGGTGTGGTTCCAGCATCTCATGAACACGTTTCTGGCACGTCTGAGATGTGGTTCCAGCCGGCCCGACAGGTGTTTCCGCAGTGTCCGCCAAGCGGTTCTGGCGTAGTTGGCAGGTGATTTTGGCATGACTGGCAGGTGGTTCCAGCAAGCCTGGCAGGTGATTCCAAAGTGTTCCCCAACTGGTTGTGGCGTAGCCGGCAGGTGATTTTTGCGTGTCCGGCAGGTGGTTCTGGCGAGTCGAGCAGGTGGTTCCAGCGTGCTCGGCAGGTGCTTCCGGGGTCATTGGCACGTGGTTCTGGCATATCTGAGAGGTGGTTCCGGCATGCCCGGCAGGTGATTCCGGAGTGTTCGCCAAGTGTTTCCGGCGTAGCCAGCAGGTGATTTTGCATGTCCAGCGGTCGTTCCGGCGGGTCGAGCCGGTGGTTCCGGCGTGTCCGGCAGGTGGTTCCGGTCTGTCCGGCAGGTGGTTCTGTGGTGTCCGGCACGAGGTTCAGTCTGAGAGGCTGTGCCGGCATGCCCCTCACGTGATTCCGGCTTGTCCCCGAAGTGGTGCTGGTGTAGCGGGCAGGTGATTTTGGCGTGTCCGGCAGGTGGTTCAGGCGAGTTGATCAGGTGGTTGCGACGTGCTCCGCAGGTGCTTCCGGCGTCTCGGGCACGTGTTTCTGGCACATCTGACTGGTGGTTCCGGCATGCCCAAAAGTGGATTCCGGTCTGTCCGGTAGGTGGTTCCGGCGTGCACGGCACGTGGTTCTGGTACGTGTCAGAGGTGGTTGCGTATGCCCAACAGGTGATTCCGGACTGTCCGCCACGTGCTTCTGGCATGTCTGAGAGGTGGTTCCAACATGCCCGGCAGGTCATTTCGGAGAGTCGTCCAAGTGGTTCTGGCGTAGCCCGCAGGTGATTTTGGCGTGTCCGGCAGGTGGTTCCGCCGTGCTCGGCAGGTGGTTCAGGCATGGCCGTCACGTGGTTCCAGTCTGTCCAGGACGTGTTTCCAGCTTCTCCGGCAGGTGGTTCTGGTACGTCTGAGAGGTGGTTCCGCCATGGCTGGCAGGTGATCCCGGACTGTCCCCCAGGTGGTTCTGGCATAGCCAGCAGTTGATATTGGCCTGTCCGGCAGGTGGTTCCAGCGAGTCAAACAGGTGGCTCTGGCGTTCTTGGCAGGTGGTTCCGGTCTGTCCGGTAGGTGTTTCCAGCGTGTCTGGCACGTGCTTCCGGCACGTCTGAGAGGTGGTTCCGGCATGCGCGGCAGGTGATTCCGTAGTGTCCGACAGGTGGTTCTGGCATACCCGGCAGGTGATTTTGGCGTGTCCGGCAGGTGTTTCTGGCGAGTCGAGCAGGTGGCTCCGGCATGCTCGGCAGGTGCTTCCGGCGTCTCCGGCACTTGGTTCTGGTGTGTCTGAGAGCTGGTTCCGGCATGTCCGGCAGATGATTCCGGAGTGTCCGCCAAGTGGTTCTGGCATACCCAGCAGGTGATTTTGGCGTGTCAGGGAGGTGGTACCGGTGAGTCGAGCAGGTGGTTCCGGCGTGCTCAGCAGGTGGTTCAGGCGGTTCTGGCAGGTGGTATCCGTCTGTTCGGGGTGTGGTTCCAGCATCTCATGAACACGTTTCTGGCACGTCTGAGATGTGGTTCCAGCCGGCCCGACAGGTGTTTCCGCAGCGTCCGCCAAGCGGCTCTGGCGTAGTTGGCAGGTGATTTTGGCATGACTGGCAGGTGGTTCCAGCAAGCCTGGCAGGTGATTCCAAAGTGTTCCCCAACTGGTTGTGGCGTAACCGGCAGGTGATTTTTGCGTGTCCGGCAGGTGGTTCTGGCGAGTCGAGCAGGTGGTTCCCGCGTGCTCGGCAGGTGCTTCCGGGGTCATTGGCACGTGGTTCTGGCATATCTGAGAGGTGGTTCCGGCATGCCCGGCAGGTGATTCCGGAGTGTTCGCCAAGTGTTTCCGGCGTAGCCGGCAGGTGATTTTGCATGTCCAGCGGTCGTTCCGGCGGGTCGAGCCGGTGGTTCCGGCGTGTCCGGCAGGTGGTTCCGGTCTGTCCGGCAGGTGGTTCTGTGGTGTCCGGCACGAGGTTCAGTCTGAGAGGCTGTGCCGGCATGCCCCTCACGTGATTCCGGCTTGTCCCCGAAGTGGTGCTGGTGTAGCGGGCAGGTGATTTTGGCGTGTCCGGCAGGTGGTTCAGGCGAGTTGATCAGGTGGTTGCGACGTGCTCCGCAGGTGCTTCCGGCGTCTCCGGCACGTGTTTCTGGCGCATCTGACTGGTGGTTCCGGCATGCCCAAAAGTGGATTCCGGTCTGTCCGGTAGGTGGTTCCGGCGTGCACGGCACGTGGTTCTGGTACGTGTCAGAGGTGGTTGCGTATGCCCAACAGGTGATTCCGGACTGTCCGCCACGTGCTTCTGGCATGTCTGAGAGGTGGTTCCAACATGCCCGGCAGGTCATTTCGGAGAGTCGTCCAAGTGGTTCTGGCGTAGCCCGCAGGTGATTTTGGCGTGTCCGGCAGGTGGTTCCGCCGTGCTCGGCAGGTGGTTCAGGCATGGCCGTCACGTGGTTCCAGTCTGTCCAGGACGTGTTTCCAGCTTCTCCGGCAGGTGGTTCTGGTACGTCTGAGAGGTGGTTCCGCCATGGCTGGCAGGTGATCCCGGACTGTCCCCCAGGTGGTTCTGGCATAGCCAGCAGTTGATATTGGTCTGTCCGGGAGGTGGTTCCAGCGAGTCAAACAGGTGGCTCCGGCGTTCTTGGCAGGTGGTTCCGGTCTGTCCGGTAGGTGTTTCCGGCGTGTCTGGCACGTGCTTCCGGCACGTCTGAGAGGTGGTTCCGGCATGCGCGGCAGGTGATTCCGTAGTGTCCGACAGGTGGTTCTGGCATACCCGGCAGGTGATTTTGGCGTGTCCGGCAGGTGTTTCTGGCGAGTCGAGCAGGTGGCTCCGGCATGCTCGGCAGGTGCTTCCGGCGTCTCCGGCACGTGGTTCTGGTGTGTCTGAGAGCTGGTTCCGGCATGTCCGGCAGATGATTCCGGAGTGTCCGCCAAGTGGTTCTGGCATACCCGGCTGGTGATTTGGGCATGTCAGGTAGGTGGTTCCGGCGAGTCGAGCAGGTGGCTCCGGCGTGCTCGGCAGGTTGTTCAGACGGGTCTGGCAGGTGTTTTCCGTCTGTTCAGGGTGTGGTTCCAGCATCTCATGCACATGGTTCTGGCACGTCTGAGATGTGGTTCCGGCCGGCCCGACAGGTGTTTCCACAGTGTCCGCCAAGTGGTACTGGCGTAGTTGGCAGGTGATTTTGGCATGACCGGCAGGTGGTTCCAGCAAGCCCGGCAGGTGATTCCGAAGTTTTCCCCAACTGGTTGTGGCCTAGCCGGCAGGTGATTTTTGCGTGTCCGGCAGGTGGTTCTGGCGAGTCGAGCAGGTGGTTCCGGCGTGCTCGGCAGGTGGTTCCGGTCTGTCTGGTAGGTGATTCCGGCGTGTCCGGCACGTGCTTCCGGCACGTCTGAGAGGTGGTTCCGGCATGCGCGACAGGTGGTTTCGGAGTGTTCGCCAGGTGGTTCTGGCGTACCCGGCAGGTGATTTTGGCGTGTCCGACATGTGTTTCTGGCGAGTTGAGCAGGTGGCTCCGGAATGCTCGGCAGGTGCTTCCGGCGTCTCCGGCACTTGGTTCTGGTGTGTCTGAGAGCTGGTTCCGGCATGTCCGGCAGATGATTCCGGAGTGTCCGCCAAGCGGTTCTGGCATACCCAGCAGGTGATTTTCGCATGACCAGCAGGTGGTTCCAGCAAGCCCGGCAGGTGATTCCGAAGTGTTCCCCAACTGGTTGTGGCGTAGCCGGCAGGTGATTTTTGCGTGTCCGGCAGGTGGTTCTGGCGAGTCGAGCAGGTGGTTCCGGCGTGCTCGGCAGGTGCTTCCGGGGTCATTGGCACGTGGTTCTGGCATATCTGAGAGGTGGTTCCGGCATGCCCGGCAGGTGATTCCGGAGTGTTCGCCAAGTGTTTCCGGCGTAGCCGGCAGGTGATTTTGCATGTCCAGCGGTCGTTCCGGTGGGTCGAGCCGGTGGTTCCGGCGTGTCCGGCAGGTGGTTCCGGTCTGTCTGGCAGGTGGTTCTGTGGTGTCCGGCACGAGGTTCAGTCTGAGAGGCTGTGCTGGCATGCCCCTCACGTGATTCCGGCTTGTCCCCGAAGTGGTTCTGGCATACCCGGCAGGTGATTTTGGCGTGTCCGGCAGG
The DNA here is from genome assembly GCF_041296265.1 of Equus caballus. Classification (NCBI taxonomy): domain Eukaryota; kingdom Metazoa; phylum Chordata; class Mammalia; order Perissodactyla; family Equidae; genus Equus; species Equus caballus. The sequence continues at coordinate 4,436,831 of NC_091707.1, read as the reverse complement.
TGTTTCTGGCGAGTCGAGCAGGTGTCTCCGGCATGCTCGGCAGGTGCTTCCGGCGTCTCCGGCACTTGGTTCTGGTGTGTCTGAGACCTGGTTCCGGCATGTCCGGCAGATGATTCCGGAGTGTCCGCCAAGTGGTTCTGGCATACCCAGCAGGTGATTTTGGCGTGTCAGGGAGGTGGTACCGGTGAGTCGAGCAGGTGGTTCCGGCGTGCTCAGCAGGTGGTTCAGGCGGTTCTGGCAGGTGGTATCCGTCTGTTCGGGGTGTGGTTCCAGCATCTCATGAACACGTTTCTGGCACGTCTGAGATGTGGTTCCAGCCGGCCCGACAGGTGTTTCCGCAGTGTCCGCCAAGCGTTTCTGGCGTAGTTGGCAGGTGATTTTGGCATGACTGGCAGGTGGTTCCAGCAAGCCTGGCAGGTGATTCCAAAGTGTTCCCCAACTGGTTGTGGCGTAGCCGGCAGGTGATTTTTGCGTGTCCGGCAGGTGGTTCTGGCGAGTCGAGCAGGTGGTTCCAGCGTGCTCGGCAGGTGCTTCCGGGGTCATTGGCACGTGGTTCTGGCATATCTGAGAGGTGGTTCCGGCATGCCCGGCAGGTGATTCCGGAGTGTTCGCCAAGTGTTTCCGGCGTAGCCAGCAGGTGATTTTGCATGTCCAGCGGTCGTTCCGGCGGGTCGAGCCGGTGGTTCCGGCGTGTCCGGCAGGTGGTTCCGGTCTGTCCGGCAGGTGGTTCTGTGGTGTCCGGCACGAGGTTCAGTCTGAGAGGCTGTGCCGGCATGCCCCTCACGTGATTCCGGCTTGTCCCCGAAGTGGTGCTGGTGTAGCGGGCAGGTGATTTTGGCGTGTCCGGCAGGTGGTTCAGGCGAGTTGATCAGGTGGTTGCGACGTGCTCCGCAGGTGCTTCCGGCGTCTCCGGCACGTGTTTCTGGCACATCTGACTGGTGGTTCCGGCATGCCCAAAAGTGGATTCCGGTCTGTCCGGTAGGTGGTTCCGGCGTGCACGGCACGTGGTTCTGGTACGTGTCAGAGGTGGTTGCGTATGCCCAACAGGTGATTCCGGACTGTCCGCCACGTGCTTCTGGCATGTCTGAGAGGTGGTTCCAACATGCCCGGCAGGTCATTTCGGAGAGTCGTCCAAGTGGTTCTGGCGTAGCCCGCAGGTGATTTTGGCGTGTCCGGCAGGTGGTTCCGCCGTGCTCGGCAGGTGGTTCAGGCATGGCCGTCACGTGGTTCCAGTCTGTCCAGGACGTGTTTCCAGCTTCTCCGGCAGGTGGTTCTGGTACGTCTGAGAGGTGGTTCCGCCATGGCTGGCAGGTGATCCCGGACTGTCCCCCAGGTGGTTCTGGCATAGCCAGCAGTTGATATTGGCCTGTCCGGCAGGTGGTTCCAGCGAGTCAAACAGGTGGCTCTGGCGTTCTTGGCAGGTGGTTCCGGTCTGTCCGGTAGGTGTTTCCAGCGTGTCTGGCACGTGCTTCCGGCACGTCTGAGAGGTGGTTCCGGCATGCGCGGCAGGTGATTCCGTAGTGTCCGACAGGTGGTTCTGGCATACCCGGCAGGTGATTTTGGCGTGTCCGGCAGGTGTTTCTGGCGAGTCGAGCAGGTGGCTCCGGCATGCTCGGCAGGTGCTTCCGGCGTCTCCGGCACTTGGTTCTGGTGTGTCTGAGAGCTGGTTCCGGCATGTCCGGCAGATGATTCCGGAGTGTCCGCCAAGTGGTTCTGGCATACCCGGCTGGTGATTTGGGCATGTCAGGTAGGTGGTTCCGGCGAGTCGAGCAGGTGGCTCCGGCGTGCTCGGCAGGTTGTTCAGACGGGTCTGGCAGGTGTTTTCCGTCTGTTCAGGGTGTGGTTCCAGCATCTCATGCACATGGTTCTGGCACGTCTGAGATGTGGTTCCGGCCGGCCCGACAGGTGTTTCCACAGTGTCCGCCAAGTGGTACTGGCGTAGTTGGCAGGTGATTTTGGCATGACCGGCAGGTGGTTCCAGCAAGCCCGGCAGGTGATTCCGAAGTTTTCCCCAACTGGTTGTGGCCTAGCCGGCAGGTGATTTTTGCGTGTCCGGCAGGTGGTTCTGGCGAGTCGAGCAGGTGGTTCCGGCGTGCTCGGCAGGTGGTTCCGGTCTGTCTGGTAGGTGATTCCGGCGTGTCCGGCACGTGCTTCCGGCACGTCTGAGAGGTGGTTCCGGCATGCGCGACAGGTGGTTTCGGAGTGTTCGCCAGGTGGTTCTGGCGTACCCGGCAGGTGATTTTGGCGTGTCCGACATGTGTTTCTGGCGAGTTGAGCAGGTGGCTCCGGAATGCTCGGCAGGTGCTTCCGGCGTCTCCGGCACTTGGTTCTGGTGTGTCTGAGAGCTGGTTCCGGCATGTCCGGCAGATGATTCCGGAGTGTCCGCCAAGCGGTTCTGGCATACCCAGCAGGTGATTTTCGCATGACCAGCAGGTGGTTCCAGCAAGCCCGGCAGGTGATTCCGAAGTGTTCCCCAACTGGTTGTGGCGTAGCCGGCAGGTGATTTTTGCGTGTCCGGCAGGTGGTTCTGGCGAGTCGAGCAGGTGGTTCCGGCGTGCTCGGCAGGTGCTTCCGGGGTCATTGGCACGTGGTTCTGGCATATCTGAGAGGTGGTTCCGGCATGCCCGGCAGGTGATTCCGGAGTGTTCGCCAAGTGTTTCCGGCGTAGCCGGCAGGTGATTTTGCATGTCCAGCGGTCGTTCCGGTGGGTCGAGCCGGTGGTTCCGGCGTGTCCGGCAGGTGGTTCCGGTCTGTCTGGCAGGTGGTTCTGTGGTGTCCGGCACGAGGTTCAGTCTGAGAGGCTGTGCTGGCATGCCCCTCACGTGATTCCGGCTTGTCCCCGAAGTGGTTCTGGCATACCCGGCAGGTGATTTTGGCGTGTCCGGCAGGTGTTTCTGGCGAGTCGAGCAGGTGTCTCCGGCATGCTCGGCAGGTGCTTCCGGCGTCTCCGGCACTTGGTTCTGGTGTGTCTGAGACCTGGTTCCGGCATGTCCGGCAGATGATTCCGGAGTGTCCGCCAAGTGGTTCTGGCATACCCAGCAGGTGATTTTGGCGTGTCAGGGAGGTGGTACCGGTGAGTCGAGCAGGTGGTTCCGGCGTGCTCAGCAGGTGGTTCAGGCGGTTCTGGCAGGTGGTATCCGTCTGTTCGGGGTGTGGTTCCAGCATCTCATGAACACGTTTCTGGCACGTCTGAGATGTGGTTCCAGCCGGCCCGACAGGTGTTTCCGCAGTGTCCGCCAAGCGGTTCTGGCGTAGTTGGCAGGTGATTTTGGCATGACTGGCAGGTGGTTCCAGCAAGCCTGGCAGGTGATTCCAAAGTGTTCCCCAACTGGTTGTGGCGTAGCCGGCAGGTGATTTTTGCGTGTCCGGCAGGTGGTTCTGGCGAGTCGAGCAGGTGGTTCCAGCGTGCTCGGCAGGTGCTTCCGGGGTCATTGGCACGTGGTTCTGGCATATCTGAGAGGTGGTTCCGGCATGCCCGGCAGGTGATTCCGGAGTGTTCGCCAAGTGTTTCCGGCGTAGCCAGCAGGTGATTTTGCATGTCCAGCGGTCGTTCCGGCGGGTCGAGCCGGTGGTTCCGGCGTGTCCGGCAGGTGGTTCCGGTCTGTCCGGCAGGTGGTTCTGTGGTGTCCGGCACGAGGTTCAGTCTGAGAGGCTGTGCCGGCATGCCCCTCACGTGATTCCGGCTTGTCCCCGAAGTGGTGCTGGTGTAGCGGGCAGGTGATTTTGGCGTGTCCGGCAGGTGGTTCAGGCGAGTTGATCAGGTGGTTGCGACGTGCTCCGCAGGTGCTTCCGGCGTCTCCGGCACGTGTTTCTGGCACATCTGACTGGTGGTTCCGGCATGCCCAAAAGTGGATTCCGGTCTGTCCGGTAGGTGGTTCCGGCGTGCACGGCACGTGGTTCTGGTACGTGTCAGAGGTGGTTGCGTATGCCCAACAGGTGATTCCGGACTGTCCGCCACGTGCTTCTGGCATGTCTGAGAGGTGGTTCCAACATGCCCGGCAGGTCATTTCGGAGAGTCGTCCAAGTGGTTCTGGCGTAGCCCGCAGGTGATTTTGGCGTGTCCGGCAGGTGGTTCCGCCGTGCTCGGCAGGTGGTTCAGGCATGGCCGTCACGTGGTTCCAGTCTGTCCAGGACGTGTTTCCAGCTTCTCCGGCAGGTGGTTCTGGTACGTCTGAGAGGTGGTTCCGCCATGGCTGGCAGGTGATCCCGGACTGTCCCCCAGGTGGTTCTGGCATAGCCAGCAGTTGATATTGGCCTGTCCGGCAGGTGGTTCCAGCGAGTCAAACAGGTGGCTCTGGCGTTCTTGGCAGGTGGTTCCGGTCTGTCCGGTAGGTGTTTCCAGCGTGTCTGGCATGTGCTTCCGGCACGTCTGAGAGGTGGTTCCGGCATGCGCGGCAGGTGATTCCGTAGTGTCCGACAGGTGGTTCTGGCATACCCGGCAGGTGATTTTGGCGTGTCCGGCAGGTGTTTCTGGCGAGTCGAGCAGGTGGCTCCGGCATGCTCGGCAGGTGCTTCCGGCGTCTCCGGCACTTGGTTCTGGTGTGTCTGAGAGCTGGTTCCGGCATGTCCGGCAGATGATTCCGGAGTGTCCGCCAAGTGGTTCTGGCATACCCAGCAGGTGATTTTGGCGTGTCAGGGAGGTGGTACCGGTGAGTCGAGCAGGTGGTTCCGGCGTGCTCAGCAGGTGGTTCAGGCGGTTCTGGCAGGTGGTATCCGTCTGTTCGGGGTGTGGTTCCAGCATCTCATGAACACGTTTCTGGCACGTCTGAGATGTGGTTCCAGCCGGCCCGACAGGTGTTTCCGCAGCGTCCGCCAAGCGGCTCTGGCGTAGTTGGCAGGTGATTTTGGCATGACTGGCAGGTGGTTCCAGCAAGCCTGGCAGGTGATTCCAAAGTGTTCCCCAACTGGTTGTGGCGTAACCGGCAGGTGATTTTTGCGTGTCCGGCAGGTGGTTCTGGCGAGTCGAGCAGGTGGTTCCCGCGTGCTCGGCAGGTGCTTCCGGGGTCATTGGCACGTGGTTCTGGCATATCTGAGAGGTGGTTCCGGCATGCCCGGCAGGTGATTCCGGAGTGTTCGCCAAGTGTTTCCGGCGTAGCCGGCAGGTGATTTTGCATGTCCAGCGGTCGTTCCGGCGGGTCGAGCCGGTGGTTCCGGCGTGTCCGGCAGGTGGTTCCGGTCTGTCCGGCAGGTGGTTCTGTGGTGTCCGGCACGAGGTTCAGTCTGAGAGGCTGTGCCGGCATGCCCCTCACGTGATTCCGGCTTGTCCCCGAAGTGGTGCTGGTGTAGCGGGCAGGTGATTTTGGCGTGTCCGGCAGGTGGTTCAGGCGAGTTGATCAGGTGGTTGCGACGTGCTCCGCAGGTGCTTCCGGCGTCTCCGGCACGTGTTTCTGGCGCATCTGACTGGTGGTTCCGGCATGCCCAAAAGTGGATTCCGGTCTGTCCGGTAGGTGGTTCCGGCGTGCACGGCACGTGGTTCTGGTACGTGTCAGAGGTGGTTGCGTATGCCCAACAGGTGATTCCGGACTGTCCGCCACGTGCTTCTGGCATGTCTGAGAGGTGGTTCCAACATGCCCGGCAGGTCATTTCGGAGAGTCGTCCAAGTGGTTCTGGCGTAGCCCGCAGGTGATTTTGGCGTGTCCGGCAGGTGGTTCCGCCGTGCTCGGCAGGTGGTTCAGGCATGGCCGTCACGTGGTTCCAGTCTGTCCAGGACGTGTTTCCAGCTTCTCCGGCAGGTGGTTCTGGTACGTCTGAGAGGTGGTTCCGCCATGGCTGTCAGGTGATCCCGGACTGTCCCCCAGGTGGTTCTGGCATAGCCAGCAGTTGATATTGGTCTGTCCGGGAGGTGGTTCCAGCGAGTCAAACAGGTGGCTCCGGCGTTCTTGGCAGGTGGTTCCGGTCTGTCCGGTAGGTGTTTCCGGCGTGTCTGGCACGTGCTTCCGGCACGTCTGAGAGGTGGTTCCGGCATGCGCGGCAGGTGATTCCGTAGTGTCCGACAGGTGGTTCTGGCATACCCGGCAGGTGATTTTGGCGTGTCCGGCAGGTGTTTCTGGCGAGTCGAGCAGGTGGCTCCGGCATGCTCGGCAGGTGCTTCCGGCGTCTCCGGCACGTGGTTCTGGTGTGTCTGAGAGCTGGTTCCGGCATGTCCGGCAGATGATTCCGGAGTGTCCGCCAAGTGGTTCTGGCATACCCGGCTGGTGATTTGGGCATGTCAGGTAGGTGGTTCCGGCGAGTCGAGCAGGTGGCTCCGGCGTGCTCGGCAGGTTGTTCAGACGGGTCTGGCAGGTGTTTTCCGTCTGTTCAGGGTGTGGTTCCAGCATCTCATGCACATGGTTCTGGCACGTCTGAGATGTGGTTCCGGCCGGCCCGACAGGTGTTTCCACAGTGTCCGCCAAGTGGTACTGGCGTAGTTGGCAGGTGATTTTGGCATGACCGGCAGGTGGTTCCAGCAAGCCCGGCAGGTGATTCCGAAGTTTTCCCCAACTGGTTGTGGCGTAGCCGGCAGGTGATTTTTGCGTGTCCGGCAGGTGGTTCTGGCGAGTCGAGCAGGTGGTTCCGGCGTGCTCGGCAGGTGGTTCCGGTCTGTCTGGTAGGTGATTCCGGCGTGTCCGGCACGTGCTTCCGGCACGTCTGAGAGGTGGTTCCGGCATGCGCGACAGGTGGTTTCGGAGTGTTCGCCAGGTGGTTCTGGCGTACCCGGCAGGTGATTTTGGCGTGTCCGACATGTGTTTCTGGCGAGTTGAGCAGGTGGCTCCGGAATGCTCGGCAGGTGCTTCCGGCGTCTCCGGCACTTGGTTCTGGTGTGTCTGAGAGCTGGTTCCGGCATGTCCGGCAGATGATTCCGGAGTGTCCGCCAAGCTGTTCTGGCATACCCAGCAGGTCATTTTCGCATGACCAGCAGGTGGTTCCAGCAAGCCCGGCAGGTGATTCCGAAGTGTTCCCCAACTGGTTGTGGCGTAGCCGGCAGGTGATTTTTGCGTGTCCGGCAGGTGGTTCTGGCGAGTCGAGCAGGTGGTTCCGGCGTGCTCGGCAGGTGCTTCCGGGGTCATTGGCACGTGGTTCTGGCATATCTGAGAGGTGGTTCCGGCATGCCCGGCAGGTGATTCCGGAGTGTTCGCCAAGTGTTTCCGGCGTAGCCGGCAGCTGATTTTGCATGTCCAGCGGTCGTTCCGGCGGGTCGAGCCGGTGGTTCCGGCGTGTCCGGCAGGTGGTTCCGGTCTGTCCGGCAGGTGGTTCTGTGGTGTCCGGCACGAGGTTCAGTCTGAGAGGCTGTGCTGGCATGCCCCTCACGTGATTCCGGCTTGTCCCCGAAGTGGTTCTGGCATACCCGGCAGGTGATTTTGGCGTGTCCGGCAGGTGTTTCTGGCGAGTCGAGCAGGTGGCTCCGGCATGCTCGGCAGGTGCTTCCGGCGTCTCCGGCACTTGGTTCTGGTGTGTCTGAGACCTGGTTCCGGCATGTCCGGCAGATGATTCCGGAGTGTCCGCCAAGTGGTTCTGGCATACCCAGCAGGTGATTTTGGCGTGTCAGGGAGGTGGTACCGGTGAGTCGAGCAGGTGGTTCCGGCGTGCTCAGCAGGTGGTTCAGGCGGTTCTGGCAGGTGGTATCCGTCTGTTCGGGGTGTGGTTCCAGCATCTCATGAACACGTTTCTGGCACGTCTGAGATGTGGTTCCAGCCGGCCCGACAGGTGTTTCCGCAGTGTCCGCCAAGCGGTTCTGGCGTAGTTGGCAGGTGATTTTGGCATGACTGGCAGGTGGTTCCAGCAAGCCTGGCAGGTGATTCCAAAGTGTTCCCCAACTGGTTGTGGCGTAGCCGGCAGGTGATTTTTGCGTGTCCGGCAGGTGGTTCTGGCGAGTCGAGCAGGTGGTTCCAGCGTGCTCGGCAGGTGCTTCCGGGGTCATTGGCACGTGGTTCTGGCATATCTGAGAGGTGGTTCCGGCATGCCCGGCAGGTGATTCCGGAGTGTTCGCCAAGTGTTTCCGGCGTAGCCGGCAGGTGATTTTGCATGTCCAGCGGTCGTTCCAGCGGGTCGAGCCGGTGGTTCCGGCGTGTCCGGCAGGTGGTTCCGGTCTGTCCGGCAGGTGGTTCTGTGGTGTCCGGCACGAGGTTCAGTCTGAGAGGCTGTGCCGGCATGCCCCTCACGTGATTCCGGCTTGTCCCCGAAGTGGTGCTGGTGTAGCGGGCAGGTGATTTTGGCGTGTCCGGCAGGTGGTTCAGGCGAGTTGATCAGGTGGTTGCGACGTGCTCCGCAGGTGCTTCCGGCGTCTCCGGCACGTGTTTCTGGCACATCTGACTGGTGGTTCCGGCATGCCCAAAAGTGGATTCCGGTCTGTCCGGTAGGTGGTTCCGGCGTGCACGGCACGTGGTTCTGGTACGTGTCAGAGGTGGTTGCGTATGCCCAACAGGTGATTCCGGACTGTCCGCCACGTGCTTCTGGCATGTCTGAGAGGTGGTTCCAACATGCCCGGCAGGTCATTTCGGAGAGTCGTCCAAGTGGTTCTGGCGTAGCCCGCAGGTGATTTTGGCGTGTCCGGCAGGTGGTTCCGCCGTGCTCGGCAGGTGGTTCAGGCATGGCCGTCACGTGGTTCCAGTCTGTCCAGGACGTGTTTCCAGCTTCTCCGGCAGGTGGTTCTGGTACGTCTGAGAGGTGGTTCCGCCATGGCTGGCAGGTGATCCCGGACTGTCCCCCAGGTGGTTCTGGCATAGCCAGCAGTTGATATTGGCCTGTCCGGCAGGTGGTTCCAGCGAGTCAAACAGGTGGCTCTGGCGTTCTTGGCAGGTGGTTCCGGTCTGTCCGGTAGGTGTTTCCAGCGTGTCTGGCACGTGCTTCCGGCACGTCTGAGAGGTGGTTCCGGCATGCGCGGCAGGTGATTCCGTAGTGTCCGACAGGTGGTTCTGGCATACCCGGCAGGTGATTTTGGCGTGTCCGGCAGGTGTTTCTGGCGAGTCGAGCAGGTGGCTCCGGCATGCTCGGCAGGTGCTTCCGGCGTCTCCGGCACGTGGTTCTGGTGTGTCTGAGAGCTGGTTCCGGCATGTCCGGCAGATGATTCCGGAGTGTCCGCCAAGTGGTTCTGGCATACCCGGCTGGTGATTTGGGCATGTCAGGTAGGTGGTTCCGGCGAGTCGAGCAGGTGGCTCCGGCGTGCTCGGCAGGTTGTTCAGACGGGTCTGGCAGGTGTTTTCCGTCTGTTCAGGGTGTGGTTCCAGCATCTCATGCACATGGTTCTGGCACGTCTGAGATGTGGTTCCGGCCGGCCCGACAGGTGTTTCCACAGTGTCCGCCAAGTGGTACTGGCGTAGTTGGCAGGTGATTTTGGCATGACCGGCAGGTGGTTCCAGCAAGCCCGGCAGGTGATTCCGAAGTTTTCCCCAACTGGTTGTGGCCTAGCCGGCAGGTGATTTTTGCGTGTCCGGCAGGTGGTTCTGGCGAGTCGAGCAGGTGGTTCCGGCGTGCTCGGCAGGTGGTTCCGGTCTGTCTGGTAGGTGATTCCGGCGTGTCCGGCACGTGCTTCCGGCACGTCTGAGAGGTGGTTCCGGCATGCGCGACAGGTGGTTTCGGAGTGTTCGCCAGGTGGTTCTGGCGTACCCGGCAGGTGATTTTGGCGTGTCCGACATGTGTTTCTGGCGAGTTGAGCAGGTGGCTCCGGAATGCTCGGCAGGTGCTTCCGGCGTCTCCGGCACTTGGTTCTGGTGTGTCTGAGAGCTGGTTCCGGCATGTCCGGCAGATGATTCCGGAGTGTCCGCCAAGCGGTTCTGGCATACCCAGCAGGTCATTTTCGCATGACCAGCAGGTGGTTCCAGCAAGCCCGGCAGGTGATTCCGAAGTGTTCCCCAACTGGTTGTGGCGTAGCCGGCAGGTGATTTTTGCGTGTCCGGCAGGTGGTTCTGGCGAGTCGAGCAGGTGGTTCCGGCGTGCTCGGCAGGTGCTTCCGGGGTCATTGGCACGTGGTTCTGGCATATCTGAGAGGTGGTTCCGGCATGCCCGGCAGGTGATTCCGGAGTGTTCGCCAAGTGTTTCCGGCGTAGCCGGCAGCTGATTTTGCATGTCCAGCGGTCGTTCCGGCGGGTCGAGCCAGTGGTTCCGGCGTGTCCGGCAGGTGGTTCCGGTCTGTCTGGCAGGTGGTTCTGTGGTGTCCGGCACGAGGTTCAGTCTGAGAGGCTGTGCTGGCATGCCCCTCACGTGATTCCGGCTTGTCCCCGAAGTGGTTCTGGCATACCCGGCAGGTGATTTTGGCGTGTCCGGCAGGTGTTTCTGGCGAGTCGAGCAGGTGGCTCCGGCATGCTCGGCAGGTGCTTCCGGCGTCTCCGGCACTTGGTTCTGGTGTGTCTGAGACCTGGTTCCGGCATGTCCGGCAGATGATTCCGGAGTGTCCGCCAAGTGGTTCTGGCATACCCAGCAGGTGATTTTGGCGTGTCAGGGAGGTGGTACCGGTGAGTCGAGCAGGTGGTTCCGGCGTGCTCAGCAGGTGGTTCAGGCGGTTCTGGCAGGTGGTATCCGTCTGTTCGGGGTGTGGTTCCAGCATCTCATGAACACGTTTCTGGCACGTCTGAGATGTGGTTCCAGCCGGCCCGACAGGTGTTTCCGCAGTGTCCGCCAAGCGGTTCTGGCGTAGTTGGCAGGTGATTTTGGCATGACTGGCAGGTGGTTCCAGCAAGCCTGGCAGGTGATTCCAAAGTGTTCCCCAACTGGTTGTGGCGTAGCCGGCAGGTGATTTTTGCGTGTCCGGCAGGTGGTTCTGGCGAGTCGAGCAGGTGGTTCCAGCGTGCTCGGCAGGTGCTTCCGGGGTCATTGGCACGTGGTTCTGGCATATCTGAGAGGTGGTTCCGGCATGCCCGGCAGGTGATTCCGGAGTGTTCGCCAAGTGTTTCCGGCGTAGCCGGCAGGTGATTTTGCATGTCCAGCGGTCGTTCCGGCGGGTCGAGCCGGTGGTTCCGGCGTGTCCGGCAGGTGGTTCCGGTCTGTCCGGCAGGTGGTTCTGTGGTGTCCGGCACGAGGTTCAGTCTGAGAGGCTGTGCCGGCATGCCCCTCACGTGATTCCGGCTTGTCCCCGAAGTGGTGCTGGTGTAGCGGGCAGGTGATTTTGGCGTGTCCGGCAGGTGGTTCAGGCGAGTTGATCAGGTGGTTGCGACGTGCTCCGCAGGTGCTTCCGGCGTCTCCGGCACGTGTTTCTGGCGCATCTGACTGGTGGTTCCGGCATGCCCAAAAGTGGATTCCGGTCTGTCCGGTAGGTGGTTCCGGCGTGCACGGCACGTGGTTCTGGTACGTGTCAGAGGTGGTTGCGTATGCCCAACAGGTGATTCCGGACTGTCCGCCACGTGCTTCTGGCATGTCTGAGAGGTGGTTCCAACATGCCCGGCAGGTCATTTCGGAGAGTCGTCCAAGTGGTTCTGGCGTAGCCCGCAGGTGATTTTGGCGTGTCCGGCAGGTGGTTCCGCCGTGCTCGGCAGGTGGTTCAGGCATGGCCGTCACGTGGTTCCAGTCTGTCCAGGACGTGTTTCCAGCTTCTCCGGCAGGTGGTTCTGGTACGTCTGAGAGGTGGTTCCGCCATGGCTGGCAGGTGATCCCGGACTGTCCCCCAGGTGGTTCTGGCATAGCCAGCAGTTGATATTGGTCTGTCCGGGAGGTGGTTCCAGCGAGTCAAACAGGTGGCTCCGGCGTTCTTGGCAGGTGGTTCCGGTCTGTCCGGTAGGTGTTTCCGGCGTGTCTGGCACGTGCTTCCGGCACGTCTGAGAGGTGGTTCCGGCATGCGCGGCAGGTGATTCCGTAGTGTCCGACAGGTGGTTCTGGCATACCCGGCAGGTGATTTTGGCGTGTCCGGCAGGTGTTTCTGGCGAGTCGAGCAGGTGGCTCCGGCATGCTCGGCAGGTGCTTCCGGCGTCTCCGGCACTTGGTTCTGGTGTGTCTGAGAGCTGGTTCCGGCATGTCCGGCAGATGATTCCGGAGTGTCCGCCAAGTGGTTCTGGCATACCCAGCAGGTGATTTTGGCGTGTCAGGGAGGTGGTACCGGTGAGTCGAGCAGGTGGTTCCGGCGTGCTCAGCAGGTGGTTCAGGCGGTTCTGGCAGGTGGTATCCGTCTGTTCGGGGTGTGGTTCCAGCATCTCATGAACACGTTTCTGGCACGTCTGAGATGTGGTTCCAGCAGGCCCGACAGGTGTTTCCGCAGTGTCCGCCAAGCGGTTCTGGCGTAGTTGGCAGGTGATTTTGGCATGACTGGCAGGTGGTTCCAGCAAGCCTGGCAGGTGATTCCAAAGTGTTCACCAACTGGTTGTGGCGTAGCCGGCAGGTGATTTTTGCGTGATCGGCAGGTGGTTCTGGCGAGTCGAGCAGGTGGTTCCGGCGTGCTCGGCTGGTGCTTCCGGGGTCATTGGCACGGGGTTCTGGCATGTCTGAGAGGTGGTTCCTGCATGCCCGGCAAGTGATTCCGGAGTGTTCGCCAAGTGGTTCTGGCATAGTCGGCAGGTGATTTTGGCATGTCCGGCAGGTGGTTCAGGCGAGTTGAGCAGGTGGTTCCAACGTGCTTGGCAGGTGCTTCCGGCGTCTCCGGCACGTGTTTCTGGCACATCTGACAGGTGGTTCCGTCATGCCCGAAAGGTGATTCCGGTCTGTCCGGTAGGTGGTTCCAGCCTGCACGGCATGTGGTTCTGGTACGTCTCAGAGGTGGTTGCGCATGCCCAACAGGTGATTCCGGACTGTCCGCCACATGGTTCTGGCACGTCTGAGAGGTGGTTCCGGCATGCCCGGCAGGTCATCCCAGAGAGTCCTCCAAGTGGTTCTGGCATAACACGCAGGTGATTTTGGCGTGTCTGGCAGGTTGTTCCGTTGTGCTTGGCAGGTGGTTCAGGCTTGGCCGGCAGGTGGTTCCAGACTGTCCAGGACGTGTTTCCAGCTTCTCCGGCAGGTGGTTCTGGTACGTCTGAGAGGTGGTTCCGCCATGGCTGGCAGCTGTTTCCGGACCGTCCCCCAGGTGGTTCTGGCATAGCCAGCAGTTGATATTGGCCTGTCCGGCAGGTGGTTCCAGCGAGTCGAACAGGTGGCTCCGGCGTGCTCGGCAGGTGGTTCCGGTCTCTCCGGTAGGTGATTCCGGCGTGTCCGGCACGTGCTTCCGGCACGTCTGAGAGGTGGTTCCGGCATGCGCGACAGGTGATTCCGTAGTGTCTGCCAGGTGGTTCTGGCGTACCCAGCAGGTGATTTTGGCATGTCCGACAGGTGTTTCTGGCGAGTCGAGCAGGTGGCTCCGGCATGCTCGGCAGGTGCTTCCGGCGTCTCCGGCACGTGGTTCTGTTGTGTCTGAGAGCTGGTTCCGGCATGTCCGGCAGATGATTCCGGAGTGTCCGCCAAGTGGTTCTGGCATACCCGGCTGGTGATTTGGGCATGTCAGGTAGGTGGTTCCGGCGAGTCGAGCAGGTGGCTCCGGCGTGCTCGGCAGGTTGTTCAGACGGGTCTGGCAGGTGTTTTCCGTCTGTTCAGGGTGTGGTTCCAGCATCTCATGCACATGGTTCTGGCACGTCTGAGATGTGGTTCCGGCCGGCCCGACAGGTGTTTCCACAGTGTCCGCCAAGTGGTACTGGCGTAGTTGGCAGGTGATTTTGGCATGACCGGCAGGTGGTTCCAGCAAGCCCGGCAGGTGATTCCGCAGTTTTCCCCAACTGGTTGTGGCGTAGCCGGCAGGTGATTTTTGCGTGTCCGGCAGGTGGTTCTGGCGAGTCGAGCAGGTGGTTCCGGCGTGCTCGGCAGGTGCTTCCGGGGTCATTGGCACGTGGTTCTGGCATATCTGAGAGGTGGTACCGGCATGCGCGGCAGGTGATTCCGTAGTGTCCGACAGGTGGTTCTGTCATACCCGGCAGGTGATTTTGGCGTGTCCGGCAGGTGTTTCTGGCGAGTCGAGCAGGTGGCTCCGGCATGCTCGGCAGGTGCTTCCGGCGTCTCCGGCACTTGGTTCTGGTGTGTCTGAGAGCTGGTTCCGGCATGTCCGGCAGATGATTCCGGAGTGTCCGCCAAGTGGTTCTGGAATACCCAGCAGGTGATTTTCGCATGACCGGCAGGTGGTTCCAGCAAGCCCGGCAGGTGATTCCGAAGTGTTCCCCAACTGGTTGTGGCGTAGCCGGCAGGTGATTTTTGCGTGTCCGGCAGGTGGTTCTGGCGAGTCGAGCAGGTGGTTCCGGCGTGCTCGGCAGGTGCTTCCGGAGTCATTGGCACGTGGTTCTGGCATATCTGAGAGGTGGTTCCGGCATGCCCGGCAGGTGATTCCGGAGTGCTCGCCAAGTGTTTCCGGCATAGCCGGCAGGTGATTTTGCATGTCCAGCGGTCGTTCCGGAGGGTCGACCCGTGGTTCCGGCGTGTCCGGCAGGTGGTTCCGGTCTGTCCGGCAGGTGGTTCTGTGGTGTCCGGCACGAGGTTCAGTCTGAGAGGCTGTGCCGGCATGCCCCTCACGTGATTCCGGCTTGTCCCCGAAGTGGTTCTGGCATACCCGGCAGGTGATTTTGGCGTGTCCGGCAGGTGTTTCTGGCGAGTCGAGCAGGTGGCTCCGGCATGCTCGACAGGTGCTTCCGGCGTCTCCGGCACTTGGTTCTGGTGTGTCTGAGAGCTGGTTCTGGCATGTCTGGCAGATGATTCCGGAGTGTCCGCCAAGTGGTTCTGGCATGCCCAGCAGGTGATTTTGGCGTGTCAGGGAGGTGGTACCGGTGAGTCGAGCAGGTGGTTCCGGCGTGCTCAGCAGGTGGTTCAGGCGGTTCTGGCAGGTGGTATCCGTCTGTTCGGGGTGTGGTTCCAGCATCTCATGAACACGTTTCTGGCACGTCTGAGATGCGGTTCCAGCCGGCCCGACAGGTGTTTCCGCAGTGTCCGCCAAGCGGTTCTGGCGTAGTTGGCAGGTGATTTTGGCATGACTGGCAGTTGGTTCCAGCAAGCCTGGCAGGTGATTCCAAAGTGTTCACCAACTGGTTGTGGCGTAGCCGGCAGGTGATTTTTGCGTGATCGGCAGGTGGTTCTGGCGAGTCGAGCAGGTGGTTCCGGCGTGCTCGGCTGGTGCTTCCGGGGTCATTGGCACGGGGTTCTGGCATGTCTGAGAGGTGGTTCCTGCATGCCCGGCAAGTGATTCCGGAGTGTTCGCCAAGTGGTTCTGGCATAGTCGGCAGGTGATTTTGGCATGTCCGGCAGGTGGTTCAGGCGAGTTGAGCAGGTGGTTCCAACGTGCTTGGCAGGTGCTTCCGGCGTCTCCGGCACGTGTTTCTGGCACATCTGACAGGTGGTTCCGTCATGCCCGAAAGGTGATTCCGGTCTGTCCGGTAGGTGGTTCCAGCCTGCACGGCATGTGGTTCTGGTACGTGTCAGAGGTGGTTGCGCATGCCCAACAGGTGATTCCGGACTGTCCGCCACATGGTTCTGGCACGTCTGAGAGGTGGTTCCGGCATGCCCGGCAGGTCATCCCAGAGAGTCCTCCAAGTGGTTCTGGCATAACACGCAGGTGATTTTGGCGTGTCTGGCAGGTTGTTCCGTTGTGCTTGGCAGGTGGTTCAGGCTTGGCCGGCAGGTGGTTCCAGACTGTCCAGGACGTGTTTCCAGCTTCTCCGGCAGGTGGTTCTGGTACGTCTGAGAGGTGGTTCCGCCATGGCTGGCAGCTGTTTCCGGACCGTCCCCCAGGTGGTTCTGGCAAAGCCAGCAGTTTATATTGGCCTGTCCGGCAGGTGGTTCCAGCGAGTCGAACAGGTGGCTCCGGCGTTCTTGGCAGGTGGTTCCGGTCTGTCCGGTAGGTGTTTCCGGCGTGTCTGGCACGTGCTTCCGGCACGTCTGAGAGGTGGTTCCGGCATGCGCGACAGGTGATTTCGGAGTGTCCGCCAGGTGGTTCTGGCGTACCCGGCAGGTGATTTTGGCGTGTCATACAGGTGTTTCTGGCGAGTCGAGCAGGTGGCTCCAGCATGCTCGGCAGGTGCTTCGGGCATCTCCGGCACGTGGTTCTGGTGTGTCTGAGAGCTGGTTCCGGCATGTCCGGCAGATGATTCCGGAGTGTCTGCCAAGTGGTTCTGGCATACCCGGCTGGTGATTTGGGCATGTCAGGTAGGTGGTTCCGGCGAGTCGAGCAGGTGGCTCCGGCGTGCTCGGCAGGTTGTTCAGACGGGTGTGGCAGGTGTTTTCCGTCTGTTCAGGGTGTGGTTCCAGCATCTCATGCACATGGTTCTGGAACGTCTGAGATGTGGTTCCGGCCGGCGCGACAGGTGTTTCAACAGTGTCCACCAAGTGGTACTGGCGTAGTTGGCAGGTGATTTTGGCATGACCGGCAGGTGGTTCCAGCAAGCCCGGCAGGTGATTCCGAAGTTTTCCCCAACTGGTTGTGGCGTAGCCGGCAGGTGATTTTTGCGTGTCCGGCAGGTGGTTCTGGCGAGTCGAGCAGGTGGTTCCGGCGTGCTCGGCAGGTGCTTCCGGGGTCATTGGCACGTGGTTCTGGCATATCTCAGAGGTGGTTCCGGCATGCCCGGCAGGTGATTCTGGAGTGTTCGCAAAGTGTTTCCGGCGTAGCCGGCAGGTGATTTTGCATGTCCAGCGGTCGTTCCGGCGGGTCGAGCCGGTGGTTCCGGCGTGTCCGGCAGGTGGTTCCGGTCTGTCCGGCAGGTGGTTCTGTGGTGTCCGGCACGAGGTTCAGTCTGAGAGGCTGTGCCGGCATGCCCCTCACGTAATTCCAGCTTGTCCCCGAAGTGGTGCTGGTGTAGCGGGCAGGTGATTTTGGCGTGTCCGGCAGGTGGTTCAGGCGAGTTGAGCAGGTGGTTGCGACGTGCTCGGCAGGTGCTTCCGGCGTCTCGGGCACGTGTTTCTGGCACATCTGACTGGTGGTTCCGGCATGCCCAAAAGTTGATTCCGGTCTGTCCGGTAGGTGGTTCCGGCGTGCACGGCACGTGGTTCTGGTACGTGTCAGAGGTGGTTGCGTATGCCCAACAGGTGATTCCGGACTGTCCGCCACGTGCTTCTGGCACGTCTGAGAGGTGGTTCCAACATGCCCGGCAGGTCATTTCGGAGAGTCGTCCAAGTGGTTCTGGCGTAGCCCGCAGGTGATTTTGGCGTGTCCGGCAGGGGGTTCCGCCGTGCTCGGCAGGTGGTTCAGGCATGGCCGTCACGTGGTTCCAGGCTGTCCAGGACGTGTTTCCAGCTTCTCCGGCAGGTGGTTCTGGTACGTCTGAGAGGTGGTTCCGCCATGGCTGGCAGGTGATCCTGGACTGTCCCCCAGGTGGTTCTGGCATAGCCAGCAGTTGATATTGGCCTGTCCGGCAGGTGGTTCCAGCGAGTCGAACAGGTGGCTCCGGCGTGCTCGGCAGGTGGTTCCGGTCTGTCCGGTAGGAGATTCCGGCGTGTCCGGCACGTGCTTCCGGCACGTCTGAGAGGTGGTTCCGGCATGCGCGACAGGTGGTTTCGGAGTGTCCGCCAGGTGGTTCTGGCGTACCCGGCAGGTGATTTTGGCGTGTCCGGCAGGTGTTTCTGGCGAGTCGAGCAGGTGGCTCCGGCATGCTCGGCAGGTGCTTCCGGCGTCTCCGGCACTTGGTTCTGGTGTGTCTGAGAGCTGGTTCCGGCATGTCTGGCAGATGATTCCGGAGTGTGCGCCAAGTGGTTCTGGCATACCCAGCAGGTGATTTTCGCATGACCGGCAGGTGGTTCCAGCAAGCCCGGCAGGTGATTCCGAAGTGTTCCCCAACTGGTTGTGGCGTAGCCGGCAGGTGATTTTTGCGTTTCCGGCAGGTGGTTCTGGCGAGTCGAGCAGGTGTTTCCGGCGTGCTCGGCAGGTGCTTCCGGGGTCATTGGCACGTGGTTCTGGCATATCTGAGAGGTGGTTCCGGCATGCCCGGCAGGTGATTCCGGAGTGTTCGCCAAGTGTTTCCGGCGTAGCCGGCAGGTGATTTTGCATGTCCAGCGGTCGTTCCGGCGGGTCGAGCCGGTGGTTCCGGCGTGTCCGGCAGGTGGTTCCGGTCTGTCTGGCAGATGGTTCTGTGGTGTCCGGCACGAGGTTCAGTCTGAGAGGCTGTGCTGGCATGCCCCTCACGTGATTCCGGCTTGTCCCCGAAGTGGTTCTGGCATACCCGGCAGGTGATTTTGGCGTGTCCGGCAGGTGTTTCTGGCGAGTCGAGCAGGTGGCTCCGGCATGCTCGGCAGGTGCTTCCGGCGTCTCCGGCACTTGGTTCTGGTGTGTCTGAGACCTGGTTCCGGCATGTCCGGCAGATGATTCCGGAGTGTCCACCAAGTGGTTCTGGCATACCCAGCAGGTGATTTTGGCGTGTCAGGGAGGTGGTACCGGTGAGTCGAGCAGGTGGTTCCGGCGTGCTCAGCAGGTGGTTCAGGCGGTTCTGGCAGGTGGTATCCGTCTGTTCGGGGTGTGGTTCCAGCATCTCATGAACACGTTTCTGGCACGTCTGAGATGTGGTTCCAGCCGGCCCGACAGGTGTTTCCGCAGTGTCCGCCAAGCGGTTCTGGCGTAGTTGGCAGGTGATTTTGGCATGACTGGCAGGTGGTTCCAGCAAGCCTGGCAGGTGATTCCAAAGTGTTCCCCAACTGGTTGTGGCGTAGCCGGCAGGTGATTTTTGCGTGTCCGGCAGGTGGTTCTGGCGAGTCGAGCAGGTGGTTCCAGCGTGCTCGGCATGTGCTTCCGGGGTCATTGGCACGTGGTTCTGGCATATCTGAGAGGTGGTTCCGGCATGCCCGGCAGGTGATTCCAGAGTGTTCGCCAAGTGTTTCCGGCGTAGCCGGCAGGTGATTTTGCATGTCCAGCGGTCGTTCCGGCGGGTCGAGCCGGTGGTTCCGGCGTGTCCGGCAGGTGGTTCCGGTCTGTCCGGCAGGTGGTTCTGTGGTGTCCGGCACGAGGTTCAGTCTGAGAGGCTGTGCCGGCATGCCCCTCACGTGATTCCGGCTTGTCCCCGAAGTGGTGCTGGTGTAGCGGGCAGGTGATTTTGGCGTGTCCGGCAGGTGGTTCAGGCGAGTTGATCAGGTGGTTGCGACGTGCTCCGCAGGTGCTTCCGGCGTCTCCGGCACGTGTTTCTGGCACATCTGACTGGTGGTTCCGGCATGCCCAAAAGTGGATTCCGGTCTGTCCGGTAGGTGGTTCCGGCGTGCACGGCACGTGGTTCTGGTACGTGTCAGAGGTGGTTGCGTATGCCCAACAGGTGATTCCGGACTGTCCGCCACGTGCTTCTGGCATGTCTGAGAGGTGGTTCCAACATGCCCGGCAGGTCATTTCGGAGAGTCGTCCAAGTGGTTCTGGCGTAGCCCGCAGGTGATTTTGGCGTGTCCGGCAGGTGGTTCCGCCGTGCTCGGCAGGTGGTTCAGGCATGGCCGTCACGTGGTTCCAGTCTGTCCAGGACGTGTTTCCAGCTTCTCCGGCAGGTGGTTCTGGTACGTCTGAGAGGTGGTTCCGCCATGGCTGGCAGGTGATCCCGGACTGTCCCCCAGGTGGTTCTGGCATAGCCAGCAGTTGATATTGGCCTGTCCGGCAGGTTGTTCCAGCGAGTCAAACAGGTGGCTCTGGCGTTCTTGGCAGGTGGTTCCGGTCTGTCCGGTAGGTGTTTCCAGCGTGTCTGGCACGTGCTTCCGGCACGTCTGAGAGGTGGTTCCGGCATGCGCGGCAGGTGATTCCGTAGTGTCCGACAGGTGGTTCTGGCATACCCGGCAGGTGATTTTGGCGTGTCCGGCAGGTGTTTCTGGCGAGTCGAGCAGGTGGCTCCGGCATGCTCGGCAGGTGCTTCCGGCGTCTCCGGCACTTGGTTCTGGTGTGTCTGAGACCTGGTTCCGGCATGTCCGGCAGATGATTCCGGAGTGTCCGCCAAGTGGTTCTGGCATACCCAGCAGGTGATTTTGGCGTGTCAGGGAGGTGGTACCGGTGAGTCGAGCAGGTGGTTCCGGCGTGCTCAGCAGGTGGTTCAGGCGGTTCTGGCAGGTGGTATCCGTCTGTTCGGGGTGTGGTTCCAGCATCTCATGAACACGTTTCTGGCACGTCTGAGATGTGGTTCCAGCCGGCCCGACAGGTGTTTCCGCAGTGTCCGCCAAGCGGTTCTGGCGTAGTTGGCAGGTGATTTTGGCATGACTGGCAGGTGGTTCCAGCAAGCCTGGCAGGTGATTCCAAAGTGTTCCCCAACTGGTTGTGGCGTAACCGGCAGGTGATTTTTGCGTGTCCGGCAGGTGGTTCTGGCGAGTCGAGCAGGTGGTTCCCGCGTGCTCGGCAGGTGCTTCCGGGGTCATTGGCACGTGGTTCTGGCATATCTGAGAGGTGGTTCCGGCATGCCCGGCAGGTGATTCCGGAGTGTTCGCCAAGTGTTTCCGGCGTAGCCGGCAGGTGATTTTGCATGTCCAGCGGTCGTTCCGGCGGGTCGAGCCGGTGGTTCCGGCGTGTCCGGCAGGTGGTTCCGGTCTGTCCGGCAGGTGGTTCTGTGGTGTCCGGCACGAGGTTCAGTCTGAGAGGCTGTGCCGGCATGCCCCTCACGTGATTCCGGCTTGTCCCCGAAGTGGTGCTGGTGTAGCGGGCAGGTGATTTTGGCGTGTCCGGCAGGTGGTTCAGGCGAGTTGATCAGGTGGTTGCGACGTGCTCCGCAGGTGCTTCCGGCGTCTCCGGCACGTGTTTCTGGCACATCTGACTGGTGGTTCCGGCATGCCCAAAAGTGGATTCCGGTCTGTCCGGTAGGTGGTTCCGGCGTGCACGGCACGTGGTTCTGGTACGTGTCAGAGGTGGTTGCGTATGCCCAACAGGTGATTCCGGACTGTCCGCCACGTGCTTCTGGCATGTCTGAGAGGTGGTTCCAACATGCCCGGCAGGTCATTTCGGAGAGTCGTCCAAGTGGTTCTGGCGTAGCCCGCAGGTGATTTTGGCGTGTCCGGCAGGTGGTTCCGCCGTGCTCGGCAGGTGGTTCAGGCATGGCCGTCACGTGGTTCCAGTCTGTCCAGGACGTGTTTCCAGCTTCTCTGGCAGGTGGTTCTGGTACGTCTGAGAGGTGGTTCCGCCATGGCTGGCAGGTGATCCCGGACTGTCCCCCAGGTGGTTCTGGCATAGCCAGCAGTTGATATTGGTCTGTCCGGGAGGTGGTTCCAGCGAGTCAAACAGGTGGCTCCGGCGTTCTTGGCAGGTGGTTCCGGTCTGTCCGGTAGGTGTTTCCGGCGTGTCTGGCACGTGCTTCCGGCACATCTGAGAGGTGGTTCCGGCATGCGCGGCAGGTGATTCCGTAGTGTCCGACAGGTGGTTCTGGCATACCCGGCAGGTGATTTTGGCGTGTCCGGCAGGTGTTTCTGGCGAGTCGAGCAGGTGGCTCCGGCATGCTCGGCAGGTGCTTCCGGCGTCTCCGGCACGTGGTTCTGGTGTGTCTGAGAGCTGGTTCCGGCATGTCCGGCAGATGATTCCGGAGTGTCCGCCAAGTGGTTCTGGCATACCCGGCTGGTGATTTGGGCATGTCAGGTAGGTGGTTCCGGCGAGTCGAGCAGGTGGCTCCGGCGTGCTCGGCAGGTTGTTCAGACGGGTCTGGCAGGTGTTTTCCGTCTGTTCAGGGTGTGGTTCCAGCATCTCATGCACATGGTTCTGGCACGTCTGAGATGTGGTTCCGGCCGGCCCGACAGGTGTTTCCACAGTGTCCGCCAAGTGGTACTGGCGTAGTTGGCAGGTGATTTTGGCATGACCGGCAGGTGGTTCCAGCAAGCCCGGCAGGTGATTCCGAAGTTTTCCCCAACTGGTTGTGGCGTAGACGGCAGGTGATTTTTGCGTGTCCGGCAGGTGGTTCTGGCGAGTCGAGCAGGTGGTTCCTGCGTGCTCGGCAGGTGGTTCCGGTCTGTCTGGTAGGTGATTCCGGCGTGTCCGGCACGTGCTTCCGGCACGTCTGAGAGGTGGTTCCGGCATACGCGACAGGTGGTTTCGGAGTGTTCGCCAGGTGGTTCTGGCGTACCCGGCAGGTGATTTTGGCGTCTCCGACATGTGTTTCTGGCGAGTTGAGCAGGTGGCTCCGGAATGCTCGGCAGGTGCTTCCGGCGTCTCCGGCACTTGGTTCTGGTGTGTCTGAGAGCTGGTTCCGGCATGTCCGGCAGATGATTCCGGAGTGTCCGCCAAGCGGTTCTGGCATACCCAGCAGGTGATTTTCGCATGACCAGCAGGTGGTTCCAGCAAGCCCGGCAGGTGATTCCGAAGTGTTCCCCAACTGGTTGTGGCGTAGCCGGCAGGTGATTTTTGCGTGTCCGGCAGGTGGTTCTGGCGAGTCGAGCAGGTGGTTCCGGCGTGCTCGGCAGGTGCTTCCGGGGTCATTGGCACGTGGTTCTGGCATATCTGAGAGGTGGTTCCGGCATGCCCGGCAGGTGATTCCGGAGTGTTTGCCAAGTGTTTCCGGCGTAGCCGGCAGGTGATTTTGCATGTCCAGCGGTCGTTCCGGCGGGTCGAGCCGGTGGTTCCGGCGTGTCCGGCAGGTGGTTCCGGTCTGTCTGGCAGGTGGTTCTGTGGTGTCCGGCACGAGGTTCAGTCTGAGAGGCTGTGCTGGCATGCCCCTCACGTGATTCCGGCTTGTCCCCGAAGTTGTTCTGGCATACCCGGCAGGTGATTTTGGCGTGTCCGGCAGGTGTTTCTGGCGAGTCGAGCAGGTGGCTCCGGCATGCTCGGCAGGTGCTTCCGGCGTCTCCGGCACTTGGTTCTGGTGTGTCTGAGACCTGGTTCCGGCATGTCCGGCAGATGATTCCGGAGTGTCCACCAAGTGGCTCTGGCATACCCAGCAGGTGATTTTGGCGTGTCAGGGAGGTGGTACCGGTGAGTCGAGCAGGTGGTTCCGGCGTGCTCAGCAGGTGGTTCAGGCGGTTCTGGCAGGTGGTATCCGTCTGTTCGGGGTGTGGTTCCAGCATCTCATGAACACGTTTCTGGCACGTCTGAGATGTGGTTCCAGCCGGCCCGACAGGTGTTTCCGCAGTGTCCGCCAAGCGGTTCTGGCGTAGTTGGCAGGTGATTTTGGCATGACTGGCAGGTGGTTCCAGCAAGCCTGGCAGGTGATTCCAAAGTGTTCCCCAACTGGTTGTGGCGTAGCCGGCAGGTGATTTTTGCGTGTCCGGCAGGTGGTTCTGGCGAGTCGAGCAGGTGGTTCCGGCGTGCTCGGCAGGTGCTTCCGGGGTCATTGGCACGTGGTTCTGGCATATCTGAGAGGTGGTTCCGGCATGCCCGGCAGGTGATTCCGGAGTGTTCGCCAAGTGTTTCCGGCGTAGCCGGCAGGTGATTTTGCATGTCCAGCGGTCGTTCCGGCGGGTCGAGCCGGTGGTTCCGGCGTGTCCGGCAGGTGGTTCCGGTCTGTCCGGCAGGTGGTTCTGTGGTGTCCGGCACGAGGTTCAGTCTGAGAGGCTGTGCCGGCATGCCCCTCACGTGATTCCGGCTTGTCCCCGAAGTGGTGCTGGAGTAGCGGGCAGGTGATTTTGGCGTGTCCGGCAGGTGGTTCAGGCGAGTTGATCAGGTGGTTGCGACGTGCTCCGCAGGTGCTTCCGGCGTCTCCGGCACGTGTTTCTGGCACATCTGACTGGTGGTTCCGGCATGCCCAAAAGTGGATTCCGGTCTGTCCGGTAGGTGGTTCCGGCGTGCACGGCACGTGGTTCTGGTACGTGTCAGAGGTGGTTGCGTATGCCCAACAGGTGATTCCGGACTGTCCGCCACGTGCTTCTGGCATGTCTGAGAGGTGGTTCCAACATGCCCGGCAGGTCATTTCGGAGAGTCGTCCAAGTGGTTCTGGCGTAGCCCGCAGGTGATTTTGGCGTGTCCGGCAGGTGGTTCCGCCGTGCTCGGCAGGTGGTTCAGGCATGGCCGTCACGTGGTTCCAGTCTGTCCAGGACGTGTTTCCAGCTTCTCCGGCAGGTGGTTCTGGTACGTCTGAGAGGTGGTTCCGCCATGGCTGGCAGGTGATCCCGGACTGTCCCCCAGGTGGTTCTGGCATAGCCAGCAGTTGATATTGGCCTGTCCGGCAGGTTGTTCAAGCGAGTCAAACAGGTGGCTCTGGCGTTCTTGGCAGGTGGTTCCGGTCTGTCCGGTAGGTGTTTCCGGCGTGTCTGGCACGTGCTTCCGGCACGTCTGAGAGGTGGTTCCGGCATGCGCGGCAGGTGATTCCGTAGTGTCCGACAGGTGGTTCTGGCATACCCGGCAGGTGATTTTGGCGTGTCCGGCAGGTGTTTCTGGCGAGTCGAGCAGGTGGCTCCGGCATGCTCGGCAGGTGCTTCCGGCGTCTCCGGCACTTGGTTCTGGTGTGTCTGAGACCTGGTTCCCGCATGTCCGGCAGATGATTCCGGAGTGTCCGCCAAGTGGTTCTGGCATACCCAGCAGGTGATTTTGGCGTGTCAGGGAGGTGGTACCGGTGAGTCGAGCAGGTGGTTCCGGCGTGCTCAGCAGGTGGTTCAGGCGGTTCTGGCAGGTGGTATCCGTCTGTTCGGGGTGTGGTTCCAGCATCTCATGAACACGCTTCTGGCACGTCTGAGATGTGGTTCCAGCCGGCCCGACAGGTGTTTCCGCAGTGTCCGCCAAGCGGTTCTGGCGTAGTTGGCAGGTGATTTTGGCATGACTGGCAGGTGGTTCAAGCAAGCCTGGCAGGTGATTCCAAAGTGTTCCCCAACTGGTTGTGGCGTAGCCAGCAGGTGATTTTTGCGTGTCCGGCAGGTGGTTCTGGCGAGTCGAGCATGTGGTTCCCGCGTGCTCGGCAGGTGCTTCCGGGGTCATTGGCACGTGGTTCTGGCATATCTGAGAGGTGGTTCCGGCATGCCCGGCAGGTGATTCCGGAGTGTTCGCCAAGTGTTTCCGGCGTAGCCGGCAGGTGATTTTGCATGTCCAGCGGTCGTTCCGGCGGGTCGAGCCGGTGGTTCCGGCGTGTCCGGCAGGTGGTTCCGGTCTGTCCGGCAGGTGGTTCTGTGGTGTCCGGCACGAGGTTCAGTCTGAGAGGCTGTGCCGGCATGCCCCTCACGTGATTCCGGCTTGTCCCCGAAGTGGTGCTGGTGTAGCGGGCAGGTGATTTTGGCGTGTCCGGCAGGTGGTTCCGGCGAGTTGATCAGGTGGTTGCGACGTGCTCCGCAGGTGCTTCCGGCGTCTCCGGCACGTGTTTCTGGCACATCTGACTGGTGGTTCCGGCATGCCCAAAAGTGGATTCCGGTCTGTCCGGTAGGTGGTTCCGGCGTGCACGGCACGTGGTTCTGGTACGTGTCAGAGGTGGTTGCGTATGCCCAACAGGTGATTCCGGACTGTCCGCCACGTGCTTCTGGCATGTCTGAGAGGTGGTTCCAACATGCCCGGCAGGTCATTTCGGAGAGTCGTCCAAGTGGTTCTGGCGTAGCCCGCAGGTGATTTTGGCGTGTCCGGCAGGTGGTTCCGCCGTGCTCGGCAGGTGGTTCAGGCATGGCCGTCACGTGGTTCCAGTCTGTCCAGGACGTGTTTCCAGCTTCTCCGGCAGGTGGTTCTGGTACGTCTGAGAGGTGGTTCCGCCATGGCTGGCAGGTGATCCCGGACTGTCCCCCAGGTGGTTCTGGCATAGCCAGCAGTTGATATTGGTCTGTCCGGGAGGTGGTTCCAGCGAGTCAAACAGGTGGCTCCGGCGTTCTTGGCAGGTGGTTCCGGTCTGTCCGGTAGGTGTTTCCGGCGTGTCTGGCACGTGCTTCCGGCACGTCTGAGAGGTGGTTCCGGCATGCGCGGCAGGTGATTCCGTAGTGTCCGACAGGTGGTTCTGGCATACCCGGCAGGTGATTTTGGCGTGTCCGGCAGGTGTTTCTGGCGAGTCGAGCAGGTGGCTCCGGCATGCTCGGCAGGTGCTTCCGGCGTCTCCGGCACTTGGTTCTGGTGTGTCTGAGAGCTGGTTCCGGCATGTCCGGCAGATGATTCCGGAGTGTCCGCCAAGTGGTTCTGGCATACCCAGCAGGTGATTTTGGCGTGTCAGGGAGGTGGTACCGGTGAGTCGAGCAGGTGGTTCCGGCGTGCTCAGCAGGTGGTTCAGGCGGTTCTGGCAGGTGGTATCCGTCTGTTCGGGGTGTGGTTCCAGCATCTCATGAACACGTTTCTGGCACGTCTGAGATGTGGTTCCAGCCGGCCCGACAGGTGTTTCCGCAGTGTCCGCCAAGAGGTTCTGGCGTAGTTGGCAGGTGATTTTGGCATGACTGGCAGGTGGTTCCAGCAAGCCTGGCAGGTGATTCCAAAGTGTTCACCAACTGGTTGTGGCGTAGCCGGCAGGTGATTTTTGCGTGATCGGCAGGTGGTTCTGGCGAGTCGAGCAGGTGGTTCCGGCGTGCTCGGCTGGTGCTTCCGGGGTCATTGGCACGGGGTTCTGGCATGTCTGAGAGGTGGTTCCTGCATGCCCGGCAAGTGATTCCGGAGTGTCCGCCAGGTGGTTCTGGCGTACCCGGCAGGTGATTTTGGCGTGTCCGACATGTGTTTCTGGCGAGTCGAGCAGGTGGCTCCGGCATGCTCGGCAGGTAATTCCGGAGTGTTCGCCAAGTGTTTCCGGCATAGCCGGCAGGTGATTTTGCATGTCCAGCGGTCGTTCCGGCGGGTCGAGCCGGTGGTTCCGGCGTGTCCGGCAGGTGGTTCCGGTCTGTCCGGCAGGTGGTTCTGTGGTGTCCGGCACGAGGTTCAGTCTGAGAGGCTGTGCCGGCATGCCCCTCACGTGATTCCGGCTTGTCCCCGAAGTGGTGCTGGTGTAGCGGGCAGGTGATTTTGGCGTGTCCGGCAGCTGGTTCAGGCGAGTTGATCAGGTGGTTGCGACGTGCTCCGCAGGTGCTTCCGGCGTCTCCGGCACGTGTTTCTGGCACATCTGACTGGTGGTCCGGAATGCCCAAAAGTGGATTCCGGTCTGTCCGGTAGGTGGTTCCGGCATGCACGGCACGTGGTTCTGGTACGTGTCAGAGGTGGTTGCGTATGCCCAACAGGTGATTCCGGACTGTCCGCCACGTGCTTCTGGCACGTCTGAGAGGTGGTTCCAACATGCCCGGCAGGTCATTTCGGAGAGTCGTCCAAGTGGTTCTGGCGTAGCCCGCAGGTGATTTTGGCGTGTCCGGCAGGTGGTTCCGCCGTGCTCGGCAGGTGGTTCAGGCATGGCCGTCACGTGGTTCCAGTCTGTCCAGGACGTGTTTCCAGCTTCTCCGGCAGGTGGTTCTGGTACGTCTGAGAGGTGGTTCCGCCATGGCTGGCAGGTGATCCCGGACTGTCCCCCAGGTGGTTCTGGCATAGCCAGCAGTTGATATTGGCCTGTCCGGCAGGTGGTTCCAGCGAGTCAAACAGGTGGCTCCGGCGTCCTTGGCAGGTGGTTCCGGTCTGTCCGGTAGGTGTTTCCGGCGTGTCTGGCACGTGCTTCCGGCACGTCTGAGAGGTGGTTCCGGCATGCGCGGCAGGTGATTCCGTAGTGTCCGACAGGTGGTTCTGGCATACCCGGCAGGTGATTTTGGCGTGTCCGGCAGGTGTTTCTGGCGAGTCGAGCAGGTGGCTCCGGCATGCTCGGCAGGTGCTTCCGGCGTCTCCGGCACTTGGTTCTGGTGTGTCTGAGAGCTGGTTCCGGCATGTCCGGCAGATGATTCCGGAGTGTCCGCCAAGTGGTTCTGGCATACCCAGCAGGTGATTTTCGCATGACCGGCAGGTGGTTCCAGCAAGCCCGGCAGTTGATTCCGAACTTTTCCCCAACTGGTTGTGGCCTAGCCGGCAGGTGATTTTTGCGTGTCCGGCAGGTGGTTCTGGCGAGTCGAGCAGGTGGTTCCGGCGTGCTCGGCAGGTGCTTCCGGAGTCATTGGCAAGTGGTTCTGGCATATCTGAGAGGTGGTTCCGGCATGCCCGGCAGGTGATTCCGGAGTGCTCGCCAAGTGTTTCCGGCGTAGCCAGCAGGTGATTTTGCATGTCCAGCGGTCGTTCCGGAGGGTCGAGACGGTGGTTCCGGCGTGTCCGGCAGGTGGTTCCGGTCTGTCCGGCAGGTGGTTCTGTGGTGTCCGGCACGAGGTTCAGTCTGAGAGGCTGTGCCGGCATGCCCCTCACGTGATTCCGGCTTGTCCCCGAAGTGGTTCTGGCATACCCGGCAGGTGATTTTGGCGTGTCCGGCAGGTGTTTCTGGCGAGTCGAGCAGGTGGCTCCGGCATGCTCGGCAGGTGCTTCCGGCGTCTCCGGCACTTGGTTCTGGTGTGTCTGAGAGCTGGTTCCGGCATGTCCGGCAGATGATTCCGGAGTGTGCGCCAAGTGGTTCTGGCATGCCCAGCAGGTGATTTTGGCGTGTCAGGGAGGTGGTACCGGTGAGTCGAGCAGGTGGTTCCGGCGTGCTCAGCAGGTGGTTCAGGCGGTTCTGGCAGGTGGTATCCGTCTGTTCGGGGTGTGGTTCCAGCATCTCATGAACACGTTTCTGGCACGTCTGAGATGTGGTTCCAGCCGGCCCGACAGGTGTTTCCGCAGTGTCCGCCAAGCGGTTCTGGCGTAGTTGGCAGGTGATTTTGGCATGACTGGCAGGTGGTTCCAGCGAGCCTGGCAGGTGATTCCAAAGTGTTCACCAACTGGTTGTGGCGTAGCCGGCAGGTGATTTTTGCGTGATCGGCAGGTGGTTCTGGCGAGTCGAGCAGGTGGTTCCGGCGTGCTCGGCTGGTGCTTCCGGGGTCATTGGCACGGGGTTCTGGCATGTCTGAGAGGTGGTTCCTGCATGCCCGGCAAGTGATTCCGGAGTGTTCACCAAGTGGTTCTGGCATAGTCGGCAGGTGATTTTGGCATGTCCGGCAGGTGGTTCAGGCGAGTTGAGCAGGTGGTTCCAACGTGCTTGGCAGGTGCTTCCGGCGTCTCCGGCACGTGTTTCTGGCACATCTGACAGGTGGTTCCGGCATGCCCGAAAGGTGATTCCGGTCTGTCCGGTAGGTGGTTCCAGCCTGCACAGCATGTGGTTCTGGTACGTGTCAGAGGTGGTTGCGCATGCCCAACAGGTGATTCCGGACTGTCCGCCACATGGTTCTGGCACGTCTGAGAGGTGGTTCCGGCATGCCCGGCAGGTCATCCCAGAGAGTCCTCCAAGTGGTTCTGGCATAACACGCAGGTGATTTTGGCGTGTCTGGCAGGTTGTTCCGTTGTGCTTGGCAGGTGGTTCAGGCTTGGCCGGCAGGTGGTTCCAGACTGTCCAGGACGTGTTTCCAGCTTCTCCGGCAGGTGGTTCTGCTACGTCTGAGAGGTGGTTCCGCCATGGCTGGCAGGTGATTCCGGACCGTCCCCCAGGTGGTTCTGGCATAGCCAGCAGTTGATATTGGCCTGTCCGGCAGGTGGTTCCAGCGAGTCGAACAGGTGGCTCCGGCGTGCTCGGCAGGTGGTTCCGGTCTGTCCGGTAGGAGATTCCGGCGTTTCCGGCACGTGCTTCCGGCACGTCTGAGAGGTGGTTCCGGCATGCGCGACAGGTGGTTTCGGAGTGTCCGCCAGGTTGTTCTGGCGTACCCGGCAGGTGATTTTGGCGTGTCCGACAGGTGTTTCTGGCGAGTCGAGCAGGTGGCTCCGGCATGCTCGGCAGGTGCTTCCGGCGTCTCCGGCACGTGGTTCTGGTGTGTCTGAGAGCTGGTTCCGGCATGTCCGGCAGATGATTCCGGAGTGTCCGCCAAGTGGTTCTGGCATACCCGGCTGGTGATTTGGGCATGTCAGGTAGGTGGTTCCGGCGAGTCGAGCAGGTGGCTCCGGCGTGCTCGGCAGGTTGTTCAGACGGGTCTGGCAGGTGTTTTCCGTCTGTTCAGGGTGTGGTTCCAGCATCTCATGCACATGGTTCTGGCACGTCTGAGATGTGGTTCCGGCCGGCCCGACAGGTGTTTCCACAGTGTCCGCCAAGTGGTACTGGCGTAGTTGGCAGGTGATTTTGGCATGACCGGCAGGTGGTTCCAGCAAGCCCGGCAGGTGATTCCGAAGTTTTCCCCAACTGGTTGTGGCGTAGCCGGCAGGTGATTTTTGCGTGTCCGGCAGGTGGTTCTGGCGAGTCGAGCAGGTGGTTCCGGCGTGCTCGGCAGGTGCTTCCGGGGTCATTGGCACGTGGTTCTGGCATATCTGAGAGGTGGTTCCGGCATGCCCGGCAGGGGATTCTGGAGTGTTCGCAAAGTGTTTCCGGCGTAGCCGGCAGGTGATTTTGCATGTCCAGCGGTCGTTCCGGCGGGTCGAGCCGGTGGTTCCGGCGTGTCCGGCAGGTGGTTCCGGTCTGTCCGGCAGGTGGTTCTGTGGTGTCCGGCACGAGGTTCAGTCTGAGAGGCTGTGCCGGCATGCCCCTCACGTAATTCCAGCTTGTCCCCGAAGTGGTGCTGGTGTAGCGGGCAGGTGATTTTGGCGTGTCCGGCAGGTGGTTCAGGCGAGTTGAGCAGGTGGTTGCGACGTGCTCGGCAGGTGCTTCCGGCGTCTCCGGCACGTGTTTCTGGCACATCTGACTGGTGGTTCCGGCATGCCCAAAAGTTGATTCCGGTCTGTCCGGTAGGTGGTTCCGGCGTGCACGGCACGTGGTTCTGGTACGTGTCAGAGGTGGTTGCGTATGCCCAACAGGTGATTCCGGACTGTCCGCCACGTGCTTCTGGCACGTCTGAGAGGTGGTTCCAACATGCCCGGCAGGTCTTTTCGGAGAGTCGTCCAAGTGGTTCTGGCGTAGCCCGCAGGTGATTTTGGCGTGTCCGGCAGGGGGTTCCGCCGTGCTCGGCAGGTGGTTCAGGCATGGCCGTCACGTGGTTCCAGGCTGTCCAGGACGTGTTTCCAGCTTCTCCGGCAGGTGGTTCTGCTACGTCTGAGAGGTGGTTCCGCCATGGCTGGCAGGTGATCCCGGACTGTCCCCCAGGTGGTTCTGGCATAGCCAGCAGTTGATATTGGCCTGTCCGGCAGGTGGTTCCAGCGAGTCGAACAGGTGGCTCCGGCGTGCTCGGCAGGTGGTTCCGGTCTGTCCGGTAGGAGATTCCGGCGTGTCCGGCACGTGCTTCCGGCACGTCTGAGAGGTGGTTCCGGCATGCGCGACAGGTGGTTTCGGAGTGTCCGCCAGGTGGTTCTGGCGTACCCGGCAGGTGATTTTGGCGTGTCCGGCAGGTGTTTCTGGCGAGTCGAGCAGGTGGCTCCGGCATGCTCGGCAGGTGCTTCCGGCGTCTCCGGCACTTGGTTCTGGTGTGTCTGAGAGCTGGTTCCGGCATGTCTGGAAGATGATTCCGGAGTGTCCGCCAAGTGGTTCTGGCATACCCAGCAGGTGATTTTCGCATGACCGGCAGGTGGTTCCAGCAAGCCCGGCAGGTGATTCCGAAGTGTTCCCCAACTGGTTGTGGCGTAGCCGGCAGGTGATTTTTGCGTTTCCGGCAGGTGGTTCTGGCGAGTCGAGCAGGTGTTTCCGGCGTGCTCGGCAGGTGCTTCCGGGGTCATTGGCACGTGGTTCTGGCATATCTGAGAGGTGGTTCCGGCATGCCCGGCAGGTGATTCTGGAGTGTTCGCCAAGTGATTCCGGCGTAGCCGGCAGGTGATTTTGCATGTCCAGCGGTCGTTCCGGCGGGTCGAGCCGGTCGTTACGGCGTGTCCGGCAGGTGGTTCCGGTCTGTCCGGCAGGTGGTTCTGTGGTGTCCGGCACGAGGTTCAGTCTGAGAGGCTGTGCCGGCATGCCCCTCACGTGATTCCGGCTTGTCCCCGAAGTGGTGCTGGTGTAGCGGGCAGGTGATTTTGGCGTGTCCGGCAGGTGGTTCAGGCGAGTTGAGCAGGTGGTTGCGACGTGCTCGGCAGGTGCTTCCGGCGTCTCCGGCACGTGTTTCTGGCACATCTGACTGGTGGTTCCGGCATGCCCAAAAGTTGATTCCGGTCTGTCCGGTAGGTGGTTCCGGCGTGCACGGCACGTGGTTCTGGTACGTGTCAGAGGTGGTTGCGTATGCCCAACAGGTGATTCCGGACTGTCCGCCACGTGCTTCTGGCACGTCTGAGAGGTGGTTCCAACATGCCCGGCAGGTCATTTCGGAAAGTCGTCCAAGTGGTTCTGGCGTAGCCCGCAGGTGATTTTGGCGTGTCCGGCAGGTGGTTCTGCCGTGCTCGGCAGGTGGTTCAGGCATGGCCGTCACGTGGTTTCAGTCTGTCCAGGACGTGTTTCCAGCTTCTCCGGCAGGTGGTTCTGGTACGTCTGAGAGGTGGTTCCGCCATGGCTGGCAGGTGATCCCGGACTGTCCCCCAGGTGGTTCTGGCATAGCCAGCAGTTGATATTGGCCTGTCCGGCAGGTGGTTCCAGCGAGTCGAACAGGTGGCTCCGGCGTGCTCGGCAGGTGGTTCCGGTCTGTCCGGTAGGAGATTCCGGCGTTTCCGGCACGTGCTTCCGGCACGTCTGAGAGGTGGTTCCGGCATGCGCGACAGGTGGTTTCGGAGTGTCCGCCAGGTGGTTCTGGCGTATCCGGCAGGTGATTTTGGCGTGTCCGGCAGGTGTTTCTGGCGAGTCGAGCAGGTGGCTCCGGCATGCTCGGCAGGTGTTTCCGGAGTCATGGGCACGTGGTTCTGGCATATCTGAGAGGTGGTTCCGGCATGCCCGGCAGGTGATTCCGGAGTGCTCGCCAAGTGTTTCCGGCATAGCCGGCAGGTGATTTTGCATGTCCAGCGGTCGTTCCGGAGGGTCGACCCGTGGTTCCGGCGTGTCCGGCAGGTGGTTCCGGTCTGTCCGGCAGGTGGTTCTGTGGTGTCCGGCACGAGGTTCAGTCTGAGAGGCTGTGCCGGCATGCCCCTCACGTGATTCCGGCTTGTCCCCGAAGTGGTTCTGGCATACCCGGCAGGTGATTTTGGCGTGTCCGGCAGGTGTTTCTGGCGAGTCGAGCAGGTGGCTCCGGCATGCTCGGCAGGTGCTTCCGGCGTCTCCGGCACTTGGTTCTGGTGTGTCTGAGAGCTGGTTCCGGCATGTCTGGCAGATGATTCCGGAGTTTGCGCCAAGTGGTTCTGGCATACCCAGCAGGTGATTTTGGCGTGTCAGGGAGGTGGTACCGGTGAGTCGAGCAGGTGGTTCCGGCGTGCTCAGCAGGTGGTTCAGGCGGTTCTGGCAGGTGGTATCCGTCTGTTCGGGGTGTGGTTCCAGCATCTCATGAACACGTTTCTGGCACGTCTGAGATGCGGTTCCAGCCGGCCCGACAGGTGTTTCCGCAGTGTCTGCCAAGCGGTTCTGGCGTAGTTGGCAGGTGATTTTGGCATGACTGGCAGTTGGTTCCAGCAAGCCTGGCAGGTGATTCCAAAGTGTTCACCAACTGGTTGTGGCGTAGCCGGCAGGTGATTTTTGCGTGATCGGCAGGTGGTTCTGGCGAGTCGAGCAGGTGGTTCCGGCGTGCTCGGCTGCTGCTTCCGGGGTCATTGGCACGGGGTTCTGGCATGTCTGAGAGGTGGTTCCTGCATGCCCGGCAAGTGATTCCGGAGTGTTCGCCAAGTGGTTCTGGCATAGTCGGCAGGTGATTTTGGCATGTCCGGCAGGTGGTTCAGGCGAGTTGAGCAGGTGGTTCCAACGTGCTTGGCAGGTGCTTCCGGCGTCTCCGGCACGTGTTTCTGGCACATCTGACAGGTGGTTCCGGCATGCCCGTCAGGTGATTCCGGAGTGTTCGCCACTTGTATCCGGTGTAGCCGGCAGGTGATTTTGCATGTCAAGCGGTCGTTCCGGCTGGTCGAGCCGGTGGTTCCGGCGTGTCCGGCAGGTGGTTCCGGTCTGTCCGGCAGGTGGTTCTGTGGTGTCCGGCACGAGGTTCAGTCTGAGAGGCTGTGCCGCCATGCCCCTCACGTGATTCCGGCTTGTCCCCGAAGTGGTGCTGGTGTAGCGGGCAGGTGATTTTGGCGTGTCCGGCAGGTGGTTCAGGCGAGTTGATCAGGTGGTTGCGACGTGCTCGGCAGGTGGTTCAGGCGTCTCCGGCACGTGTTTCTGGCACATCTGACAGGTGGTTCCGGCATGCCCGAAAGGTGATTCCGGTCTGTCCGGTAGGTGGTTCCAGCCTGCACGGCATGTGGTTCTGGTACGTCTCAGAGGTGGTTGCGCATGCCCAACAGGTGATTCCGGACTGTCCGCCACATGGTTCTGGCACGTCTGAGAGGTGGTTCCGGCATGCCCGGCAGGTCATCCCAGAGAGTCCTCCAAGTGGTTCTG
Organism: Equus caballus; assembly: GCF_041296265.1. NCBI lineage: Eukaryota > Metazoa > Chordata > Mammalia > Perissodactyla > Equidae > Equus > Equus caballus. The sequence continues at coordinate 4,402,809 of NC_091707.1, read as the reverse complement.
GCATAACACGCAGGTGATTTTGGCGTGTCTGGCAGGTTGTTCCGTTGTGCTTGGCAGGTGGTTCAGGCTTGGCCGGCAGGTGGTTCCAGACTGTCCAGGACGTGTTTCCAGCTTCTCCGGCAGGTGATTCTGGTACGTCTGAGAGGTGGTTCCGCCATGGCTGGCAGGTGATTCCGGACCGTCCCCCAGGTGGTTCTGGCATAGCCAGCAGTTGATATTGGCCTGTCCGGCAGGTGGTTCCAGCGAGTCGAACAGGTGGCTCCGTCGTGCTCGGCAGGTGGTTGCGGTCTGTCCGGTAGGTGATTCCGGCGTTTCCGGCACGTGCTTCCGGCACGTCTGAGAGGTGGTTCCGGCATGCGCGACAGGTGATTCCGTAGTGTCCGCCAGGTGGTTCTGGCGTACCCGGCAGGTGATTTTGGCGTGTCTGACAGGTGTTTCTGGCGAGTCGAGCAGGTGGCTCCGGCATGCTCGGCAGGTGCTTCCGGCGTCTCCGGCACGTGGTTCTGTTGTGTCTGAGAGGTGGTTCCGGCATGTCCGGCAGATGATTCCGGAGTGTCCGCCAAGTGGTTCTGGCATACCCGGCTGGTGATTTGGGCATGTCAGGTAGGTGGTTCCGGCGAGTCGAGCAGGTGGCTCCGGCGTGCTCGGCAGGTTGTTCAGACGGGTCTGGCAGGTGTTTTCCGTCTGTTCAGGGTGTGGTTCCAGCATCTCATGCACATGGTTCTGGCACGTCTGAGATGTGGTTCCGGCCGGCCCGACAGGTGTTTCCACAGTGTCCGCCAAGTGGTACTGGCGTAGTTGGCAGGTGATTTTGGCATGACAGGCAGGTGGTTCCAGCAAGCCCGGCAGGTGATTCCGAAGTTTTCCCCAACTGGTTGTGGCGTAGCCGGCAGGTGATTTTTGCGTGTCCGGCAGGTGGTTCTGGCGAGTCGAGCAGGTGGTTCCGGCGTGCTCAGCAGGTGCTTCCGGGGTCATTGGCACGTGGTTCTGGCATATCTGAGAGGTGGTTCCGCCATGCCCGGCAGGTGATTCCGGAGTGCTCGCCAAGTGTTTCCGGCGTAGCCGGCAGGTGATTTTGCATGTCCCGCGGTCGTTCCGGCGGGTCGAGCTGGTGGTTCCGGCGTGTCCGGCAGGTGGTTCCGGTCTGTCCGGCAGGTGGTTCTGTGGTGTCCGGCACGAGGTTCAGTCTGAGAGGCTGTGCCGGCATGCCCCTCACGTGATTCCGGCTTGTCCCCGAAGTGGTGCTGGTGTAGCGGGCAGGTGATTTTGGCGTGTCCGGCAGGTGGTTCAGGCGAGTTGAGCAGGTGGTTGCGACGTGCTCGGCAGGTGCTTCCGGCGTCTCCGGCACGTGTTTCTGGCACATCTGACTGGTGGTTCCGGCATGCCCAAAAGTTGATTCCGGTCTGTCCGGTAGGTGGTTCCGGCGTGCACGGCACGTGGTTCTGGTACGTGTCAGAGGTGGTTGCGTATGCCCAACAGGTGATTCCGGACTGTCCGCCACGTGCTTCTGGCACGTCTGAGAGGTGGTTCCAACATGCCCGGCAGGTCATTTCGGAGAGTCGTCCAAGTGGTTCTGGCGTAGCCCGCAGGTGATTTTGGCGTGTCCGGCAGGTGGTTCCGCCGTGCTCGGCAGGTGGTTCAGGCATGGCCGTCACGTGGTTCCACTCTGTCCAGGACGTGTTTCCAGCTTCTCCGGCAGGTGGTTCTGGTACGTCTGAGAGGTGGTTCCGCCATGGCTGGCAGGTGATCCCGGACCGTCCCCCAGGTGGTTCTGGCATAGCCAGCAGTTGATATTGGCCTGTCCGGCAGGTGGTTCCAGCGAATCGAACAGGTGGCTCCGGCGTTCTTGGCAGGTGGTTCCGGTCTGTCCGGTTGGTGTTTCCGGCGTGTCTGGCACGTGCTTCCGGTACGTCTGAGAGGTGGTTCCGGCATGCGTGGCAGGTGATTCCGTAGTGTCCGCCAGGTGGTTCTGGCGTACCCGGCAGGTGATTTTGGCGTGTCCGGCAGGTGTTTCTGGCGAGTCGAGCAGGTGGCTCCGGCATGCTCGGCAGGTGCTTCCGGCGTCTCCGGCACTTGGTTCTGGTGTGTCTGAGAGCTGGTTCCGGCATGTCCGGCAGATGATTCCGGAGTGTGCGCCAAGTGGTTCTGGCATGCCCAGCAGGTGATTTTGGCGTGTCAGGGAGGTGGTACCGGTGAGTCGAGCAGGTGGTTCCGGCGTGCTCAGCAGTTGGTTCAGGCGGTTCTGGCAGGTGGTATCCGTCTGTTCGGGGTGTGGTTCCAGCATCTCATGAACACGTTTCTGGCACGTCTGAGATGTGGTTCCAGCCGGCCCGACAGGTGTTTCCGCCGTGTCCGCCAAGCGGTTCTGGTGTAGTTGGCAGGTGATTTTGGCATGACTGGCAGGTGGTTCCAGCAAGCCTGGCAGGTGATTCCAAAGTGTTCACCAACCGGTTGTGGCGTAGCCGGCAGGTGATTTTTGCGTGATCGGCAGGTGGTTCTGGCGAGTCGAGCAGGTGGTTCTGGCGTGCTCGGCTGGTGCTTCCGGGGTCATTGGCACGGGGTTCTGGCATGTCTGAGAGGTGGTTCCTGCATGCCCGGCAAGTGATTCCGGAGTGTTCGCCAAGTGGTTCTGGCATAGTCGGCAGGTGATTTTGGCATGTCCGGCAGGTGGTTCAGGCGAGTTGAGCAGGTGGTTCCAACGTGCTTGGCAGGTGCTTCCGGCGTCTCCGGCACGTGTTTCTGGCACATCTGACAGGTGGTTCCGGCATGCCCGAAAGGTGATTCCGGTCTGTCCGGTAGGTGGTTCCAGCCTGCACGGCATGTGGTTCTGGTACGTCTCAGAGGTGGTTGCGCATGCCCAACAGGTGATTCCGGACTGTCCGCCACATGGTTCTGGCACGTCTGAGAGGTGGTTCCGGCATGCCCGGCAGGTCATCCCAGAGAGTCCTCCAAGTGGTTCTGGCATAACACGCAGGTGATTTTGGCGTGTCTGGCAGGTTGTTCCGTTGTGCTTGGCAGGTGGTTCAGGCTTGGCCGGCAGGTGGTTCCAGACTGTCCAGGACGTGTTTCCAGCTTCTCCGGCAGGTGGTTCTGCTACGTCTGAGAGGTGGTTCCGCCATGGCTGGCAGGTGATTCCGGACCGTCCCCCAGGTGGTTCTGGCATAGCCAGCAGTTGATATTGGCCTGTCCGGCAGGTGGTTCCAGCGAGTCGAACAGGTGGCTCCGGCGTGCTCGGCAGGTGGTTCCGGTCTGTCCGGTAGGTGATTCCGGCGTGTCCGGCACGTGCTTCCGGCACGTCTGAGAGGTGGTTCCGGCATGCGCGACAGGTGATTTCGGAGTGTCCGCCAGGTGGTTCTGGCGTACCCGGCAGGTGATTTTGGCGTGTCCGACAGGTGTTTCTGGCGAGTCGAGCAGGTGGCTCCGGCATGCTCGGCAGGTGCTTCCGGCGTCTCCGGCACGTGGTTCTGGTGTGTCTGAGAGCTGGTTCCGGCATGTCCGGCAGATGATTCCGGAGTGTCCGCCAAGTGGTTCTGGCATACCCGGCTGGTGATTTGGGCATGTCAGGTAGGTGGTTCCGGCGAGTCGAGCAGGTGGCTCCGGCGTGCTCGGCAGGTTGTTCAGACGGGTCTGGCAGGTGTTTTCCGTCTGTTCGGGGTGTGGTTCCAGCATCTCATGCACATGGTTCTGGCACGTCTGAGATGTGGTTCCGGCCGGCCCGACAGGTGTTTCCACAGTGTCCGCCAAGTGGTACTGGCATAGTTGGCAGGTGATTTTGGCATGAAAGGCAGGTGGTTCCAGCAAGCCCGGCAGGTGATTCCGAAGTGTTCCCCAACTGGTTGTGGCGTAGCCGGCAGGTGATTTTTGCGTGTCCGGCAGGTGGTTCTGGCGAGTCGAGCAAGTGTTTCCTGCATGCTCGGCAGGTGCTTCCGGGGTCATTGGCACGTGGTTCTGGCATATCTGAGAGGTGGTTCCGGCATGCCCGGCAGGTGATTCCGGAGTGTTCGCCAAGTGTTTCCGGCGTAGCCGGCAGGTGATTTTGCATGTCCCGCGGTCGTTCCGGCGGGTCGAGCCGGTGGTTCCGGCGTGTCCGGCAGGTGGTTCCGGTCTGTCCGGCAGGTGGTTCTGTGGTGTCCGGCACGAGGTTCAGTCTGAGAGGCTGTGCCGGCATGCCCCTCACGTGATTCCGGCTGTCCCCGAAATGGTGCTGGTGTAGCGGGCAGGTGATTTTGGCGTGTCCGGCAGGTGGTTCAGGCGAGTTGAGCAGGTGGTTGCGACGTGCTCGGCAGGTGCTTCCGGCGTCTCCGGCACGTGTTTCTGGCACATCTGACTGGTGGTTCCGGCATGCCCAAAAGTTGATTCCGGTCTGTCCGGTAGGTGGTTCCGGCGTGCACGGCACGTGGTTCTGGTACGTGTCAGAGGTGGTTGCGTATGCCCAACAGGTGATTCCGGACTGTCCGCCACGTGCTTCTGGCACGTCTGAGAGGTGGTTCCAACGTGACCGGAAGGTCATTTCGGAGAGTCGTCTAAGTGGTTCTGGCGTAGCCCGCAGGTGATTTTGGCGTGTCCGGCAGGTGGTTCCGCCGTGCTCGGCAGGTGGTTCAGGCATGGCCGTCACGTGGTTCCAGTCTGTCCAGGACGTGTTTCCAGCTTCTCCGGCAGGTGGTTCTGGTACGTCTGAGAGGTGGTTCCGCCATGGCTGGCAGGTGATCCCGGACTGTCCCCCAGGTGGTTCTGGCATAGCCAGCAGTTGATATTGGCCTGTCCGGCAGGTGGTTCCAGCGAGTCGAACAGGTGGCTCCGGCGTTCTTGGCAGGTGGTTCCGGTCTGTCCGGAAGGTGTTTCCGGCGTGTCTGACACGTGCTTCCGGCACGTCTGAGAGGTGGTTCCGGCATGCGCGGCAGGTGATTCCGTAGTTTCCGACAGGTGGTTCTGGCATACCCGGCAGGTGATTTTGGCGTGTCCGGCAGGTGTTTCTGGCGAGTCGAGCAGGTGGCTCCGGCATGCTCGGCAGGTGCTTCCGGCGTCTCCGGCACTTGGTTCTGGTGTGTCTGAGAGCTGGTTCCGGCATGTCCGGCAGATGATTCCGGAGTGTCCGCCAAGTGGTTCTGGCATACCCAGCAGGTGATTTTCGCATGACCGGCAGGTGGTTCCAGCAAGCCCGGCAGGTGATTCCGAAGTGTTCCCCAACTGGTTGTGGCGCAGCCGGCAGGTGATTTTTGCGTGTCCGGCAGGTGGTTCTGGCTAGTCGAGCAGGTGGTTCCGGCGTGCTCGGCAGGTGCTTCCGGGGTCATTGGCACGTGGTTCTGGCATATCTGAGAGGTGGTTCCGGCATGCCCGGCAGGTGATTCTGGAGTGTTCGCCAAGTGTTTCCGGCGTAGCCGGCAGGTGATTTTGCATGTCCAGCGGTCGTTCCGGTGGGTCGAGCCGGTGGTTCCGGCGTGTCCGGCAAGTGGTTCCGGTCTGTCCGGCAGGTGGTTCTGTGGTGTCCGGCACGAGGTTCAGTCTGAGAGGCTGTGCCGGCATGCCCCTCACGTGATTCCGGCTTGTCCCTGAAGTGGTGCTGGTGTAGCGGGCAGGTGATTTTGGCGTGTCCGGCAGGTGGTTCAGGCGAGTTGAGCAGGTGGTTGCGACGTGCTCGGCAGGTGCTTCCGGCGTCTCCGGCACGTGTTTCTGGCACATCTGACTGGTGGTTCCGGCATGCCCAAAAGTTGATTCCGGTCTGTCCGGTAGGTGGTTCCGGCGTGCACGGCACGTGGTTCTGGTACGTGTCAGAGGTGGTTGCGTATGCCCAACAGGTGATTCCGGACTGTCCGCCACGTGCTTCTGGCACGTCTGAGAGGTGGTTCCAACATGCCCGGCAGGTCATTTCGGAGAGTCGTCCAAGTGGTTCTGGCGTAGCCCGCAGGTGATTTTGGCGTGTCCGGCAGGTGGTTCCGCCGTGCTCGGCAGGTGGTTCAGGCATGGCCGTCACGTGGTTTCAGTCTGTCCAGGACGTGTTTCCAGCTTCTCCGGCAGGTGGTTCTGGTACGTCTGAGAGGTGGTTCCGCCATGGCTGGCAGGTGATCCCGGACTGTCCCCCAGGTGGTTCTGGCATAGCCAGCAGTTGATATTGGCCTGTCCGGCAGGTGGTTCCAGCGAGTCGAACAGGTGGCTCCGGCGTGCTCGGCAGGTGGTTCCGGTCTGTCCGGTAGGAGATTCCGGCGTTTCCGGCACGTGCTTCCGGCACGTCTGAGAGGTGGTTCCGGCATGCGCGACAGGTGGTTTCGGAGTGTCCGCCAGGTTGTTCTGGCGTACCCGGCAGGTGATTTTGGCGTGTCCGGCAGGTGTTTCTGGCGAGTCGAGCAGGTGGCTCCGGCATGCTCGGCAGGTGCTTCCGGCGTCTCCGGCACTTGGTTCTGGTGTGTCTGAGACCTGGTTCCGGCATGTCCGGCAGATGATTCCGGAGTGTCCGCCAAGTGGTTCTGGCATACCCAGCAGGTGATTTTGGCGTGTCAGGGAGGTGGAACCGGTGAGTCGAGCAGGTTGTTCCGGCGTGCTCAGCAGTTGGTTCAGGCGGTTCTGGCAGGTGGTATCCGTCTGTTCGGGGTGTGGTTCCAGCATCTCATGAACACGTTTCTGGCACGTCTGAGATGTGGTTCCAGCCGGCCCGACAGGTGTTTCCGCCGTGTCCGCCAAGCGGTTCTGGCGTAGTTGGCAGGTGATTTTGGCATGACTGGCAGGTGGTTCCAGCAGGCCTGGCAGGTGATTCCAAAGTGTTCACCAACTGGTTGTGGCGTAGCCGGCAGGTGATTTTTGCGTGATCGGCAGGTGGTTCTGGCGAGTCAAGCAGGTGGTTCTGGCGTGCTCGGCTGGTGCTTCCGGGGTCATTGGCACGGGGTTCTGGCATGTCTGAGAGGTGGTTCCTGCATGCCCGGCAAGTGATTCCGGAGTGTTCGCCAAGTGGTTCTGGCATAGTCGGCAGGTGATTTTGGCATGTCCGGCAGGTGGTTCAGGCGAGTTGAGCAGGTGGTTCCAACGTGCTTGGCAGGTGCTTCCGGCGTCTCCGGCACGTGTTTCTGGCATATCTGACAGGTGGTTCCGGCATGCCCTAAAGGTGATTCCGGTCTGTCCGCTAGGTGGTTCCAGCCTGCACGGCATGTGGTTCTGGCACGTCTGAGAGGTGGTTCCGGCATGCCCGGCAGGTCATCCCAGAGAGTCCTCCAAGTGGTTCTGGCATAACACGCAGGTGATTTTGGCGTGTCTGGCAGGTTGTTCCATTGTGCTTGGCAGGTGGTTCAGGCTTGGCCGGCAGGTGGTTCCAGACTGTCCAGGACGTGTTTCCAGCTTCTCCGGCAGGTGGTTCTGCTACGTCTGAGAGGTGGTTCCGCCATGGCTGGCAGGTGATTCCGGACCGTCCCCCAGGTGGTTCTGGCATAGCCAGCAGTTGATATTGGCCTGTCCGGCAGGTGGTTCCAGCGAGTCGAACAGGTGGCTCCGGCGTGCTCGGCAGGTGGTTCCGGTCTGTCCGGTAGGTGATTCCGGCGTGTCCGGCACGTGCTTCCGGCACGTCTGAGAGGTGGTTCCGGCATGCGCGACAGGTGATTTCGGAGTGTCCGCCAGGTGGTTCTGGCGTACCCGGCAGGTGATTTTGGCGTGTCCGACAGGTGTTTCTGGCGAGTCGAGCAGGTGGCTCCGGCATGCTCGGCAGGTGCTTCCGGCGTCTCCGGCACGTGGTTCTGGTGTGTCTGAGAGCTGGTTCCGGCATGTCCGGCAGATGATTCCGGAGTGTCCGCCAAGTGGTTCTGGCATACCCGGCTGGTGATTTGGGCATGTCAGGTAGGTGGTTCCGGCGAGTCGAGCAGGTGGCTCCGGCGTGCTCGGCAGGTTGTTCAGACGGGTCTGGCAGGTGTTTTCCGTCTGTTCGGGGTGTGGTTCCAGCATCTCATGCACATGGTTCTGGCACGTCTGAGATGTGGTTCCGGCCGGCCCGACAGGTGTTTCCACAGTGTCCGCCAAGTGGTACTGGCATAGTTGGCAGGTGATTTTGGCATGAAAGGCAGGTGGTTCCAGCAAGCCCGGCAGGTGATTCCGAAGTGTTCCCCAACTGGTTGTGGCGTAGCCGGCAGGTGATTTTTGCGTGTCCGGCAGGTGGTTCTGGCGAGTCGAGCAGGTGTTTCCTGCATGCTCGGCAGGTGCTTCCGGGGTCATTGGCACGTGGTTCTGGCATATCTGAGAGGTGGTTCCGGCATGCCCGGCAGGTGATTCCGGAGTGTTCGCCAAGTGTTTCCGGCGTAGCCGGCAGGTGATTTTGCATGTCCCGCGGTCGTTCCGGCGGGTCGAGCCGGTGGTTCCGGCGTGTCCGGCAGGTGGTTCCGGTCTGTCCGGCAGGAGGTTCTGTGGTGTCCGGCACGAGGTTCAGTCTGAGAGGCTGTGCCGGCATGCCCCTCACGTGATTCCGGCTTGTCCCCGAAATGGTGCTGGTGTAGCGGGCAGGTGATTTTGGCGTGTCCGGCAGGTGGTTCAGGCGAGTTGAGCAGGTGGTTGCGACGTGCTCGGCAGGTGCTTCCGGCGTCTCCGGCACGTGTTTCTGGCACATCTGACTGGTGGTTCCGGCATGCCCAAAAGTTGATTCCGGTCTGTCCGGTAGGTGGTTCCGGCGTGCACGGCACGTGGTTCTGGTACGTGTCAGAGGTGGTTGCGTATGCCCAACAGGTGATTCCGGACTGTCCGCCACGTGCTTCTGGCACGTCTGAGAGGTGGTTCCAACGTGACCGGAAGGTCATTTCGGAGAGTCGTCTAAGTGGTTCTGGCGTAGCCCGCAGGTGATTTTGGCGTGTCCGGCAGGTGGTTCCGCCGTGCTCGGCAGGTGGTTCAGGCATGGCCGTCACGTGGTTCCAGTCTGTCCAGGACGTGTTTCCAGCTTCTCCGGCAGGTGGTTCTGGTACGTCTGAGAGGTGGTTCCGCCATGGCTGGCAGGTGATCCCGGACTGTCCCCCAGGTGGTTCTGGCATAGCCAGCAGTTGATATTGGCCTGTCCGGCAGGTGGTTCCAGCGAGTCGAACAGGTGGCTCCGGCGTTCTTGGCAGGTGGTTCCGGTCTGTCCGGAAGGTGTTTCCGGCGTGTCTGACACGTGCTTCCGGCACGTCTGAGAGGTGGTTCCGGCATGCGCGGCAGGTGATTCCGTAGTTTCCGACAGGTGGTTCTGGCATACCCGGCAGGTGATTTTGGCGTGTCCGGCAGGTGTTTCTGGCGAGTCGAGCAGGTGGCTCCGGCATGCTCGGCAGGTGCTTCCGGCGTCTCCGGCACTTGGTTCTGGTGTGTCTGAGAGCTGGTTCCGGCATGTCCGGCAGATGATTCCGGAGTGTCCGCCAAGTGGTTCTGGCATACCCAGCAGGTGATTTTCGCATGACCGGCAGGTGGTTCCAGCAAGCCCGGCAGGTGATTCCGAAGTGTTCCCCAACTGGTTGTGGCGCAGCCGGCAGGTGATTTTTGCGTGTCCGGCAGGTGGTTCTGGCTAGTCGAGCAGGTGGTTCCGGCGTGCTCGGCAGGTGCTTCCGGGGTCATTGGCACGTGGTTCTGGCATATCTGAGAGGTGGTTCCGGCATGCCCGGCAGGTGATTCTGGAGTGTTCGCCAAGTGTTTCCGGCGTAGCCGGCAGGTGATTTTGCATGTCCAGCGGTCGTTCCGGTGGGTCGAGCCGGTGGTTCCGGCGTGTCCGGCAAGTGGTTCCGGTCTGTCCGGCAGGTGGTTCTGTGGTGTCCGGCACGAGGTTCAGTCTGAGAGGCTGTGCCGGCATGCCCCTCACGTGATTCCGGCTTGTCCCTGAAGTGGTGCTGGTGTAGCGGGCAGGTGATTTTGGCGTGTCCGGCAGGTGGTTCAGGCGAGTTGAGCAGGTGGTTGCGACGTGCTCGGCAGGTGCTTCCGGCGTCTCCGGCACGTGTTTCTGGCACATCTGACTGGTGGTTCCGGCATGCCCAAAAGTTGATTCCGGTCTGTCCGGTAGGTGGTTCCGGCGTGCACGGCACGTGGTTCTGGTACGTGTCAGAGGTGGTTGCGTATGCCCAACAGGTGATTCCGGACTGTCCGCCACGTGCTTCTGGCACGTCTGAGAGGTGGTTCCAACATGCCCGGCAGGTCATTTCGGAGAGTCGTCCAAGTGGTTCTGGCGTAGCCCGCAGGTGATTTTGGCGTGTCCGGCAGGTGGTTCCGCCGTGCTCGGCAGGTGGTTCAGGCATGGCCGTCACGTGGTTTCAGTCTGTCCAGGACGTGTTTCCAGCTTCTCCGGCAGGTGGTTCTGGTACGTCTGAGAGGTGGTTCCGCCATGGCTGGCAGGTGATCCCGGACTGTCCCCCAGGTGGTTCTGGCATAGCCAGCAGTTGATATTGGCCTGTCCGGCAGGTGGTTCCAGCGAGTCGAACAGGTGGCTCCGGCGTGCTCGGCAGGTGGTTCCGGTCTGTCCGGTAGGAGATTCCGGCGTTTCCGGCACGTGCTTCCGGCACGTCTGAGAGGTGGTTCCGGCATGCGCGACAGGTGGTTTCGGAGTGTCCGCCAGGTTGTTCTGGCGTACCCGGCAGGTGATTTTGGCGTGTCCGGCAGGTGTTTCTGGCGAGTCGAGCAGGTGGCTCCGGCATGCTCGGCAGGTGCTTCCGGCGTCTCCGGCACTTGGTTCTGGTGTGTCTGAGACCTGGTTCCGGCATGTCCGGCAGATGATTCCGGAGTGTCCGCCAAGTGGTTCTGGCATACCCAGCAGGTGATTTTGGCGTGTCAGGGAGGTGGAACCGGTGAGTCGAGCAGGTTGTTCCGGCGTGCTCAGCAGTTGGTTCAGGCGGTTCTGGCAGGTGGTATCCGTCTGTTCGGGGTGTGGTTCCAGCATCTCATGAACACGTTTCTGGCACGTCTGAGATGTGGTTCCAGCCGGCCCGACAGGTGTTTCCGCCGTGTCCGCCAAGCGGTTCTGGCGTAGTTGGCAGGTGATTTTGGCATGACTGGCAGGTGGTTCCAGCAGGCCTGGCAGGTGATTCCAAAGTGTTCACCAACTGGTTGTGGCGTAGCCGGCAGGTGATTTTTGCGTGATCGGCAGGTGGTTCTGGCGAGTCAAGCAGGTGGTTCTGGCGTGCTCGGCTGGTGCTTCCGGGGTCATTGGCACGGGGTTCTGGCATGTCTGAGAGGTGGTTCCTGCATGCCCGGCAAGTGATTCCGGAGTGTTCGCCAAGTGGTTCTGGCATAGTCGGCAGGTGATTTTGGCATGTCCGGCAGGTGGTTCAGGCGAGTTGAGCAGGTGGTTCCAACGTGCTTGGCAGGTGCTTCCGGCGTCTCCGGCACGTGTTTCTGGCATATCTGACAGGTGGTTCCGGCATGCCCTAAAGGTGATTCCGGTCTGTCCGCTAGGTGGTTCCAGCCTGCACGGCATGTGGTTCTGGCACGTCTGAGAGGTGGTTCCGGCATGCCCGGCAGGTCATCCCAGAGAGTCCTCCAAGTGGTTCTGGCATAACACGCAGGTGATTTTGGCGTGTCTGGCAGGTTGTTCCATTGTGCTTGGCAGGTGGTTCAGGCTTGGCCGGCAGGTGGTTCCAGACTGTCCAGGACGTGTTTCCAGCTTCTCCGGCAGGTGGTTCTGCTACGTCTGAGAGGTGGTTCCGCCATGGCTGGCAGGTGATTCCGGACCGTCCCCCAGGTGGTTCTGGCATAGCCAGCAGTTGATATTGGCCTGTCCGGCAGGTGGTTCCAGCGAGTCGAACAGGTGGCTCCGGCGTGCTCGGCAGGTGGTTCCGGTCTGTCCGGTAGGTGATTCCGGCGTGTCCGGCACGTGCTTCCGGCACGTCTGAGAGGTGGTTCCGGCATGCGCGACAGGTGATTTCGGAGTGTCCGCCAGGTGGTTCTGGCGTACCCGGCAGGTGATTTTGGCGTGTCCGACAGGTGTTTCTGGCGAGTCGAGCAGGTGGCTCCGGCATGCTCGGCAGGTGCTTCCGGCGTCTCCGGCACGTGGTTCTGGTGTGTCTGAGAGCTGGTTCCGGCATGTCCGGCAGATGATTCCGGAGTGTCCGCCAAGTGGTTCTGGCATACCCGGCTGGTGATTTGGGCATGTCAGGTAGGTGGTTCCGGCGAGTCGAGCAGGTGGCTCCGGCGTGCTCGGCAGGTTGTTCAGACGGGTCTGGCAGGTGTTTTCCGTCTGTTCGGGGTGTGGTTCCAGCATCTCATGCACATGGTTCTGGCACGTCTGAGATGTGGTTCCGGCCGGCCCGACAGGTGTTTCCACAGTGTCCGCCAAGTGGTACTGGCGTAGTTGGCAGGTGATTTTGGCATGAAAGGCAGGTGGTTCCAGCAAGCCCGGCAGGTGATTCCGAAGTGTTCCCCAACTGGTTGTGGCGTAGCCGGCAGGTGATTTTTGCGTGTCCGGCAGGTGGTTCTGGCGAGTCGAGCAGGTGTTTCCTGCATGCTCGGCAGGTGCTTCCGGGGTCATTGGCACGTGGTTCTGGCATATCTGAGAGGTGGTTCCGGCATGCCCGGCAGGTGATTCCGGAGTGTTCGCCAAGTGTTTCCGGCGTAGCCGGCAGGTGATTTTGCATGTCCCGCGGTCGTTCCGGCGGGTCGAGCCAGTGGTTCCGGCGTGTCCGGCAGGTGGTTCCGGTCTGTCCGGCAGGTGGTTCTGTGGTGTCCGGCACGAGGTTCAGTCTGAGAGGCTGTGCCGGCATGCCCCTCACGTGATTCCGGCTTGTCCCCGAAATGGTGCTGGTGTAGCGGGCAGGTGATTTTGGCGTGTCCGGCAGGTGGTTCAGGCGAGTTGAGCAGGTGGTTGCGACGTGCTCGGCAGGTGCTTCCGGCGTCTCCGGCACGTGTTTCTGGCACATCTGACTGGTGGTTCCGGCATGCCCAAAAGTTGATTCCGGTCTGTCCGGTAGGTGGTTCCGGCGTGCACGGCACGTGGTTCTGGTACGTGTCAGAGGTGGTTGCGTATGCCCAACAGGTGATTCCGGACTGTCCGCCACGTGCTTCTGGCACGTCTGAGAGGTGGTTCCAACGTGACCGGAAGGTCATTTCGGAGAGTCGTCTAAGTGGTTCTGGCGTAGCCCGCAGGTGATTTTGGCGTGTCCGGCAGGTGGCTCCGGCGTGCTCGGCAGGTGGTTCCGGTCTGTCCGGTAGGTGATTCCGGCGTGTCCGGCACGTGCTTCCGGCACGTCTGATATTTGGTCCCGGCATGCGAGACAGGTGATTTCGGAGTGTCCGCCAGGTGGTTCTGGCGTACCCGGCAGGTGATTTTGGCGTGTCCGGCAGGTGTTCCTGGCGAGTCGAACAGGTGGCTCCGGCATTCTCGGCAGGTGCTTCCGGCGTCTCCGGCATTTGGTTGTGGTGTCTCTGAGAGCTGGTTCCGGCATGTCCATCAGATGATTCCGGAGTGTCCGCCAAGTGGTTCTGGCATGCCCGGCTGGTGATTTGGGCATGTCAGGTAGGTGGTTCCGGCGAGTCGAGCAGGTGGCTCCGGCGTGCTCGGCAGGTTGTTCAGACGGGTCTGGCAGGTGTTTTCCATCTTTTCGGGGTGTGGTTCCAGCATCTCATGCACATGGTTCTGGCACGTCTGAGATGTGGTTCCGGCCGGCCCGACAGGTGTTTCCACAGTGTCTGCCAAGTGGTACTGGCGTAGTTGGCAGGTGATTTTGGCATGACCGGCAGGTGGTTCCAGCAAGCCCGGCAGGTGATTCCGAAGTGTTCCCCAACTGGTTGTGGCGTAGCCGGCAGGTGATTTTTGCGTGTCCGGCAGGTGGTTCTGGCGAGTCGAGCAGGTGGTTCCGGAGTGCTGGGCAGGTGCTTCCGGGGTCATTGGCACGTGGTTCTGGCATATCTGAGAGGTGGTTCCGGCATGCCCGGCAGGTGATTCCGGAGTGTTCGGCAAGTTTTTCCGGCGTGGCCGACACGTGATTTTGCATGTCCAGCGGTCGTTCCGGCGGGTCGAGCCGGTGGTTCCGGCGTGTCCGGCAGGTGGTTCCGGTCTGTCCGGCAGGTGGTTCTGTGGTGTCCGGCACGAGGTTCAGTCTGAGAGGCTGTGCCGGCATGCCCCTCACGTGATTCCGGCTTGTCCCTGAAGTGGTGCTGGTGTAGCGGGCAGGTGATTTTGGCGTGTCCGGCAGGTGGTTCAGGCGAGTTGAGCAGGTGGTTGCGACGTGCTCGGCAGGTGCTTCCGGCGTCTCCGGCACGTGTTTCTGGCACATCTGACTGGTGGTTCCGGCATGCCCAAAAGTTGATTCCGGTCTGTCCGGTAGGTGGTTCCGGCGTGCATGGCACGTGGTTCTTGTACGTGTCAGAGGTGGTTGCGTATGCCCAACAGGTGATTCCGGACTGTCCGCCACGTGCTTCTGGCACGTCTGAGAGGTGGTTCCAACATGCCCGGCAGGTCATTTCGGAGAGTCGTCCAAGTGGTTCTGGCGTAGCCCGCAGGTGATTTTGGCGTGTCCGGCAGGTGGTTCCGCCGTGCTCGGCAGGTGGTTCAGGAATGGGCGTCACGTGGTTCCAGTCTGTCCAGGACGTGTTTCCAGCTTCTCCGGCAGGTGGTTCTGGTACGTCTGAGAGGTGGTTCCGCCATGGCTGGCAGGTGATCCCGGACCGTCCCCCAGGTGGTTCTGGCATAGCCAGCAGTTGATATTGGCCTGTCCGGGAGGAGGTTCCAAGCGAGTCGAACAGGTGGCTCCGGCGTTCTTGGCAGGTGGTTCCGGTCTGTCCGGTAGGTGTTTCCGGCGTGTCTGGCACGTGCTTCCGGCACATCTGAGAGGTGGCTCCGGCGTGCTCGGCAGGTGGTTCCGGTCTGTCCGGTAGGTGATTCCGGCGTGTCCGGCACGTGCTTCCGGCACGTCTGAGAGGTGGTTCCGTCATGCGCGACAGGTGGTTTCGGAGTGTCCGCCAGGTGGTTCTGGCGTACCCGGCAGGTGATTTTGGCGTGTCCGGCAGGTGTTTCTGGCGAGTCGAGCAGGTGGCTCCGGTATGCTCGGCAGGTGCTTCCGGCGTCTCCGGCACTTGGTTCTGGTGTGTCTGAGAGCTGGTTCCGGCATGTCCGGCAGATGATTCCGGAGTGTCCGCCAAGTGGTTCTGGCATACCCGGCTGGTGATTTGGGCATGTCAGGTAGGTGGTTCCGGCGAGTCGAGCAGGTGGCTCCGGCGTGCTCGGCAGGTTGTTCAGACGGGTCTGGCAGGTGTTTTCCGTCTGTTCGGGGTGTGGTTCCAGCATCTCATGCACATGGTTCTGGCACGTCTGAGATGTGGTTCCGGCCGGCCCGACAGGTGTTTCCACAGTGTCCGCCAAGTGGTACTGGCGTAGTTGGCAGGTGATTTTGGCATGACCGGCAGGTGGTTCCAGCAAGCCCGGCAGGTGATTCCGAAGTTTTCCCCAACTGGTTGTGGCGTAGCCGGCAGGTGATTTTTGCGTGTCCGGCAGGTGGTTCTGGCGAGTCGAGCAGGTGGCTCCGGCATGCTCGGCAGGTGCTTCCGGCGTCTCCGGCACTTGGTTCTGGTGTGTCTGAGAGCTGGTTCCGGCATGTCCGGCAGATGATTCCGGAGTGTCCGCCAAGTGGTTCTGGCATACCCAGCAGGTGATATTCGCATGACCGGAAGGTGGTTCCAGCAAGCCCGGCAGGTGATTCCGAAGTGTTCCACAACTGGTTGTGGCGTAGCCGGCAGGTGATTTTTGCGTGTCCGGCAGGTGGTTCTGGCGAGTCGAGCAGGTGGTTCCGGCGTGCTCGGCAGGTGCTTCCGGGGTCATTGGCACGTGGTTCTGGCATATCTGAGAGGTGGTTCAGGCATGCCCGGCAGGTGATTCTGGAGTGTTCGCCAAGTGTTTCCGGCGTAGCCGGCAGGTGATTTTGCATGTCCAGCGGTCGTTCCGGCGGGTGGAGCCGGTGGTTCCGGCGTGTCCGGCAGGTGGTTCCGGTCTGTCCGGCAGGTGGTTCTGTGGTGTCCGGGACGAGGTTCAGTCTGAGAGGCTGTGCCGGCATGCCCCTCAGGTGATTCCGGCTTGTCCCCGAAGTGGTGCTGGTGTAGCGGGCAGGTGATTTTGGCGTGTCCGGCAGGTGGTTCAGGCGAGTTGAGCAGGTGGTTGCGATGTGCTGGGCATGTGCTTCCGGCGTCTCTGGCACGTGTTTCTGGCACATCTGACTGGTGGTTCCGGCATGCCCAAAAGTTGATTCCGGTCTGTCCGGTAGGTGGTTCCGGCGTGCACGGCGCGTGGTTCTGGTACGTCTCAGAGGTGGTTGCGTATGCCCAACAGGTGATTCCGGACTGTCCTCCACGTGCTTCTGGCACGTCTGAGAGGTGATTCCAACATGCCCGGCAGGTCATTTCGGAGAGTCGTCCAAGTGGTTCTGGCGTAGCCCGCAGGTGATTTTGGCGTGTCCGACAGGTGTTTCTGGCGAGTCGAGCAGGTGGCTCCGGCATCCTCGGCAGGTGCTTCCGGCGTCTCCGGCACTTGGTTCTGGTGTGTCTGAGAGCTGGTTCCGGCATGTCCGGCAGATGATTCCGGAGTGTCCGCCAAGTGGTTCTGGCATACCCAGCAGGTGATTTTGGCGTGTCAGGTAGGTGGTACCGGTGAGTCGAGCAGGTGGTTCTGGCGTGCTCAGCAGGTGGCTCAGGCGGTTCTGGCAGGTGGTATCCGTCTGTTCGGGGTGTGGTTCCAGCATCTCATGAACACGTTTCAGGCACTTCTGAGATGTGGTTCCACCCGGCCCTACAGGTGTTTCCGCAATGTCCGCCAAGCGGGTCTGGCGTAGTTGGCAGGCGATTTTGGCATGACTGGCAGGTGGTTCCAGCAAGCCTGGCAGGTGATTCCAAAGTGTTCACCAACTGGTTGTGGCGTAGCCGGCAGGTGATATTTGCGTGATCGGCAGGTGGTTCTGGCGAGTCGAGCAGGTGGTTCCAGCGTGCTCGGCTGGTGCTTCCGGGGTCATTGGCACGGGGTTCTGGCATGTCTGAGAGGTGGTTCCTGCATGCCCGGCAAGTGATTCCGGAGTGTTCGCCAAGTGGTTCTGGCATAGTCGGCAGGTGATTTTGGCATGTCCGGCAGGTGGTTCAGGCGAGTTGAGCAGGTGGTTCCAACGTGCTTGGC
Organism: Equus caballus; assembly: GCF_041296265.1. Classification (NCBI taxonomy): domain Eukaryota; kingdom Metazoa; phylum Chordata; class Mammalia; order Perissodactyla; family Equidae; genus Equus; species Equus caballus. Next base: position 4,385,747 of record NC_091707.1, on the reverse strand, counting down.
AGGTGCTTCCGGCGTCTCCGGCACGTGTTTCTGGCACATCTGACAGGTGGTTCCGGCATGCCCGAAAGGTGATTCCCGTCTGTCCGGTAGGTGGTTCCAGCCTGCACGGCATGTGGTTCTGGTACGTCTCAGAGGTGGTTGCGCAAGCCCAACTGGTGATTCCGGACTGTCCACCACATGGTTCTGGCACGTCTGAGAGGTGGTTCCGGCATGCCCGGCACGTCATCCCAGAGAGTCCTCCAAGTGGTTCTGGCATAACACACAGGTGATTTTGACGTGTCTGGCAGGTTGTTCTGTTGTGCTTGGCAGGTGGTTCAGGCTTGGCCGGCAGGTGGTTCCAGACTGTCCAGGACGTGTTTCCAGCTTCTCCGGAAGGTGGTTCTGGTACGTCTGAGAGGTGTTTCCGCAATGGCTGGCAGGTTATTCCGGACTGTCCGCCACGTGCTTCTGGCACGTCTGAGAGGTGGTTCCAACAAGCCCGGCAGGTCATTTCGGAGAGTCGTCTAAGTGGTTCTGGCGTAGCCCGCAGGTGATTTTGGCGTGTCCGGCAGGTGGTTCCTCCGTGCTCGGCAGGTGGTTCAGGCATGGCCATCACGTGGTTCCAGTCTGTCCAGGTCGTGTTTCCAGCTTCTCCGGCAGGTGGTTCTGGTACGTCTGAGAGGTGGTTCCGCCATGGCTGGCAGGTGATCCCGGACTGTCCCCCAGGTGGTTCTGGCATAGCCAGCAGTTGATATTGGCCTGTCCGGCAGGTGGTTCCAGCCAGTTGAACAGGTGGCTCCGGCGTGCTCGGCAGGTGGTTCCGGTCTGTCCGGTAGGTGATTCCGGCGTGTCCGGCACGTGCTTCCGGCACGTCTGAGAGGTGGTTCCGGCATGCGCGACAGGTGATTTCGGAGTGTCCGCCAGGTGGTTCTGGCGTACCCGGCAGGTGATTTTGGCGTGTCCGGCAGGTGTTTCTGGCGAGTCGAGCAGGTGGCTCCGGCATGCTCGGCAGGTGCTTCCGGGGTCTCTGGCACGTGGTTCTGGTGTGTCTGAGAGCTGGTTCCGGCATGTCCAGCAGATGATTCCGGAGTGTCCGCCAAGTGGTTCTGGCATACCCGGCTGGTGATTTGGGCATGTCAGGCAGGTGGTTGCGGCGAGTCGAGCAGGTGGCTCTGGCGTGCTCGGCAGGTTGTTCAGACGGGTCTGGCAGGTGTTTTCCGTCTGTTCGGGGTGTGGTTCCAGCATCTCATGCACATGGTTCTGGCACGTCTGAGAAGTGGTTCCGTCATGCCCGGCAGGTCATCGCAGAGAGTCCTCCAACTGTTTCTGGCATAACACGCAGGTGATTTTGGCGTGTCTGGCAGGTTGTTCCGTTGTGCTTGGCAGGTGGTTCAGGCTTGGCCGGCAGGTGGTTCCAGACTGTCCAGGACGTGTTTCCAGCTTCTCCGGCAGGTGGTTCTGCTACGTCTGAGAGGTGGTTCCGCCATGGCTGGCAGGTGATCCCGGACTGTCCCGCAGGTGGTTCTGGCATAGCCAGCAGTTGATATTGGCCTGTCCGGCAGGTGGTTCCAGCGAGTCGAACAGGTGGCTCCGGCGTGCTCGGCAGGTGGTTCCGGTCTGTCCGGTAGGTGATTCCGGCGTGTCCGGCACGTGCTTCCGGCACGTCTGAGAGGTGGTCCCGGCATGCGCGACAGGTGATTTTGGCGTGTCCGGCAGGTGTTTCTGGCGAGTCGAGCAGGTGGCTCCGGCGTGCTCGGCAGGTGCTTCCGGCGTCTCCGGCACTTGGTTCTGGTGTGTCTGAGAGCTGGTTCCGGCATGTCCGGCAGATGATTCCGGAGTGTCCGCCAAGTGGTTCTGGCATACCCGGCTGGTGATTTGGGCATGTCAGGTAGGTGGTTCCGGCGAGTCGAGCAGGTGGCTCCGGCGTGCTCGGCAGGTTGTTCAGACGGGTCTGGCAGGTGTTTTCCGTCTCTTCGGTTTGTGGTTCCAGCATCTCATGCACATGGTTCTGGCTCGTCTGAGATGTGGTTCCGGCCGGCCCGACAGGTGTTTCCACAGTGTCCGCCAAGTGGTACTGGCGTAGTTGGCAGGTGATTTTGGCATGACCGGCATGTGGTTCCAGCAAGCCCGGCAGGTGATTCCGAAGTGTTCCCCAACTGGTTGTGGCGTAGCCGGCAGGTGATTTCTGCGTGTCCGGCAGGTGGTTCTTGCGAGTCGAGCAGGTGGTTCCGCCGTGCTCGGCAGGTGGTTCAGGCATGGCCGTCACGTGGTTCCAGTCTGTCCAGGACGTGTTTCCAGCTTCTCCGGCAGGTGGTTCTGCTACGTCTGAGAGGTGGTTCCGCCATGGCTGGCAGGTGATCCCGGACTGTCCCCCAGGTGGTTCTGGCATAGCCAGCAGTTGATATTGGCCTGTCCGGCAGGTGGTTCCAGCGAGTCGTACAGGTGGCTCCGGCGTTCTTGGCAGGTGGTTCCGGTCTGTCCGGTAGGTGATTCCGGCGTGTCCGGCACGTGCTTCCGGCACGTCTGAGAGGTGGTTCCGGCATGCGCGACAGGTGGTTTCGGAGCGTCCGCCAGGTGGTTCTGGCGTACCCGGCACGTGATTTTGGCGTGTCCGGCAGGTGTTTCTGGCGAGTCGAGCAGGTGGCTCCGGCGTGCTCGGCAGGTGGTTCAGACGGGTCTGGCAGGTGTTTTCCGTCTGTTCAGGGTGTGGTTCCAGCATCTCATGCACATGGTTCTGGCTCCTCTGAGATGTCGTTCCAGCCGGCCCGACAGGTGTTTCCACAGTGTCCGCCAAGTGGTACTGGCGTAGTTGGCAGGTGATTTTGGCATGACCGGCAGGTGGTTCCAGCAAGCCCGGCAGGTGATTCCGAAGTGCTCCCCAACTGGTTGTGGCGTAGCCGGCAGGTGATTTCTGCGTGTCCGGCAGGTGGTTCTGGCGAGTCGAGCAGGTGGTTCCGGCGTGCTCGGCAGGTGCTTCCGGGGTCATTGGCACGCGGTTCTGGCATATCTGAGAGGTGGTTCCGGCATGCCCGGCAGGTGATTCCGGAGTGTTCGCCAAGTGTTTCCGGGGTAGCCAGCAGGTGATTTTGCATGTCCAGCGGTCGTTCCGGCGGGTCGAGCCGGTGGTTCCGGCGTGTCCGGCAGGTGGTTCCGGTCTGTCCGGCAGGTGGTTCTGTGGTGTCCGGCACGAGGTTCAGTCTGAGAGGCTGTGCCGGCATGCCCCTCACGTGATTCCGGCTTGTCCCCGAAGTGGTGCTGGTGTAGCGGGCAGGTGATTTTGGCGTGTCCGGCAGGTGGTTCAGGCGAGTTGAGCAGGTGGTTGCGACGTGCTCGGCAGCTGCTTCCGGCGTCTCCGGCACGCGTTTCTGGCACATCTGACTGGTGGTTCCGGCATGCCCAAAAGTTGATTCCGGTCTGTCCGGTAGGTGGTTCCGGCGTGCACGGCACGTGCTTCTGGTACGTGTCAGAGGTGGTTGCGTATGCCGAACAGGTGATTCCGGACTGTCCGCCACGTGCTTCTGGCATGTCTGAGAGGTGGTTCCAACATGCCCGGCAGGTCATTTCGGAGAGTCGTCCAAGTGGTTCTGGCGTAGCCCGCAGGTGATTTTGGCGTGTCGGGCAGGTGGTTCCGCCGTGCTCGGCAGGTGGTTCAGGCATGGCCGTCACGTGGTTCCAGTCTGTCCAGGACGTGTTTCCAACTTCTCCGGCAGGTGGTTCTGGTACGTCTGAGAGGTGGTTCCGCCATGGCTGGCAGGTGATCCCGGACTGTCCCCCAGGTGGTTCTGGCATAGCCAGCAGTTGATATTGGCCTGTCCGGCAGGTGGTTCCAGCGAGTCGAACAGGTGGCTCCGGCGTTCTTGGCAGGTGGTTCCGGTCTGTCCGGTAGGTGTTTCCGGCGTGTCTGGCACGTGCTTCCAGCGCGTCTGAGAGGTGGATCTGGCATCCGCGGCAGGTGATTCCGCAGTGTCCGCCAGGTGGTTCTGGCATACCCGGCAGGTGATTTTGGAGTTTCCGGCAGGTGTTTCTGGCGAGTCGAGAAGGTAGCTCCGGCATGCTCGGCAGGTGCTTCCGGCATCTCCGGCACTTGGTTCTGGTGTGTCTGAGAGCTGGTTCCGGCATGTCCGGCAGATGATTCCGGAGTGTCCGCCAAGTGGTTCTGGCATACCCAGCAGGTGATTTTGGCGTGTCAGGGAGGTGGTACCGGTGAGTCGAGCAGGTGGTTCCGGCGTGCTCAGCAGGTGGTTCAGGCGGTTCTGGCAGGTGGTATCCGTCTGTTCGGGGTGTGGTTCCAGCATCTCATGAACACGTTTCTGGCACGTCTGAGATGTGGTTCCAGCCGGCCCGACAGGTGTTTCCGCAGTGTGTGCCAAGCGGTTCTGGCGTAGTTGGCAGGTGATTTTGGCATGACTGGCAGGTGGTTCCAGCAAGCCTGGCAGGTGATTCCAAAGTGTTCACCAACTGGTTGTGGCGTAGCCGGCAGGTGATTTTTGCGTGATCGGCAGGTGGTTCTGGCGAGTCGAGCAGGTGGTTCCGGCGTGCTCGGCTGGTGCTTCCGGGGTCATTGGCACGGGGTTCTGGCATGTCTGAGAGGTGGTTCCTGCATGCCCGGCAAGTGATTCCGGAGTGTTCGCCAAGTGGTTCTGGCATAGTCGGCAGGTGATTTTGGCATGTCCGGCAGGTGGTTCAGGCGAGTTGAGCAGGTGGTTCCAACGTGCTTGGCAGGTGCTTCCGGCGTCTCCGGCACGTGTTTCTGGCACATCTGACAGGTGGTTCCGGCATGCCCGAAAGGTGATTCAGGTCTGTCCGGTAGGTGATTCCAGCCGGCACGGCATGTGGTTCTGGTACGTCTCAGAGGTGGTTGCGCATGCCCACCAGGTGATTCCGGACTGTCCGCCACATGGTTCTGGCACGTCTGAGAGGTGGTTCCGGCATGCCCGGCAGGTCATCCCAGAGAGTCCTCCAAGTGGTTCTGGCATAGCACGCAGGTGATTTTGGCGTGTCTTGCAGGTTGTTCCGTCGTCCCTGGCAGGTGGTTCAGGCTTGGCCGGCAGGTGGTTCCAGACTGTCCAGGACGTGTTTCCAGCTTCTCCGGCAGGTGGTTCTGGTACGTCTGAGAGGTGGTTCCGCCATGGCTGGCAGGTGATTCCGGACCGTCCCCCAGGTGGTTCTGGCATAGCCAGCAGTTGATATTGGCCTGTCCGGCAGGTGGTTCCAGCGAGTCGAACAGGTGGCTCCGGCATGCTCGGCAGGTGGTTCCGGTCTGTCCGGTAGGTGATTCCGGCGTGTCCGGCACGTGCTTCCGGCACGTCTGAGAGGTGGTTCCGGCATGCGCGACAGGTGATTTCGGAGTGTCCGCCAGGTGGTTCTGGCGTACCCGGCAGGTGATTTTGGCGTGTCCGGCAGGTGTTTCTGGCGAGTCGAGCAGGTGGCTCCGGCATGCTCGGCAGGTGCTTCCGGCGTCTCCGGCACGTGGTTCTGGTGTGTCTGAGAGCTGGTTCCGGCATGTCCGGCAGATGATTCCGGAGTGTCCGCCAAGTGGTTCTGGCATACCCGGCTGGTGATTTGGGCATGTCAGGTAGGTGGTTCCGGCGAGTCGAGCAGGTGGCTCCGGCGTGCTCGGCAGGCTTTTCAGACGGGTGTGGCAGGTGTTTTCCGTCTGTTCAGGGTGTGGTTCCAGCATCTCATGCACATGGTTCTGGCACGTCTGAGTTGTGGTTCCGGCCGGCCCGACAGGTGTTTCCACAGTGTCCGCCAAGTGGTACTGGCGTAGTTGGCAGGTGATTTTGGCATGACCGGCAGGTGGTTCCAGCAAGCCCGGCAGGTGATTCCGAAGTTTTCCCCAACTGGTTGTGGCGTAGACGGCAGGTGATTTTTGCGTGTCCGGCAGGTGGTTCTGGCGAGTCGAGCAGGTGGTTCCGGCGTGCTCGGCAGGTGCTTCCGGGGTCATTGGCACGTGGTTCTGGCATATCTGAGAGGTGGTTCAGGCATGCCCGGCAGGTGATTCCGGAGTGTTCGCCAAGTGTTTCCGGCGTAGCGGGCAGGTGATTTTGCATGTCCCGCGGTCGTTCCGGCGGGTCGAGCCGGTGGTTCCGGCGTGTCCGGCAGGTGGTTCCGGTCTGTCCGGCAGGTGGTTCTGTGGTGTCCGGCACGAGGTTCAGTCTGAGAGGCTGTGCCGGCATGCCCCTCACGTGATTCCGGCTTGTCCCCGAAGTGGTGCTGGTGTAGCGGGCAGGTGATTTTGGCGTGTCCGGCAGGTGGTTCAGGCGAGTTGAGCAGGTGGTTGCGACGTGCTCGGCAGGTGCTTCCGGCGTCTCCGGCACGTGTTTCTGGCACATCTGACTGGTGGTTCCGGCATGCCCAAAAGTTGATTCCGGTCTGTCCGGTAGGTGGTTCCGGCGTGCACGGCACGTGGTTCTGGTACGTGTCAGAGGTGGTTGCGTATGCCCAACAGGTGATTCCGGACTGTCCGCCACGTGCTTCTGGCACGTCTGAGGGGTGGTTCCAACATGCCCGGCAGGTCATTTCGGAGAGTCGTCCAAGTGGTTCTGGCGTAGCCCGCAGGTGATTTTGGCGTGTCCGGCAGGTGTTTCTGGCGAGTCGAGCAGGTGGCTCCGGCATGCTCGGCAGGTGCTTCCGGCGTCTCCGGCACTTGGTTCTGGTGTGTCTGAGAGCTGGTTCCGGCATGTCCGGCAGATGATTCCGGAGTGTCCGCCAAGTGGTTCTGGCATACCCAGCAGGTGATTTTCGCATGACCGGCAGGTGGTTCCAGCAAGCCCGGCAGGTGATTCCGAAGTGTTCCCCAACTGGTTCTGGCGTAGCCGGCAGGTGATTTTTGCGTGTCCGGCAGGTGGTTCTGGCGAGTCGAGCAGGTGGTTCCGGCGTGCTCGGCAGGTGCTTCCGGGGTCATTGGCACGTGGTTCTGGCATATCTGAGAGGTGGTTCCGGCATGCCCGGCAGGTGATTCCGGAGTGCTCGCCAAGTGTTTCCGGCATAGCCGGCAGGTGATTTTGCATGTCCAGCGGTCGTTCCGGAGGGTCGAGCCGGTGGTTCCTGCGTGTCCGGCAGGTGGTTCCGGTCTGTCCGGCAGGTGGTTCTGTGGTGTCCGGCACGAGGTTCAGTCTGAGAGGCTGTGCCGGCATGCCCCTCACGTGATTCCGGCTTGTCCCCGAAGTGGTTCTGGCATACCCGGCAGGTGATTTTGGCGTGTCCGGCAGGTGGTTCCGCCGTGCTCGGCAGGTGGTTCAGGCATGGCCGTCACGTGGTTCCAGTCTCTCCAGGACGTGTTTCCAGCTTCTCCGGCAGGTGGTTCTGGTACGTCTGAGAGGTGGTTCCGCCATGGCTGGCAGGTGATCCCGGACTGTCCCCCAGGTGGTTCTGGCATAGCCAGCAGTTGATATTGGCCTGTCCGGCAGGTGGTTCCAGCGAGTCGAACAGGTGGCTCCGGCGTTCTTGGCAGGTGGTTCCGGTCTGTCCGGTAGGTGTTTCCGGCGTGTCTGGCACGTGCTTCCGGCAAGTCTGAGAGGTGGTTCCGGCATGCGCGGCAGGTGATTCCGTAGTGTCCGCCAGGTGGTTCTGGCATACCCGGCAGGTGATTTTGGCGTGTCCGGCAGGTGTTTCTGGCGAGTCGAGCAGGTGGCTCCGGCATGCTCGGCAGGTGCTTCCGGCGTCTCCGGCACGTGGTTCTGGTGTGTCTGAGAGCTGGTTCCGGCATGTCCGGCGGATGATTCCGGAGTGTCCGCCAAGTGGTTCTGGCATACCCAGCAGGTGATTTTGGCGTGTCAGGGAGGTGGTACCGGTGAGTCGAGCAGGTGGTTCCGGCGTGCTCAGCAGGTGGTTCAGGCGGTTCTGGCAGGTGTTTTCCGTCTGTTCGGGGTGTGGTTCCAGCATCTCATGCACATGGTTCTGGCACGTCTGAGATGTGGTTCCGGCCGGCCCGACAGGTGTTTCCACAGTGTCCGCCAAGTGGTACTGGCGTAGTTGGCAGGTGATTTTGGCATGACCGGCAGGTGGTTCCAGCAAGCCCGGCAGGTGATTCCGAAGTGTTCCCCAACTGGTTGTGGCGTAGCCGGCAGGTGATTTTTGTGTGATCGGCAGGTGGTTCTGGCGAGTCGAGCAGGTGGTTCCGGCGTGCTCGGCTGGTGCTTCCGGGGTCATTGGCACGGGGTTCTGGCATGTCTGAGAGGTGGTTCCTGCATGCCCGGCAAGTGATTCCGGAGTGTTCGCCAAGTGGTTCTGGCATAGTCGGCAGGTGATTTTGGCATGTCCGGCAGGTGGTTCAGGCGAGTTGAGCAGGTGGTTCCAACGTGCTTGGCAGGTGCTTCCGGCGTCTCCGGCACGTGTTTCTGGCACATCTGACAGGTGGTTCCGGCATGCCCGAAAGGTGATTCCGGTCTGTCCGGTAGGTGGTTCCAGCCTGCATGGCATGTGGTTCTGGTACGTCTCAGAGGTGGTTGCGCATGCCCAACAGGTGATTCCGGACTGTCCGCCACATGGTTCTGGCACGTCTGAGAGGTTGTTCCGGCATGCCCGGCAGGTCATCCCAGAGAGTCCTCCAAGTGGTTCTGGCATAACACGCAGGTGATTTTGGCGTGTCTGGCAGGTTGTTCCGTTGTGCTTGGCAGGTGGTTCAGGCTTGGCCGGCAGGTGGTTCCAGACTGTCCAGGACGTGTTTCCAGCTTCTCCGGCAGGTGGTTCTGGTACTTCTGAGAGGTGGTTCCGCCATGGCTGGCAGGTGATTCCGGACCGTCCCCCAGGTGGTTCTGGCATAGCCAGCAGTTGATATTGGCCTGTCCGGCAGGTGGTTCCAGCGAGTCGAACAGGTGGCTCCGGCGTGCTCGGCAGGTGGTTCCGGTCTGTCTGGTAGGTGATTCCGGCTTGTCCGGCACGTGCTTCCGGCACGTCTGAGAGGTGGTTCCGGCATGCGCGACACGTCATTTCGTAGTGTCCGCCAGGTGGTTCTGGCGTACCCGGCAGGTGATTTTGGCGTGTCCGACAGGTGTTTCTGGCGAGTCGAGCAGGTGGCTCCGGCATGCTCGGCAGGTGCTTCCGGCGTCTCCGGCACGTGGTTCTGGTGTGTCTGAGAGCTGGTTCCGGCATGTCCGGCAGATGATTCCGGAGTGTCCGCCAAGTGGTTCTGGCATACCCGGCTGGTGATTTTGGCGTGTCAGGTAGGTGGTTCCGGCGAGTCGAGCAGGTGGCTCCGGCGTGCTCGGCAGTTGTTCAGACGGGTCTGGCATGTGTTTTCCGTCTGTTCAGGGTGTGGTTCCAGCATCTCATGCACATGGTTCTGGCACGTCTGAGATGTGGTTCCGGTCGGCCCGACAGGTCTTTCCACAGTGTCCGCCAAGTGGTACTGGCGTAGTTGGCAGGTGATTTTGGCATGACCGGCAGGTGGTTCCAGCAAGCCCGGCAGGTGATTCCGAAGTTTTCCCCAACTGGTTGTGGCGTAGACGGCAGGTGATTTTTGCGTGTCCGGCATGTGGTTCTGGTGAGTCGAGCAGGTGGTTCCGGCGTGCTCGGCAGGTGCTTCCGGGGTCATTGGCATGTGGTTCTGGCATATCTGAGAGGTGGTTCCGGCATGCCCGGCAGGTGATTCTGGAGTGTTCGCCAAGTGTTTCCAGCGTAGCGGGCAGGTGATTTTGCATGTCCCGCGGTCGTTCCGGCGGGTCGAGCCGGTGGTTCCGGCGTGTCCGGCAGGTGGTTCCGGTCTGTCCGGCAGGTGGTTCTGTGGTGTCCGGCACGAGGTTCAGTCTGAGAGGCTGTGCCGGCATGCCCCTCACGTGATTCCGGCTTGTCCCCGAAGTGGTGCTGGTGTAGCGGGCAGGTGATTTTGGCGTGTCCGGCAGGTGGTTCAGGCGAGTTGATCAGGTGGTTGCGACGTGCTCGGCAGGTGCTTCCGGCGTCTCCGGCACGTGTTTCTGGCACATCTGACTGGTGGTTCCGGCATGCCCAAAAGTTGATTCCGGTCTGTCCTGTAGGTGGTTCCGGCGTGCACGGCACGTGGTTCTGGTACGTGTCAGAGGTGGTTGCGAATGCCCAACAGGTGATTCCGGACTGTCCGCCACGTGCTTCTGGCACGTCTGAGAGGTGGTTCCAACATGCCCGGCAGGTCATTTCGGAGAGTCGTCCAAGTGGTTCTGGCGTAGCCCGCAGGTGATTTCGGAGTGTCCGCCAGTTGGTTCTGGCGTACCCGGCAGGTGATTTTGGCGTGTCATACAGGTGTTTCTGGCGAGTCGAGCAGGTGGCTCCGTCATGCTCGGCAGGTGCTTCCGGCGTCTCCGGCACGTGGTTCTGGTGTGTCTGAGAGCTGGTTCCGGCATGTCCGGCAGATGATTCCGGAGTGTCCGCCAAGTGGTTCTGGCATACCCAGCAGGTGATATTCGCATGACCGGAAGGTGGTTCCAGCAAGCCCGGCAGGTGATTCCGAAGTGTTCCCCAACTGGTTGTGGCGTAGCCGGCAGGTGATTTTGGCGTGTCCGGCAGGTGGTTCTGGCGAGTCGAGCAGGTGGTTCCGGCGTGCTCGGCAGGTGCTTCCGGGGTCATTGGCACGTGGTTCTGGCATATCTGAGAGGTGGTTCCGGCATGCCCGGCAGGTGTTTCCGGAGTGTTCGCCAAGTGTTTCCGGCGTAGCCGGCAGGTGATTTTGCATGTCCAGTGGTCGTTGCGGCGGGTCGAGCCGGTGGTACCGGCGTGTCCGGCAGGTGGTTCCGGTCTGTCCGGCAGGTGGTTCTGTGGTGTCCGGCACGAGGTTCAGTCTGAGAGGCTGTGCCGGCATGCCCCTCACGTGATTCCGGCTTGTCCCCGAAGTGGTTCTGGCATACCCGGCAGGTGATTTTGGCGTGTCCGGCAGGTGTTTCTGGCGAGTCGAGCAGGTGGCTCCGACATGCTTGGCAGGTGCTTCCGGCGTCTCCGGCACTTGGTTCTGGTGTGTCTGAGAGCTGGTTCCGGCATGTCTGGCAGATGATTCCGGAGTGTGCGCCAAGTGGTTCTGGCATACCCAGCAGGTGATTTTGGCGTGTCAGGGAGGTGGTACCGGTGAGTCGAGCAGGTGGTTCCGGCGTGCTCAGCAGGTGGTTCAGGCGGTTCTGGCAGGTGGTATCCGTCTGTTCGGGGTGTGGTTCCAGCATCTCATGAACACGTTTCTGGCACGTCTGAGATGTGGTTCCAGCCGGCCCGACAGGTGTTTCCGCAGTGTCCGCCAAGCGGTTCTGGCGTAGTTGGCAGGTGATTTTGGCATGACTGGCAGGTGGTTCCAGCAAGCCTGGCAGGTGATTCCAAAGTGTTCACCAACTGGTTGTGGCGTAGCCGGCAGGTGATTTTTGCGTGATCGGCAGGTGGTTCTGGCGAGTCGAGCAGGTGGTTCCGGCGTGCTCGGCTGGTGCATCTGGGGTCATTGGCACGGGGTTCTGGCATGTCTGAGAGGTGGTTCCTGCATGCCCGGCAAGTGATTCCGGAGTGTTCGCCAAGTGGTTCTGGCATAGTCGGCAGGTGATTTTGGCATGTCCGGCAGGTGGTTCAGGCGAGTTGAGCAGGTGGTTCCAACGTGCTTGGCAGGTGCTTCCGGCGTCTCCGGCACGTGTTTCTGGCACATCTGACAGGTGGTTCCGGCATGCCCGAAAGGTGATTCCGGTCTGTCCGGTAGGTTGTTCCAGCCTGCACGGCATGTGGTTCTGGTACGTCTCAGAGGTGGTTGCGCATGCCCAACAGGTGATTCCGGACTGTCCGCCACATGGTTCTGGCACGTCTGAGAGGTGGTTCCGGCATGCCCGGCAGGTCATCCCAGAGAGTCCTCCAAGTGGTTCTGGCATAACACGCAGGCGATTTTGGCGTGTCTGGCAGGTTGTTCCGTTGTGCTTGGCAGGTGGTTCAGGCTTGGACGGCAGGTGGTTCCAGACTGTCCAGGACGTGTTTCCAGCTTCTCCGGCAGGTGGTTCTGGTACGTCTGAGAGGTGGTTCCGCCTTGGCTGGCAGGCGATTCCGGACCGTCCCCCAGGTGGTTCTGGCATAGCCAGCAGTTGATATTGGCCTGTCCGGCAGGTGGTTCCAGCGAGTCGAACATGTGGCTCCGGCGTGCTCGGCAGGTGGTTCCGGTCTGTCCGGTAGGTGATTCCGGCGTGTGCAGCACGTGCTTCCGGCACGTCTGAGAGGTGGTTCCGGCATGTGCGACAGGTGCTCTCGGAGTGTCCACCAGGTGGTTCTGGCGTACCCGGCAGGTGATTTTGGCGTGTCCGGCAGGTATTTCTGGTGAGTCGAGCAGGTGGCTCCGGCATGCTCGGCAGGTGCTTCCGGCGTCTCCGGCACGTGGTTCTGGTGTGTCTGAGAGCTGGTTCCGGCATGTCCGGCAGATGATTCGGGAGTGTCCGCCAAGTGGTTCTGGCATACCCGGCTGGTGATTTGGGCATGTCAGGTAGGTGGTTCCGGCGAGTCGAGCAGGTGCTCCGGCGTGCTCGGAAGGTTGTTCAGACGGGTCTGGCAGGTGTTTTCCGTCTGTTCGGGGTGTGGTTCCAGCATCTCATGCACATGGTTCTGGCACGTCTGAGATGTGGTTCCGGCCGGCCCGACAGGTGTTTCCACAGTGTCCGCCAAGTGGTACTGGCGTAGTTGGCAGGTGATTTTGGCATGACCGGCAGGTGGTTCCAGCAAGCCCGGCAGGTGATTCCGAAGTGTTCCCCAACTGGTTGTGGCGTAGCCGGCAGGTGATTTTTGCGTGTCCGGCAGGTGGTTCTGGCGAGTCGAGCAGGTGGTTCCGGCGTGCTCGGCAGGTGCTTCCGGGGTCATTGGCACGTGGTTCTGGCATATCTGAGAGGTGGTTCCGGCATGCCCGGCAGGTGATTCTGGAGTGTTCGCCAAGTGTTTCCGGCGTAGCCAGCAGGTGATTATGCATGTCCAGCGGTCGTTCCGGCGGGTCGAGCCGGTGGTTCCGGCGTGTCCGGCAGGTGGTTCCGGTCTGTCCGGCAGGTGGTTCTGTGGTGTCCGGCACGAGGTTCAGTCTGAGAGGCTGTGCCGGCATGCCCCTCACGTGATTCCGGCTTGTCCCCGAAGTGGTGCTGGTGTAGCGGGCAGGTGATTTTGGCGTGTCCGGCAGGTGGTTCAGGCGAGTTGAGCAGGTGGTTGCGACGTGCTCGGCAGGTGCTTCCGGCGTCTCCGGCACGTGTTTCTGGCACATCTGACTGGTGGTTCCGGCATGCCCAAAAGTTGATTCCGGTCTGTCCGGTAGGTGGTTCCGGCGTGCACGGCACGTGGTTCTGGTACGTGTCAGAGGTGGTTGCGTATGCCCAACAGGTGATTCCGGACTGTCCGCCACGTGCTTCTGGCACGTCTGAGGGGTGGTTCCAACATGCCCGGCAGGTCATTTCGGAGAGTCGTCCAAGTGGTTCTGTGGTAGCCCTCAGGTGATTTTGGCGTGTCCGGCAGGTGGTTCCGCCGTGCTCGGCAGGTGGTTCAGGCATGGCCGTCACGTGGTTCCAGTCTGTCCAGGACGTGTTTCCAGCTTCTCCGGCAGGTGGTTCTGGTACGTCTGAGAGGTGGTTCCGCCATGGCTGGCAGGTGATCCCGGACTGTCCCCCAGGTGGTTCTGGCATAGCCAGCAGTTGATATTGGCCTGTCCGGCAGGTGGTTCCAGCGAGTCGAACAGGTGGCTCCGGCGTTCTTGGCAGGTGGTTCCGGTCTGTCCGGTAGGAGATTCCGGCGTTTCCGGCACGTGCTTCCGGCACGTCTGAGAGGTGGTTCCGGCATGCGCGACAGGTGGTTTCGGAGTGTCCGCCAGGTGGTTCTGGCGTATCCGGCAGGTGATTTTGGCGTGTCCGGCAGGTGTTTCTGGCGAGTCGAGCAGGTGGCTCCGGCATGCTCGGCAGGTGCTTCTGGCGTCTCCGGCACTTGGTTCTTGTGTGTCTGAGAGCTGGTTCCGGCATGTCCGGCAGATGATTCCGGAGTGTCCGCCAAGTGGTTCTGGCTTACCCAGCAGGTGATTTTGGCGTGTCAGGGAGGTGGTACCGGTGAGTCGAGCAGGTGGTTCCGGCGTGCTCAGCAGGTGGTTCAGGCGGTTCTGGCAGGTGGTATCCGTCTGTTCGGGGTGTGGTTCCAGCATCTCATGAACACGTTTCTGGCACGTCTGAGATGTGGTTCCAGCCGGCCCGACAGGTGTTTCCGCAGTGTCCGCCAAGCGGTTCTGGCGTAGTTGGCAGGTGATTTTGGCATGACTGGCAGGTGGTTCCAGCAAGCCTGGCAGGTGATTCCAAAGTGTTCACCAACTGGTTGTGGCGTAGCCGGCAGGTGATTTTTGCGTGATCGGCAGGTGGTTCTGGCGAGTCGAGCAGGTGGTTCCGGCGTGCTCGGCTGGTGCTTCTGGGGTCATTGGCACGGGGTTCTGGCATGTCTGAGAGGTGGTTCCTGCATGCCCGGCAAGTGATTCCGGAGTGTTCGCCAAGTGGTTCTGGCATAGTCGGCAGGTGATTTTGGCATGTCCGGCAGGTGGTTCAGGCGAGTTGAGCAGGTGGTTCCAACGTGCTTGGCAGGTGCTTCCGGCGTCTCCGGCACGTGTTTCTGGCACATCTGACAGGTGGTTCCGGCATGCCCAGCAGGTGATTCCGGAGTGTTCGCCAAGTGTTTCCGGCGTAGCCGGCAGGTGATTTTGCATGTCCCGCGGTCATTCCGGCGGGTCGAGCCGGTGGTTCAGGCTTGGCCGGCAGGTGGTTCCAGACTGTCCAGGACGTGTTTCCAGCTTCTCCGGCAGGTGGTTGTGGTACGTCTGAGAGGTGGTTCCGCCATGGCTGGCAGGTGATTCCGGACCGTCCCCCAGGTGGTTCTGGCCTAGCCAGCAGTTGATATTGGCCTGTCCGGCAGGTGGTTCCAGCGAGTCGAACAGGTGGCTCCGGCGTGCTCGGCACATGGTTCCGGTCTGTCTGGTAGGTGATTCCGGCGTGTCCGGCACGTGCTTCCGGCACGTCTGAGAGGTGGTTCCGGCATGCGCGACAGGTCATTTCGTAGTGTCCGCCAGGTGGTTCTGGCGTACCCGGCAGGTGATTTTGGCGTGTCCGACAGGTGTTTCTGGCGAGTCGAGCAGGTGGCTCCGGCATGCTCGGCAGGTGCTTCCGGCGTCTCCGGCACGTGGTTCTGGTGTGTCTGAGAGCTGGTTCCGGCATGTCCGGCAGATGATTCCGGAGTGTCCGCCAAGTGGTTCTGGCATACCCGGCTGGTGATTTGGGCATGTCAGGTAGGTGGTTCCGGCGAGTCGAGCAGGTGGCTCCGGCGTGCTCGGCAGGTTGTTCAGACGGGTCTGGCAGGTGTTTTCCGTCTGTTCAGGGTGTGGTTCCAGCATCTCATGCACATGGTTCTGGCACGTCTGAGATGTGGTTCCGGCCGGCCCGACAGGTGTTTCCACAGTGTCCGCCAAGTGGTACTGGCGTAGTTGGCAGGTGATTTTGGCATGACCGGCAGGTGGTTCCAGCAAGCCCGGCAGGTGATTCCGAAGTGTTCCCCAACTGGTTGTGGCGTAGCCGGCAGGTGATTTTGGCGTGTCCGGCAGGTGGTTCTGGCGAGTCGAGCAGGTGGTTCCGGCGTGCTCGGCAGGTGCTTCCGGGGTCATTGGCACGTGGTTCTGGCATATCTGAGAGGTGGTTCCGGCATGCCCGGCAGGTGTTTCCGGAGTGTTCGCCAAGTGTTTCCGGCGTAGCCGGCAGGTGATTTTGCATGTCCAGTGGTCGTTCCGGCGGGTCGAGCCGGTGGTACCGGCGTGTCCGGCAGGTGGTTCCGGTCTGTCCGGCAGGTGGTTCTGTGGTGTCCGGCACGAGGTTCAGTCTGAGAGGCTGTGCCGGCATGCCCCTCACGTGATTCCGCCTTGTCCCTGAAGTGGTTCTGTCATATCCGGCAGGTGATTTTGGCGTGTCCGGCAGGTGTTTCTGGCGAGTCGAGCAGGTGGCTCCGGCATGCTCGGCAGGTGCTTCCGGCGTCTCCGGCACTTGGTTCTGGTGTGTCTGAGAGCTGGTTCCGGCATGTCCGGCAGATGATTCCGGAGTGTCCGCCAAGTGGTTCTGGCATACCCAGCAGGTGATTTTGGCGTGTCAGGGAGGTGGTACCGGTGAGTCGAGCAGGTGGTTCCGGCGTGCTCAGCAGGTGGTTCATGCGGTTCTGGTAGGTGGTATCCGTCTGTTCGGGGTGTGGATCCAGCATCTCATGAACACATTTCTGGCACGTCTGAGATGTGGTTCCAGCCGGCCCGACAGGTGTTTCCGCAGTGTCCGCCAAGCGGTTCTGGCGTAGTTGGCAGGTGATTTTGGCATGACTGGCAGGTGGTTCCAGCAAGCCTGGCAGGTGATTCCAAAGTGTTCACCAACGGGTTGTGGCGTAGCCGGCAGGTGATTTTTGCGTGATCGGCAGGTGGTTCTGGCGAGTCGAGCAGGTGGTTCCGGCGTGCTCGGCTGGTGCTTCCGGGGTCATTGGCATGGGGTTCTGGCATGTCTGAGAGGTGGTTCCTGCATGCCAGGCAAGTGATTCCGCAGTGTTCGCCAAGTGGTTCTGGCATAGTCGGCAGGTGATTTTGGCATGTCCGGCAGGTGGTTCAGGCGAGTTGAGCAGGTGGTTCCAACGTGCTTGGCAGGTGCTTCCGGCGTCTCCGGCACGTGTTTCTGGCACATCTGACAGGTGGTTCCGGCATGCCCGGCAGGTGATTCCGGAGTGTTTGCCAAGTGTTTCCGGCGTAGCCGGCAGGTGATTTTGCATGTCCCGCGGTCATTCCGGCGAGTCGAGCCGGTGGTTCTGGCGTGTCCGGCCGGTGGTTCCGGTCTGTCCGGCAGGTGGTTCTGTGGTGTCCTGCACGAGGTTCAGTCTGAGAGGCTGTGCCGGCATGCCCCTCACGTGATTCCGGCTTGTCCCCGAAGTGGTGCTGGTGTAGCGGGCAGGTGATTTTGGCGTGTCCGGCAGGTGGTTCAGGCGAGTTGAGCAGGTGGTTGCGACGTGCTCGGCAGGTGCTTCCGGCGTCTCCGGCACGTGTTTCTGGCACATCTGACTGGTGGTTCCCGCATGCCCAAAAGTTGATTCCGGTCTGTCCGGTAGGTGGTTCCGGCGTGCACGGCACGTGGTTCTGGTACGTGTCAGAGGTGGTTGCGTATGCCCATCAGGTGATTCCGGACTGTCCGCCACGTGCTTCTGGCACGTCTGACAGGTGGTTCCAACGTGCCCGGCAGGTCATTTCGGAGAGTCGTCCAAGTGGTTCTGGCGTAGCCCGCAGGTGATTTTGGCGTGTCCGGCAGGTGGTTCCGCCGTGCTCGGCAGGTGGTTCAGGCATGGCCGTCACGTGGTTCCAGTCTGTCCAGGACGTGTTTCCAGCTTCTCCGGCAGGTGGTTCTGGTACGTCTGAGAGGTGGTTCCGCCATGGCTGGCAGGTGATCCCGGAGTGTCCCCCAGGTGGTTCTGGCATAGCCAGCAGTTGATATTGGCCTGTCCGGCAGGTGGTTCCAGCGAGTCGAACAGGTGGCTCTGGCGTTCTTGGCAGGTGGTTCCGGTCTGTCCGGTAGGTGTTTCCGGCGTGTCTGGCACGTGCTTCCGGCACGTCTGAGAGGTGGTTCCGGCATGCGCGGCAGGTGATTCCGTAGTGTCCGCCAGGTGGTTCTGGCATACCCGGCAGGTGATTTTGGCGTGTCCGGCAGGTGTTTCTGGCGAGTCGAGCAGGTGGCTCCGTCATGCTCGGCAGGTGCTTCCGGCGTCTCCGGCACTTGGTTGTGGTGTGTCTGAGAGCTGGTTCCGGCATGTCCGGCAGATGATTCCGGAGTTTCCGCCAAGTGGTTCTGGCATACCCAGCAGGTGATTTTGGCGTGTTAGGGAGGTGGTACCCGTGAGTCGAGCAGGTGGTTCCGGCGTGCTCAGCAGGTGGTTCAGGCGGTTCTGGCAGGTGGTATCCGTCTGTTCGGGGTGTGGTTCCAGCATCTCATGAACACGTTTCTGGCACGTCTGAGATGTGGTTCCAGCCGGCCCGACAGGTGTTTCCGCAGTGTCCGCCAAGCGGTTCTGGCGTAGTTGGCAGGTGATTTTGGCATGACTGGCAGGTGGTTCCAGCAAGCCTGGCAGGTGATTCCAAAGTGTTCACGAACTGGTTGTGGCGTAGGCGGCAGGCGATTTTTGCGCGATCGGCAGGTGGTTCTGGCGAGTCGAGCAGGTGGTTCCGGCGTGCTCGGCTGGTGCTTCCGGGGTCATTGGCACGGGGTTCTGGCATGTCTGAGAGGTGGTTCCTGCATGCCCGGCAAGTGATTCCGGAGTGTTCGCCAAGTGGTTCTGGCATAGTCGGCAGGTGATTTAGGCATGTCCGGCAGGTGGTTCAGGCGAGTTGAGCAGGTGGTTCCAACGTGCTTGGCAGGTGCTTCCGGCATCTCCGGCACGTGTTTCTGGCACATCTGACAGGTGGTTCCGGCATGCCCGAAAGGTGATTCCGGTCTGTCCGGTAGGTGGTTCCAGCCTGCACGGCATGTGGTTCTGGTACGTCTCAGAGGTGGTTGCGCATGCCCAACAGGTGATTCCGGACTGTCCGCCACATGGTTCTGGCACGTCTGAGAGGTGGTTCCGGCATGCCCGGCAGGTCATCCCAGAGAGTCCTCCAAGTGGTTCTGGCATAACACGCAGGTGATTTTGGCGTGTCTGGCAGGTTGTTCCGTTGTGCTTGGCAGGTGGTTCAGGCTTGGCCGGCAGGTGGTTCCAGACTGTCCAGGACGTGTTTCCAGCTTCTCCGGCAGGTGGTTCTGGTACGTCTGAGAGGTGGTTCCGCCATGGCTGGCAGGTGATTCCGGACCGTCCCCCAGGTGGTTCTGGCATAGCCAGCAGTTGATTTTGGCCTGTCCGGCAGGTGGTTCCAGCGAGTCGAACAGGTGGCTCCGGCGTGCTCGGCAGGTGGTTCCGGTCTGTCCGGTAGGTGATTCCGGCGTGTCCGGCACGTGCTTCCGGCACGTCTGAGAGGTGGTTCCGGCATGCGCGACAGGTGATTTCGGAGTGTCCGCCAGGTGGTTCTGGCGTACCCGGCAGGTGATTTTGGCGTGTCCGACAGGTGTTTCTGGCGAGTCAAGCTGGTGGCTCCGGCATGCTCGGCAGGTGCTTCCGGCGTCTCCGGCACGTGGTTCTGGTGTGTCTGAGAGCTGGTTCCGGCATGTCCGGCAGATGATTCCGGAGTGTCCGCCAAATGGTTCTGGCATACCCGGCTGGTGATTTGGGCATGTCAGGTAGGTGGTTCCGGCAAGTCGAGCAGGTGGCTCCGGCGTGCTCGGCAGCTTGTTCAGACGGGTCTGGCAGGTGTTTTCCGTCTCTTCGGGGTGTGGTTACAGCATCTCATGCACGTGGTTCTGGCACGTCTGAGATGTGGTTCCGGCCGGCCCGACTGGTGTTTCCACACTGTCCGCCATGTGATACTGGCGTAGTTGGCAGGTGATTTTGGCATGACCGGCAGGTGGTTCCAGCAAGCCCGGCAGGTGATTCCGAAGTCTTCCCCAACTGGTTGTGGCGTAGCCGGCAGGTGATTTTTGCGTGTCCGGCAGGTGGTTCTGGCGAGTCGAGCAGGTGGTTCCGGCGTGCTCGGCTGGTGCTTCCGGGGTCATTGGCACGTGGTTCTGGCATATCTGAGAGGTGGTTCCGGCATGCCCGGCAGGTGATTCCGGAGCTTTCGCCAAGTGTTTCCGGCGTACCCGGCAGGTGATTTTGCATGTCGAGCGGTCGTTCCGGCGGGTCGAGACGGTGGTTCCGGCGTGTCCGGCAGGTGGATCCGGTCTGTCCGGCAGGTGGTTCTGCGGTGTCCGGCACGAGGTTCAGTCTGAGAGGCTGTGCCGGCATGCCCCTCACGTGATTCCGGCTTGTCCCCGAATTGGTGCTGGTGTAGCGGGCAGGTGATTTTGGCGTGTCCGGCAGGTGGTTCAGGCGAGTTGAGCAGGTGGTTGCGACGTGCTCAGCAGGTGCTTCCGGCGTCTCCGGCACGTGTTTCTGGCACATCTGACTGGTGGTTCCGGCATGCCCGAAAGGTGATTCCGGTCTGTCCGGTAGGTGGTTCCGGCGTGCACGGCACGTGGTTCTGGTACGTCTCAGAGGTGGTTGCGTATGCCCAACAGGTGATTCCGGACTGTCCACCACGTGCTTCTGGCACGTCTGAGAGGTGGTTCCAACATGCCCGGCAGGTCATTTCGGAGAGTCGTCCAAGTGGTTCTGGCATAGCCCGCAGGTGATTTTGGCGTGTCCGGCAGGTGGTTCCGCCGTGCTCGGCAGGTGGTTCAGGCATGGCCGTCACGTGGTTCCAGTCTGTCCAGGACGTTTTTCCAGCTTCTCCGGCAGGTGGTTCTGGTACGTCTGAGAGGTGGTTCCGCCATGGCTGGCAGGTGATCCCGGACTGTCCCCCAGGTGGTTCTGGCATAGCCAGAAGTTGATATTGGCCTGTCCGGCAGGTGGTTCCAGCGAGTCGAACAGGTGGCTCCGGCGTTCTTGGCAGGTGGTTCCGGTCTGTCCGGTAGGTGTTTCCGGCGTATCTGGCACGTGCTTCCGGCACGTCTGAGAGGTGGTTCCGGCATGCGCGGCAGGTGATTCCGTAATGTCCGCCAGGTGGTTCTGGCGTACCCGGCAGGTGATTTTGGCGTGTCCGGCAGGTGTTTCTGGCGAGTCGAGCAGGTGGCTCCGGCATGCTCGGCAGGTGCTTCCGGTGTCTCCGGCACTTGGTTCTGGTGTGTCTGAGAGCTGGTTCCGGCATGTCCGGCAGATGATTCCGGAGTGTCCGCCAAGTGGTTCTGGCATACCCAGCTGGTGATTTTGGCGTGTCAGGGAGGTGGTACCGGTGAGTCGAGCAGGTGGTTCCGGCGTGCTCAGCAGGTGGTTCAGGCGGTTCTGACAGGTGGTATCCGTCTGTTCGGGGTGTGGTTCCAGCATCTCATGAACACGTTTCTGGCACGTCTGAGATGTGGTTCCAGCCGGCCCGACAGGTGTTTCCGCAGTGTCCGCCAAGCGGTTCTGGCGTAGTTGGCAGGTGATTTTGGCATGACTGGCAGGTGGTTCCAGCAAGCCTGGCAGGTGATTCCAAAGTGTTCACCAACTGGTTGTGGCGTAGCCGGCAGGTGATTTTTGCGTGATCGGCAGGTGGTTCTGGCGAGTCGAGCAGGTGGTTCCGGCGTGCTCGGCTGGTGCTTCCGGGGTCATTGGCACGGGGTTCTGGCATGTCTGAGAGGTGGTTCCTGCATGCCCGGCAAGTGATTCCGGAGTGTTCGCCAAGTGGTTCTGGCATAGTCGGCAGGTGATTTTGGCATGTCCGGCAGGTGGTTCAGGCGAGTTGAGCAGGTGGTTCCAACGTGCTTGGCAGGTGCTTCCGGCGTCTCCGGCACGTGTTTCTGGCACATCTGACAGGTGGTTCCGGCATGCCCGAAAGGTGATTCCGGTCTGTCCGGTAGGTGGTTCCAGCCTGCACGGCATGTGGTTCTGGTACGTCTCAGAGGTGGTTGCGCATGCCCAACAGGTGATTCCGGACTGTCCGCCACATGGTTCTGGCACGTCTGAGAGGTGGTTCCGGCATGCCCGGCAGGTCATCCCAGAGAGTCCTCCAAGTGGTTCTGGCATAACACGCAGGCGATTTTGGCGTGTCTGGCAGGTAGTTCCGTTGTGCTTGGCAGGTGGTTCAGGCTTGGCCGGCAGGTGGTTCCAGACTGTCCAGGACGTGTTTCCAGCTTCTCCGGCAGGTGGTTCTGGTACGTCTGAGAGGTGGTTCCGCCTTGGCTGGTAGGCGATTCCGGACCGTCCCCCAGGTGGTTCTGGCATAGCCAGCAGTTGATATTGGCCTGTCCGGCAGGTGGTTCCAGCGAGTCGAACAGGTGGCTCCGGCGTGCTCGGCAGGTGGTTCCGGTCTGTCCGGTAGGTGATTCCGGCGTGTGCAGCAAGTGCTTCCGGCACGTCTGAGAGGTGGTTCCGGCATGTGCGACAGGTGGTCTCGGAGTGTCCACCAGGTGGTTCTGGCGTACCCGGCAGGTGATTTTGGCGTGTCCGGCAGGTATTTCTGGTGAGTCGAGCAGGTGGCTCCGGCATGCTCGGCAGGTGCTTCCGGCGTCTCCGGCACGTGGTTCTGGTGTGTCTGAGAGCTGGTTCCGGCATGTCCGGCAGATGATTCGGGAGTGTCCGCCAAGTGGTTCTGGCATACCAGGCTGGTGATTTGGGCATGTCAGGTAGGTGGTTCCGGCGAGTCGAGCAGGTGCTCCGGCGTGCTCGGAAGGTTGTTCAGACGGGTCTGGCAGGTGTTTTCCGTCTGTTCGGGGTGTGGTTTCAGCATCTCATGCACATGGTTCTGGCACGTCTGAGATGTGGTTCCGGCCGGCCCGACAGGTGTTTCCACAGTGTCCGCCAAGTGGTACTGGCGTAGTTGGCAGGTGATTTTGGCATGACCGGCAGGTGGTTCCAGCAAGCCCGGCAGGTGATTCCGAAGTGTTCCCCAACTGGTTGTGGCGTAGCCGGCAGGTGATTTTTGCGTGTCCGGCAGGTGGTTCTGGCGAGTCGAGCAGGTGGTTCCGGCGTGCTCGGCAGGTGCTTCCGGGGTCATTGGCACGTGGTTCTGGCATATCTGAGAGGTGGTTCCGGCATGCCCGGCAGGTGATTCTGGAGTGTTCGCCAAGTGTTTCCGGCGTAGCCGGCAGGTGATTTTGCATGTCCAGCGGTCGTTCCGGCGGGTCGAGCCGGTGGTTCCGGCGTGTCCGGCAGGTGGTTCCGGTCTGTCCGGCAGCTGGTTCTGTGGTGCCCGGCACGAGGTTCAGTCTGAGAGGCTGTGCCGGCATGCCCCTCACGTGATTCCGGCTTGTCCCCGAAGTGGTGCTGGTGTAGCGGGCAGGTGATTTTGGCGTGTCCGGCAGGTGGTTCAGGCGAGTTGAGCAGGTGGTTGCGACATGCTCCGCAGGTGCTTCCGGCGTCTCCGTCACGTGTTTCTGGCACATCTGACTGGTGGTTCCGGCATGCCCAAAAGTGGATTCCGGTCTGTCCGGTAGGTGGTTCCAGCCTGCACGGCATGTGGTTCTGGTACGTCTCAGAGGTGGTTGCGCATGCCCAACAGGTGATTCCGGACTGTCCGCCATATGGTTCTGGCACATCTGAGAGGTGGTTCCGGCATGCCCGGCAGGTCATCCCAGAGAGTCCTCCAAGTGGTTCTGGCATAACACGCAGGTGATTTTGGCGTGTCTGGCAGGTTGTTCCGTTGTGCTTGGCAGGTGGTTCAGGCTTGGCCGGCAGGTGGTTCCAGACTGTCCAGGACGTGTTTCCAGCTTCTCCGGCAGGTGGTTCTGGTACGTCTGAGAGGTGGTTCCGCCATGGCTGGCAGGTGATTCCGGACCGTCCCCCAGGTGGTTCTGGCATAGCCAGCAGTTGATATTGGCCTGTCCGGCAGGTGGTTCCAGCGAGTCGAACAGGTGGCTCCGGCGTGCTCGGCAGGTGGTTCCGGTCTGTCCGGTAGGTGATTCCGGCGTGTCCGGCACGTGCTTCCGGCACGTCTGAGAGGTGGTTCCGGCATGCGCGACAGGTGATTTCGGAGTGTCCGCCAGGTGGTTCTGGCGTACCCGGCAGGTGATTTTGGCGTGTCCGACAGGTGTTTCTGGCGAGTCGAGCAGGTGGCTCCGGCATGCTCGGCAGGTGCTTCCGGCGTCTCCGGCACGTGGTTCTGGTGTGTCTGAGAGCTGGTTCCGGCATGTCCGGCAGATGATTTCGGAGTGTCCGCCAAGTGGTTCTGGCATACCCGGCTGGTGATTTGGGCATGTCAGGTAGGTGGTTCCAGCAAGTCGAGCAGGTGGCTCCGGCGTGCTCGGCAGGTTTTTCAGACGGGTGTGGCAGGTGTTTTCCGTCTGTTCAGGGTGTGGTTCCAGCATCTCATGCACATGGTTCTGGCATGTCTGAGATGTGGTTCCGGCCGGCCCGACAGGTGTTTCCACAGTGTCCGCCAAGTGGTACTGGCGTAGTTGGCAGGTGATTTTGGCATGACCGGCAGGTGGTTCCAGCAAGCCCGGCAGGTGATTCCGAAGTTTTCCCCAACTGGTTGTGGCGTAGCCGGCAGGAGATTTTTGCGTGTCCGGCAGGTGGTTCTGGCGAGTCGAGCAGGTGGTTCCGGGGTGCTCGGCAGGTACTTCCGGGGTCATTGGCACGTGGTTCTGGCATATCTGAGAGGTGGTTCCGGCATGCCCGGCAGGTGATTCCGGAGTGTTCGCCAAGTGTTTCCGGCGTAGCCGGCAGGTGATTTTGCATGTCCAGCGGTCGTTCCGGCGGGTCGAGCCGGTGGTTCCGGCGTGTCCGGCAGGTGGTTCCGGTCTGTCCGGCAGGTGGTTCTGTGGGGTCCGGCACGAGGTTCAGTCTGAGAGGCTGTGCCGGCATGCCCCTCACGTGATTCCGGCTTGTCCCCGAAGTGGTGCTGGTGTAGCGGGCAGGTGATTTTGGCGTGTCCGGCAGGTGGTTCAGGCGAGTTGAGCAGGTGGTTGCGACGTGCTCGGCAGGTGCTTCCGGCGTCTCGGGCACGTGTTTCTGGCACATCTGACTGGTGGTTCCGGCATGCCCAAAAGTTGATTCCGGTCTGTCCGGTAGGTGGTTCCGGCGTGCACGGCACGTGGTTCTGGTACGTGTCAGAGGTGGTTGCGTATGCCCAACAGGTGATTCCGGACTGTCCGCCACGTGCTTCTGGCACGTCTGAGAGGTGGTTCCAACATGCCCGGCAGTTTATTGCGGAGAGTCGTCCAAGTGGTTCTGGCATAGCCCGCAGGTGATTTTGGCGTGTCCGGCAGGTGGTTCCGCCGTGCTCGGCAGGTGGTTCAGGCATGGCCGTCACGTGGTTCCAGTCTGTCCAGGACGTGTTTCCAGCTTCTCCGGCAGGTGGTTCTGGTACATCTGAGAGGTGGTTCCGCCATGGCTGGCAGGTGATCCCGGACTGTCCCCCAGGTGGTTCTGGCATAGCCAGCAGTTGATATTGGCCTGTCCGGCAGGTGGTACCAGCGAGTCAAACAGGTGGCTCCGGCGTTCTTGGCAGGTGGTTCCGGTCTGTCCGGTAGGTGTTTCCGGCCTGTCTGGCACGTGCTTCCGGCACGTCTGAGAGGTGGTTCCGGCATGCGCGGCAGGTGATTCCGTAGTGTCCGACAGGTGGTTCTGGCATACCCGGCAGGTGATTTTGGCGTGTCCGACAGGTGTTTCTGGCGAGTCGAGCAGGTGGCTCCGGCATGCTCGGCAGGTGCTTCCGGCGTCTCCGGCACGTGGTTCTGGTGTGTCTGAGAGCTGGTTCCGGCATGTCCGGCAGATGATTCCGGAGTGTCCGCCAAGTGGTTCTGGCATACCCGGCTGGTGATTTGGGCATGTCAGGTAGGTGGTTCCGGCGAGTCGAGCAGGTGGCTCCGGCGTGCTCGGCAGGTTGTTCAGACGGGTCTGGCAGGTGTTTTCCGTCTGTTCGGGGTGTGGTTCCAGCATCTCATGCACATGGTTCTGGCACGTCTGAGATGTGGTTCCGGCCGGCCCGACAGGTGTTTCCACAGTGTCCGCCAAGTGGTACTGGCGTAGTTGGCAGGTGATTTTGGCATGAGCGGCAGGTGGTTCCAGCAATCCCGGCAGGTGATTCCGAAGTTTTCCCCAACTGGTTGTGGCGTAGCCGGAAGGTGATTTTTGCGTGTCCGGCAGGTGGTTCTGGCGAGTCGAGCAGGTGGTTCCGGCGTGCTCGGCAGGTGGTTCCGGTCTGTCTGGTAGGTGATTCCGGCGTGTCCGGCACGTGCTTCCGGCACGTCTGAGATGTGGTTCCGGCATGCGCGACAGGTGGTTTCGGAGTGTCCGCCAGGTGGTTCTGGCGTACCCGGCAGGTGATTTTGGCGTGTCCGGCAGGTGTTTCTGGCGAGTCGAGCAGGTGGCTCCGGCATGCTCGGCAGGTGCTTCCGGCGTCTCCGGCACGTGGTTGTGGTGTCTCTGAGAGCTGGTTCCCTCATGTCCGGCAGATGATTCGGGAGTGTCCGCCAAGTGGTTCTGGCATACCCGGCTGGTGATTTGGGCATGTGAGGTAGGTGGTTCCGGCGAGTCGAGCAGGTGGCTCCGGCGTGCTCGGCAGGTTGTTCAGACGGGTCTGGCAGGTGTTTTCCGTCTGTTCGGGGTGTGGTTCCAGCATCTCATGCACATGGTTCTGGCACGTCTGAGATGTGGTTCCGGCCGGCCCGACAGGTGTTTCCACAGTGTCCGCCAAGTGGTACTGGCGTAGTTGGCAGGTGATTTTGGCATGAGCGGCAGGTGGTTCCAGCAAGCCCGGCAGGTGATTCCGAAGTGTTCCCCAACTGGTTGTGGCGTAGCCGGCAGGTGATTTTTGCGTGTCCGGCAGGTGGTTCTGGCGAGTCGAGCAGGTGGTTCCGGCATGCTCGGCAGGTGCTTCCTGGTTCATTGGCACGTGGTTCTGGCATATCTGAGAGGTGGTTCCGGCATGCCCGGCAGGTGATTCCGGAGTGTTCGCCAAGTGTTTCCGGCGTAGCCGGCAGGTGATTTTGCATGTCCAGGGGTCGTTCCGGCGGGTCGAGCAGGTCGTTCCGGTGTGTCCGGCAGGTGGTTCCGGTCTGTCCGGCAGGTGGTTCTGTGGTGTCCGGCACGAGGTTCAGTCTGAGAGGCTGTGCCGGCATGCCCCTCACGTGATTCCGGCTTGTCCCCGAAGTGGTGCTTGTGTAGCAGGCAGCTGACTTTGGCGTGTCCGGCAGGTGGTTCAGGCGAGTTGAGCAGGTGGTTGCAACGTGCTCGGCTGGTGCTTCCGGCGTCTCCGGCACGTGTTTCTGGCACATCTGACTGGTGGTTCCGGCATGCCCAAAAGTTGATTCCGGTCTGTCCGGTAGGTGGTTCCGGCGTGCACGGCACGTGGTTCTGGTACGTGTCAGAGGTGGTTGCGTATGCCCATCAGGTGATTCCGGACTGTCCGCCACGTGCTTCTGGCACGTCTGAGAGGTGGTTCCAACGTGCCCGGCAGGTCATTTCGGAGAGTCGTCCAAGTGGTTCTGGCGTAGCCCGCAGGTGATTTTGGCGTGTCCGGCAGGTGGTTCCGCCGTGCTCGGCAGGTGGTTCAGGCATGGCCGTCACGTGGTTCCAGTCTGTCCAGGACGTGTTTCCAGCTTCTCCGGCAGGTGGTTCTGGTACGTCTGAGAGGTGGTTCCACCATGGCTGGCAGGTGATCCCGCACTGTCCCCCAGGTGGTTCTGGCATAGCCAGCAGTTGATATTGGCCTGTCCGGCAGGTGGTTCCAGCGAGTCGAACAGGTGGCTCCGGCGTTCTTGGCAGGTGGTTCCGGTCTGTCTGGTAGGTGTTTCTGGCGTGTCTGGCACGTGCTTCCGGCAAGTCTGAGAGGTGGTTCCGGCATGCGCGGCAGGTGATTCCGTAGTGTCCGCCAGGTGGTTCTGGCGTACCCGGCAGGTGATTTTGGCGTGTCCGGCAGGTCTTTCTGGCGAGTCGAGCAGGTGGCTCCGGCATGCTCGGCAGGTGCTTCCGGCGTCTCCGGCACTTGGTTGTGGTGTGTCTGAGAGCTGGTTCCGGCATGTCCGGCAGATGATTCCGGAGTGTCCGCCAAGTGGTTCTGGCATACCCAGCAGGTGATTTTGGCGTGTTAGGGAGGTGGTACCCATGAGTCGAGCAGGTGGTTCCGGCGTGCTCAGCAGGTGGTTCAGGCGGTTCTGGCAGGTGGTATCCGTCTGTTCGGGGTGTGGTTCCAGCATCTCATGAACACGTTTCTGGCACGTCTGAGATGTGGTTCCAGCCGGCCCGACAGGTGTTTCCGCAGTGTCCGCCAAGCGGTTCTGGCGTAGTTGGCAGGTGATTTTGGCATGACTGGCAGGTGGTTCCAGCAAGCCTGGCAGGTGATTCCAAAGTGTTCACCAACTGGTTGTGGCGTAGGCGGCAGGTGATTTTTGCGTGATCGGCAGGTGGTTCTGGCGAGTCGAGCAGGTGGTTCCGGCGTGCTCGGCTGGTGCTTCCGGGGTCATTGGCACGGGGTTCTGGCATGTCTGAGAGGTGGTTCCTGCATGCCCGGCAAGTGATTCCGGAGTGTTCGCCAAGTGGTTCTGGCATAGTCGGCAGGTGATTTTGGCATGTCCGGCAGGTGGTTCAGGCGAGTTGAGCAGGTGGTTCCAACGTGCTTGGCAGGTGCTTCCGGCATCTCCGGCACGTGTTTCTGGCACATCTGACAGGTGGTTCCGGCATGCCCGAAAGGTGATTCCGGTCTGTCCGGTAGGTGGTTCCAGCCTGCACGGCATGTGGTTCTGGTACGTCTCAGAGGTGGTTGCGCATGCCCAACAGGTGATTCCGGACTGTCCGCCACATGGTTCTGGCACGTCTGAGAGGTGGTTCCGGCATGCCCGGCAGGTCATCCCAGAGAGTCCTCCAAGTGGTTCTGGCATAACACGCAGGTGATTTTGGCATGTCTGGCAGGTTGTTCCGTTGTGCTTGGCAGGTGGTTCAGGCTTGGCCGGCAGGTGGTTCCAGACTGTCCAGGACGTGTTTCCAGCTTCTCCGGCAGGTGGTTTTGGTACGTCTGAGTGGTGGTTCCGCCATGGCTGGCAGGTGATTCCGGACCGTCCCCCAGGTGGTTCTGGCATAGCCAGCAGTTGATATTGGCCTGTCCGGCAGGTGGTTCCAGCGAGTCGAACAGGTGGCTCCGGCTTGCTCGGCAGGTGGTTCCGGTCTGTCCGGTAGGTGATTCCGGCGTGTCCGGCACGTGCTTCCGGCACGTCTGAGAGGTGGTTCCGGCATGCGCGACAGGTGATTTCGGAGTGTCCGCCAGGTGGTTCTGGCGTACCCGGCAGGTGATTTTGGCGTGTCCGACAGGTGTTTCTGGCGAGTCGAGCACATGTCTCCGGCATGCTCAGCAGGTGCTTCCGGCGTCTCCGGCACGTGGTTCTGGTGTGTCTGAGAGCTGGTTCCGGCATGTCCGGCAGATGATTCCGGAGTGTCCGCCAAATGGTTCTGGCATACCCGGCTGGTGATTTGGGCATGTCAGGTAGGTGGTTCTGGCAAGTCGAGCAGGTGGCTCCAGCGTGCTCGGCAGGTTCTTCAGACGGGTCTGGCAGGTGTTTTCCGTCTCTTCGGGGTGTGGTTGCAGCATCTCATGCACGTGGTTCTGGCACGTCTGAGATGTGGTTCCGGCCGGCCCGACTGGTGTTTCCACACTGTCCGCCATGTGATACTGGCGTAGTTGGCAGGTGATTTTGGCATGACCGGCAGGTGGTTCCAGCGAGCCCGGCAGGTGATTCCGAAGTGTTCCCCAACTGGTTGTGGCGTAGCCGGCAGGTGATTTTTGCGTGTCCGGCAGGTGGTTCTGGCGATTTGAGCAGGTGGTTCCGGCGTGCTCGTCAGGTGCTTCCGGGGTCATTGGCACGTGGTTCTGGCATATCTGAGAGGTGGTTCCGGCATGCCCGGCAGGTGATTCCGGAGCGTTCGCCAAGTGTTTCCGGCGTACCCGGCAGGTGATTTTGCATGTCGAGCGGTCGTTCCGGCGGGTCGAGCCGGTGGTTCCGGCGTGTCCGGCAGGTGGATCCGGTCTGTCCGGCAGGTGGTTCTGTGGTGTCCGGCACGAGGTTCAGTCTGAGAGGCTGTGCCGGCTTGCCCCTCACGTGATTCCGGCTTGTCCCCGAAGTGGTGCTGGTGTAGCAGACAGGTGATTTTGGCGTGTCCGGCAGGTGGTTCAGGCGAGTTGAGCAGGTGGTTGCGACGTGCTCGGCAGGTGCTTCCGGCGTCTCCGGCACGTGTTTCTGGCACATCTGACTGGTGGTCCCGGCATGCCCAAAAGTTGATTCCGGTCTGTCCGGTAGGTGGTTCCGGCGTGCACGGCACGAGGTTCTGGTACGTGTCAGAGGTGGTTGCGTATTCCCAACAGGTGATTCCGGACTCTCCGCCACGTGCTTCTGGCACGTCTGAGAGGTGGTTCCAACATGCCCGGCAGGTCATTTCGGAGAGTCGTCCAAGTGGTTCTGGCGTAGCCCGCAGGTGATTTTGGCGTGTCCGGCAGGTGGTTCCGCCGTGCTCGGCAGGTGGTTCAGGCATGGCCGTCACGTGGTTCCAGTCTGTCCAGGACGTGTTTCCAGCTTCTCCGGCAGGTGGTTCTGGTACGTCTGAGAGGTGGTTCCGCCATGGCTGGCAGGTGATCCCGGAGTGTCCCCCAGGTGGTTCTGGCATAGCCAGCAGTTGATATTGGCCTGTCCGGCAGGTGGTTCCAGCGAGTCGAACAGGTGGCTCCGGCGTTCTTGGCAGGTGGTTCCGGTCTGTCCGGTATGTGTTTCCGGCGTGTCTGGCACGTGCTTCCGGCACGTCTGAGAGGTGGTTCCGGCATGCGCGGCAGGTGATTCCGTAGTGTCCGCCAGGTGGTTCTGGCATACCCGGCAGGTGATTTTGGCGTGTCCGGCAGGTGTTTCTGGCGAGTCGAGCAGGTGGCTCCGGCATGCTCGGCAGGTGCTTCCGGCGTCTCCGGCACTTGGTTGTGGTGTGTCTGAGAGCTGGTTCCGTCATGTCCGGCAGATGATTCCGGAGTTTCCGCCAAGTGGTTCTGGCATACCCAGCAGGTGATTTTGGCGTGTTAGGGAGGTGGTACCCGTGAGTCGAGCAGGTGGTTCCGGCGTGCTCAGCAGGTGGTTCAGGCGGTTCTGGCAGGTGGTATCCGTCTGTTCGGGGTGTGGTTCCAGCATCTCATGAACACGTTTCTGGCACGTCTGAGATGTGGTTCCAGCCGGCCCGACAGGTGTTTCCGCAGTGTCCGCCAAGCGGTTCTGGCGTAGTTGGCAGGTGATTTTGGCATGACTGGCAGGTGGTTCCAGCAAGCCTGGCAGGTGATTCCAAAGTGTTCACCAACTGTTTGTGGCGTAGGCGGCAGGCGATTTTTGCGCGATCGGCAGGTGGTTCTGGCGAGTCGAGCAGGTGGTTCCGGCGTGCTCGGCTGGTGCTTCCGGGGTCATTGGCACGGGGTTCTGGCATGTCTGAGAGGTGGTTCCTGCATGCCCGGCAAGTGATTCCGGAGTGTTCGCCAAGTGGTTCTGGCATAGTCGGCAGGTGATTTTGGCATGTCCGGCAGGTGGTTCAGGCGAGTTGAGCAGGTGGTTCCAACGTGCTTGGCAGGTGCTTCCGGCATCTCCGGCACGTGTTTCTGGCACATCTGACAGGTGGTTCCGGCATGCCCGAAAGGTGATTCCGGTCTGTCCGGTAGGTGGTTCCAGCCTGCACGGCATGTGGTTCTGGTACGTCTCAGAGGTGGTTGCGCATGCCCAACAGGTGATTCCGGACTGTCCGCCACATGGTTCTGGCACGTCTGAGAGGTGGTTCCGGCATGCCCGGCAGGTCATCCCAGAGAGTCCTCCAAGTGGTTCTGGCATAACACGCAGGTGATTTTGGCGTGTCTGGCAGGTTGTTCCGTTGTGCTTGGCAGGTGGTTCAGGCTTGGCCGGCAGGTGGTTCCAGACTGTCCAGGACGTGTTTCCAGCTTCTCCGGCAGGTGGTTCTGGTACGTCTGAGAGGTGGTTCCGCCATGGCTGGCAGGTGATTCCGGACCGTCCCCCAGGTGGTTCTGGCATAGCCAGCAGTTGATTTTGGCCTGTCCGGCAGGTGGTTCCAGCGAGTCGAACAGGTGGCTCCGGCTTGCTCGGCAGGTGGTTCCGGTCTGTCCGGTAGGTGATTCCGGCGTGTCCGGCACGTGCTTCCGGCACGTCTGAGAGGTGGTTCCGGCATGCGCGACAGGTGATTTCGGAGTGTCCGCCAGGTGGTTCTGGCGTACCCGGCAGGTGATTTTGGCGTGTCCGACAGGTGTTTCTGGCGAGTCGAGCAGGTGGCTCCGGCATGCTCGGCAGGTGCTTCCGGCGTCTCCGGCACGTGGTTCTGGTGTGTCTGAGAGCTGGTTCCGGCATGTCCGGCAGATGATTTCGGAGTGTCCGCCAAGTGGTTCTGGCATACCCGGCTGGTGATTTGGGCATGTCAGGTAGGTGGTTCCAGCAAGTCGAGCAGGTGGCTCCGGCGTGCTCGGCAGGTTTTTCAGACGGGTGTGGCAGGTGTTTTCCGTCTGTTCAGGGTGTGGTTCCAGCATCTCATGCACATGGTTCTGGCATGTCTGAGATGTGGTTCCGGCCGGCCCGACAGGTGTTTCCACAGTGTCCGCCAAGTGGTACTGGCGTAGTTGGCAGGTGATTTTGGCATGACCGGCAGGTGGTTCCAGCAAGCCCGGCAGGTGATTCCGAAGTTTTCCCCAACTGGTTGTGGCGTAGCCGGCAGGTGATTTTTGCGTGTCCGGCAGGTGGTTCTGGCGAGTCGAGCAGGTGGTTCCGGGGTGCTCGGCAGGTACTTCCGGGGTCATTGGCACGTGGTTCTGGCATATCTGAGAGGTGGTTCCGGCATGCCCGGCAGGTGATTCCGGAGTGTTCGCCAAGTGTTTCCGGCGTAGCCGGCAGGTGATTTTGCATGTCCAGCGGTCGTTCCGGCGGGTCGAGCCGGTGGTTCCGGCGTGTCCGGCAGGTGGTTCCGGTCTGTCCGGCAGGTGGTTCTGTGGGGTCCGGCACGAGGTTCAGTCTGAGAGGCTGTGCCGGCATGCCCCTCACGTGATTCCGGCTTGTCCCCGAAGTGGTGCTGGTGTAGCGGGCAGGTGATTTTGGCGTGTCCGGCAGGTGGTTCAGGCGAGTTGAGCAGGTGGTTGCGACGTGCTCGGCAGGTGCTTCCGGCGTCTCGGGCACGTGTTTCTGGCACATCTGACTGGTGGTTCCGGCATGCCCAAAAGTTGATTCCGGTCTGTCCGGTAGGTGGTTCCGGCGTGCACGGCACGTGGTTCTGGTACGTGTCAGAGGTGGTTGCGTATGCCCAACAGGTGATTCCGGACTGTCCGCCACGTGCTTCTGGCACGTCTGAGAGGTGGTTCCAACATGCCCGGCAGTTTATTTCGGAGAGTCGTCCAAGTGGTTCTGGCATAGCCCGCAGGTGATTTTGGCGTGTCCGGCAGGTGGTTCCGCCGTGCTCGGCAGGTGGTTCAGGCATGGCCGTCACGTGGTTCCAGTCTGTCCAGGACGTGTTTCCAGCTTCTCCGGCAGGTGGTTCTGGTACATCTGAGAGGTGGTTCCGCCATGGCTGGCAGGTGATCCCGGACTGTCCCCCAGGTGGTTCTGGCATAGCCAGCAGTTGATATTGGCCTGTCCGGCAGGTGGTTCCAGCGAGTCAAACAGGTGGCTCCGGCGTTCTTGGCAGGTGGTTCCGGTCTGTCCGGTAGGTGTTTCCGGCCTGTCTGGCACGTGCTTCCGGCACGTCTGAGAGGTGGTTCCGGCATGCGCGGCAGGTGATTCCGTAGTGTCCGACAGGTGGTTCTGGCATACCCGGCAGGTGATTTTGGCGTGTCCGACAGGTGTTTCTGGCGAGTCGAGCAGGTGGCTCCGGCATGCTCGGCAGGTGCTTCTGGCGTCTCCGGCACGTGGTTCTGGTGTGTCTGAGAGCTGGTTCCGGCATGTCCGGCAGATGATTCAGGAGTGTCCGCCAAGTGGTTCTGGCATACCAGGCTGGTGATTTGGGCATGTCAGGTAGGTGGTTCCGGCGAGTTGAGGAGGTGCTCCGGCGTGCTCGGAAGGTTGTTCAGACGGGTCTGGCAGGTGTTTTCCGTCTGTTCGGGGTGTGGTTTCAGCATCTCATGCACATGGTTCTGGCACGTCTGAGATGTGGTTCCGGCCGGCCCGACAGGTGTTTCCACAGTGTCCGCCAAGTGGTACTGGCGTAGTTGGCAGGTGATTTTGGCATGACCGGCAGGTGGTTCCAGCAAGCCCGGCAGGTGATTCCGAAGTGTTCCCCAACTGGTTGAGGCGTAGCCGGCAGGTGATTTTTGCGTGTCCGGCAGGTGGTTCTGGCGAGTCGAGCAGGTGGTTCCGGCGTGCTCGGCAGGTGCTTCCGGGGTCATTGGCACGTGGTTCTGGCATATCTGAGAGGTGGTTCCGGCATGCCCGGCAGGTGATTCTGGAGTGTTCGCCAAGTGTTTCCGGCGTAGCCGGCAGGTGATTTTGCATGTCCAGCGGTCGTTCCGGCGGGTCGAGCCGGTGGTTCCGGCGTGTCCGGCAGGTGGTTCCGGTCTGTCCGGCAGCTGGTTCTGTGGTGCCCGGCACGAGGTTCAGTCTGAGAGGCTGTGCCGGCATGCCCCTCACGTGATTCCGGCTTGTCCCCGAAGTGGTGCTGGTGTAGCGGGCAGGTGATTTTGGCGTGTCCGGCAGGTGGTTCAGGCGAGTTGAGCAGGTGGTTGCGACATGCTCCGCAGGTGCTTCCGGCGTCTCCGGCACGTGTTTCTGGCACATCTGACTGGTGGTTCCGGCATGCCCAAAAGTGGATTCCGGTCTGTCCGGTAGGTGGTTCCAGCCTGCACGGCATGTGGTTCTGGTACGTCTCAGAGGTGGTTGCGCATGCCCAACAGGTGATTCCGGACTGTCCGCCACATGGTTCTGGCACATCTGAGAGGTGGTTCCGGCATGCCCGGCAGGTCATCCCAGAGAGTCCTCCAAGTGGTTCTGGCATAACACGCAGGTGATTTTGGCGTGTCTGGCAGGTTGTTCCGTTGTGCTTGGCAGGTGGTTCAGGCTTGGCCGGCAGGTGGTTCCAGACTGTCCAGGACGTGTTTCCAGCTTCTCCGGCAGGTGGTTCTGGTACGTCTGAGAGGTGGTTCCGCCATGGCTGGCAGGTGATTCCGGACCGTCCCCCAGGTGGTTCTGGCATAGCCAGCAGTTGATATTGGCCTGTCCGGCAGGTGGTTCCAGCGAGTCGAACAGGTGGCTCCGGCGTGCTCGGCAGGTGGTTCCGGTCTGTCCGGTAGGTGATTCCGGCGTGTCCGGCACGTGCTTCCGGCACGTCTGAGAGGTGGTTCCGGCATGCGCGACAGGTGATTTCGGAGTGTCCGCCAGGTGGTTCTGGCGTACCCGGCAGGTGATTTTGGCGTGTCCGACAGGTGTTTCTGGCGAGTCGAGCAGGTGGCTCCGGCATGCTCGGCAGGTGCTTCCGGCGTCTCCGGCACGTGGTTCTGGTGTGTCTGAGAGCTGGTTCCGGCATGTCCGGCAGATGATTTCGGAGTGTCCGCCAAGTGGTTCTGGCATACCCGGCTGGTGATTTGGGCATGTCAGGTAGGTGGTTCCAGCAAGTCGAGCAGGTGGCTCCGGCGTGCTCGGCAGGTTTTTCAGACGGGTGTGGCAGGTGTTTTCCGTCTGTTCAGGGTGTGGTTCCAGCATCTCATGCACATGGTTCTGGCATGTCTGAGATGTGGTTCCGGCCGGCCCGACAGGTGTTTCCACAGTGTCCGCCAAGTGGTACTGGCGTAGTTGGCAGGTGATTTTGGCATGACCGGCAGGTGGTTCCAGCAAGCCCGGCAGGTGATTCCGAAGTTTTCCCCAACTGGTTGTGGCGTAGCCGGCAGGAGATTTTTGCGTGTCCGGCAGGTGGTTCTGGCGAGTCGAGCAGGTGGTTCCGGGGTGCTCGGCAGGTACTTCCGGGGTCATTGGCACGTGGTTCTGGCATATCTGAGAGGTGGTTCCGGCATGCCCGGCAGGTGATTCCGGAGTGTTCGCCAAGTGTTTCCGGCGTAGCCGGCAGGTGATTTTGCATGTCCAGCGGTCGTTCCGGCGGGTCGAGCCGGTGGTTCCGGCGTGTCCGGCAGGTGGTTCCGGTCTGTCCGGCAGGTGGTTCTGTGGTGTCCGGCACGAGGTTCAGTCTGAGAGGCTGTGCCGGCATGCCCCTCACGTGATTCCGGCTTGTCCCCGAAGTGGTGCTGGTGTAGCGGGCAGGTGATTTTGGCGTGTCCGGCAGGTGGTTCAGGCGAGTTGAGCAGGTGGTTGCGACGTGCTCGGCAGGTGCTTCCGGCGTCTCGGGCACGTGTTTCTGGCACATCTGACTGGTGGTTCCGGCATGCCCAAAAGTTGATTCCGGTCTGTCCGGTAGGTGGTTCCGGCGTGCACGGCACGTGGTTCTGGTACGTGTCAGAGGTGGTTGCGTATGCCCAACAGGTGATTCCGGACTGTCCGCCACGTGCTTCTGGCACGTCTGAGAGGTGGTTCCAACATGCCCGGCAGTTTATTTCGGAGAGTCGTCCAAGTGGTTCTGGCATAGCCCGCAGGTGATTTTGGCGTGTCCGGCAGGTGGTTCCGCCGTGCTCGGCAGGTGGTTCAGGCATGGCCGTCACGTGGTTCCAGTCTGTCCAGGACGTGTTTCCAGCTTCTCCGGCAGGTGGTTCTGGTACATCTGAGAGGTGGTTCCGCCATGGCTGGCAGGTGATCCCGGACTGTCCCCCAGGTGGTTCTGGCATAGCCAGCAGTTGATATTGGCCTGTCCGGCAGGTGGTTCCAGTGAGTCAAACAGGTGGCTCCGGCGTTCTTGGCAGGTGGTTCCGGTCTGTCCGGTAGGTGTTTCCGGCGTGTCTGGCACGTGCTTCCGGCACGTCTGAGAGGTGGTTCCGGCATGCGCGGCAGGTGATTCCGTAGTGTCCGACAGGTGGTTCTGGCATACCCGGCAGGTGATTTTGGCGTGTCCGACAGGTGTTTCTGGCGAGTCGAGCAGGTGGCTCCGGCATGCTCGGCAGGTGCTTCCGGCGTCTCCGGCACGTGGTTCTGGTGTGTCTGAGAGCTGGTTCCGGCATGTCCGGCAGATGATTCCGGAGTGTCCGCCAAGTGGTTCTGGCATACCCGGCTGGTGATTTGGGCATGTCAGGTAGGTGGTTCCGGCGAGTCGAGCAGGTGGCTCCGGCGTGCTCGGCAGGTTGTTCAGACGGGTCTGGCAGGTGTTTTCCGTCTGTTCAGGGTGTGGTTCCAGCATCTCATGCACATGGTTCTGGCACGTCTGAGATGTGGTTCCGGCCGGCCCGACAGGTGTTTCCACAGTGTCCGCCAAGTGGTACTGGCGTAGTTGGCAGGTGATTTTGGCATGACCGGCAGGTGGTTCCAGCAATCCCGGCAGGTGATTCCGAAGTTTTCCCCAACTGGTTGTGGCGTAGCCGGAAGGTGATTTTTGCGTGTCCGGCAGGTGGTTCTGGCGAGTCGAGCAGGTGGTTCCGGCGTGCTCGGCAGGTGGTTCCGGTCTGTCTGGTAGGTGATTCCGGCGTGTCCGGCACGTGCTTCCGGCACGTCTGAGATGTGGTTCCGGCATGCGCGACAGGTGGTTTCGGAGTGTCCGCCAGGTGGTTCTGGCGTACCCGGCAGGTGATTTTGGCGTGTCCGGCAGGTGTTTCTGGCGAGTCGAGCAGGTGGCTCCGGCATGCTCGGCAGGTGCTTCCGGCGTCTCCGGCACGTGGTTGTGGTGTCTCTGAGAGCTGGTTCCGGCATGTCCGGCAGATGATTCGGGAGTGTCCGCCAAGTGGTTCTGGCATACCCGGCTGGTGATTTGGGCATGTGAGGTAGGTGGTTCCGGCGAGTCGAGCAGGTGGCTCCGGCGTGCTCGGCAGGTTGTTCAGACGGGTCTGGCAGGTGTTTTCCGTCTGTTCGGGGTGTGGTTCCAGCATCTCATGCACATGGTTCTGGCACGTCTGAGATGTGGTTCTGGCCGGCCCGACAGGTGTTTCCACAGTGTCCGCCAAGTGGTACTGGCGTAGTTGGCAGGTGATTTTGGCATGAGCGGCAGGTGGTTCCAGCAAGCCCGGCAGGTGATTCCGAAGTGTTCCCCAACTGGTTGTGGCGTAGCCGGCAGGTGATTTTTGCGTGTCCGGCAGGTGGTTCTGGCGAGTCGAGCAGGTGGTTCCGGCATGCTCGGCAGGTGCTTCCTGGTTCATTGGCACGTGGTTCTGGCATATCTGAGAGGTGGTTCCGGCATGCCCGGCAGGTGATTCCGGAGTGTTCGCCAAGTGTTTCCGGCGTAGCCGGCAGGTGATTTTGCATGTCCAGGGGTCGTTCCGGCGGGTCGAGCAGGTGGTTCCGGCGTGTCCGGCAGGTGGTTCCGGTCTGTCCGGCAGGTGGTTCTGTGGTGTCCGGCACGAGGTTCAGTCTGAGAGGCTGTGCCGGCATGCCCCTCACGTGATTCCGGCTTGTCCCCGAAGTGGTGCTTGTGTAGCGGGCAGCTGACTTTGGCGTGTCCGGCAGGTGGTTCAGGCGAGTTGAGCAGGTGGTTGCAACGTGCTCGGCTGGTGCTTCCGGCGTCTCCGGCACGTGTTTCTGGCACATCTGACTGGTGGTTCCGGCATGCCCAAAAGTTGATTCCGGTCTGTCCGGTAGGTGGTTCCGGCGTGCACGGCACGTGGTTCTGGTACGTGTCAGAGGTGGTTGCGTATGCCCATCAGGTGATTCCGGACTGTCCGCCACGTGCTTCTGGCACGTCTGAGAGGTGGTTCCAACGTGCCCGGCAGGTCATTTCGGAGAGTCGTCCAAGTGGTTCTGGCGTAGCCCGCAGGTGATTTTGGCGTGTCCGGCAGGTGGTTCCGCCGTGCTCGGCAGGTGGTTCAGGCATGGCCGTCACGTGGTTCCAGTCTGTCCAGGACGTGTTTCCAGCTTCTCCGGCAGGTGGTTCTGGTACGTCTGAGAGGTCGTTCCACCATGGCTGGCAGGTGATCCCGCACTGTCCCCCAGGTGGTTCTGGCATAGCCAGCAGTTGATATTGGCCTGTCCGGCAGGTGGTTCCAGCGAGTCGAACAGGTGGCTCCGGCGTTCTTGGCAGGTGGTTCCGGTCTGTCTGGTAGGTGTTTCCGGCGTGTCTGGCACGTGCTTCCGGCAAGTCTGAGAGGTGGTTCCGGCATGCGCGGCAGGTGATTCCGTAGTGTCCGCCAGGTGGTTCTGGCGTACCCGGCAGGTTATTTTGGCGTGTCCGGCAGGTGTTTCTGGCGAGTCGAGCAGGTGGCTCCGGCGTGCTCGGCAGGTTTTTCAGACGGGTGTGGCAGGTGTTTTCCGTCTCTTCAGGGTGTGGTTCCAGCATCTCATGCACATGGTTCTGGCATGTCTGAGATGTGGTTCCGGCCGGCCCGACAGGTGTTTCCACAGTGTCCGCCAAGTGGTACTGGCGTAGTTGGCAGGTGATTTTGGCATGACCGGCAGGTGGTTCCAGCAAGCCCGGCAGGTGATTCCGAAGTTTTCCCCAACTGGTTGTGGCGTAGCCGGCAGGTGATTTTTGCGTGTCCGGCAGGTGGTTCTGGCGAGTCGAGCAGGTGGTTCCGGGGTGCTCGGCAGGTACTTCCGGGGTCATTGGCACGTGGTTCTGGCATATCTGAGAGGTGGTTCCGGCATGCCCGGCAGGTGATTCCGGAGTGTTCGCCAAGTGTTTCCGGCGTAGCCGGCAGGTGATTTTGCATGTCCAGCGGTCGTTCCGGCGGGTCGAGCCGGTGGTTCCGGCGTGTCCGGCAGGTGGTTCCGGTCTGTCCGGCAGGTGGTTCTGTGGGGTCCGGCACGAGGTTCAGTCTGAGAGGCTGTGCCGGCATGCCCCTCACGTGATTCCGGCTTGTCCCCGAAGTGGTGCTGGTGTAGCGGGCAGGTGATTTTGGCGTGTCCGGCAGGTGGTTCAGGCGAGTTGAGCAGGTGGTTGCGACGTGCTCGGCAGGTGCTTCCGGCGTCTCGGGCACGTGTTTCTGGCACATCTGACTGGTGGTTCCGGCATGCCCAAAAGTTGATTCCGGTCTGTCCGGTAGGTGGTTCCGGCGTGCACGGCACGTGGTTCTGGTACGTGTCAGAGGTGGTTGCGTATGCCCAACAGGTGATTCCGGACTGTCCGCCACGTGCTTCTGGCACGTCTGAGAGGTGGTTCCAACATGCCCGGCAGTTTATTTCGGAGAGTCGTCCAAGTGGTTCTGGCATAGCCCGCAGGTGATTTTGGCGTGTCCGGCAGGTGGTTCCGCCGTGCTCGGCAGGTGGTTCAGGCATGGCCGTCACGTGGTTCCAGTCTGTCCAGGACGTGTTTCCAGCTTCTCCGGCAGGTGGTTCTGGTACATCTGAGAGGTGGTTCAGCCATGGCTGGCAGGTGATCCCGGACTGTCCCCCAGGTGGTTCTGGCATAGCCAGCAGTTGATATTGGCCTG
Organism: Equus caballus; assembly: GCF_041296265.1. Lineage (NCBI taxonomy): Eukaryota > Metazoa > Chordata > Mammalia > Perissodactyla > Equidae > Equus > Equus caballus. The sequence continues at coordinate 4,345,846 of NC_091707.1, read as the reverse complement.
TCCGGCAGGTGGTTCCAGCGAGTCAAACAGGTGGCTCCGGCGTTCTTGGCAGGTGGTTCCGGTCTGTCCGGTAGGTGTTTCCGGCCTGTCTGGCACGTGCTTCCGGCACGTCTGAGAGGTGGTTCCGGCATGCGCGGCAGGTGATTCCGTAGTGTCCGACAGGTGGTTCTGGCATACCCGGCAGGTGATTTTGGCGTGTCCGACAGGTGTTTCTGGCGAGTCGAGCAGGTGGCTCCGGCATGCTCGGCAGGTGCTTCCGGCGTCTCCGGCACGTGGTTCTGGTGTGTCTGAGAGCTGGTTCCGGCATGTCCGGCAGATGATTCGGGAGTGTCCGCCAAGTGGTTCTGGCATACCAGGCTGGTGATTTGGGCATGTCAGGTAGGTGGTTCCGGCGAGTCGAGCAGGTGCTCCGGCGTGCTCGGAAGGTTGTTCAGACGGGTCTGGCAGGTGTTTTCCGTCTGTTCGGGGTGTGGTTTCAGCATCTCATGCACATGGTTCTGGCACGTCTGAGATGTGGTTCCGGCCGGCCCGACAGGTGTTTCCACAGTGTCCGCCAAGTGGTACTGGCGTAGTTGGCAGGTGATTTTGGCATGACCGGCAGGTGGTTCCAGCAAGCCCGGCAGGTGATTCCGAAGTGTTCCCCAACTGGTTGAGGCGTAGCCGGCAGGTGATTTTTGCGTGTCCGGCAGGTGGTTCTGGCGAGTCGAGCAGGTGGTTCCGGCGTGCTCGGCAGGTGCTTCCGGGGTCATTGGCACGTGGTTCTGGCATATCTGAGAGGTGGTTCCGGCATGCCCGGCAGGTGATTCTGGAGTGTTCGCCAAGTGTTTCCGGCGTAGCCGGCAGGTGATTTTGCATGTCCAGCGGTCGTTCCGGCGGGTCGAGCCGGTGGTTCCGGCGTGTCCGGCAGGTGGTTCCGGTCTGTCCGGCAGCTGGTTCTGTGGTGCCCGGCACGAGGTTCAGTCTGAGAGGCTGTGCCGGCATGCCCCTCACGTGATTCCGGCTTGTCCCCGAAGTGGTGCTGGTGTAGCGGGCAGGTGATTTTGGCGTGTCCGGCAGGTGGTTCAGGCGAGTTGAGCAGGTGGTTGCGACATGCTCCGCAGGTGCTTCCGGCGTCTCCGGCACGTGTTTCTGGCACATCTGACTGGTGGTTCCGGCATGCCCAAAAGTGGATTCCGGTCTGTCCGGTAGGTGGTTCCAGCCTGCACGGCATGTGGTTCTGGTACGTCTCAGAGGTGGTTGCGCATGCCCAACAGGTGATTCCGGACTGTCCGCCACATGGTTCTGGCACATCTGAGAGGTGGTTCCGGCATGCCCGGCAGGTCATCCCAGAGAGTCCTCCAAGTGGTTCTGGCATAACACGCAGGTGATTTTGGCGTGTCTGGCAGGTTGTTCCGTTGTGCTTGGCAGGTGGTTCAGGCTTGGCCGGCAGGTGGTTCCAGACTGTCCAGGACGTGTTTCCAGCTTCTCCGGCAGGTGGTTCTGGTACGTCTGAGAGGTGGTTCCGCCATGGCTGGCAGGTGATTCCGGACCGTCCCCCAGGTGGTTCTGGCATAGCCAGCAGTTGATATTGGCCTGTCCGGCAGGTGGTTCCAGCGAGTCGAACAGGTGGCTCCGGCGTGCTCGGCAGGTGGTTCCGGTCTGTCCGGTAGGTGATTCCGGCGTGTCCGGCACGTGCTTCCGGCACGTCTGAGAGGTGGTTAAGGCATGCGCGACAGGTGATTTCGGAGTGTCCGCCAGGTGGTTCTGGCGTACCCGGCAGGTGATTTTGGCGTGTCCGACAGGTGTTTCTGGCGAGTCGAGCAGGTGGCTCCGGCATGCTCGGCAGGTGCTTCCGGCGTCTCCGGCACGTGGTTCTGGTGTGTCTGAGAGCTGGTTCCGGCATGTCCGGCAGATGATTCCGGAGTGTCCGCCAAGTGGTTCTGGCATACCCGGCTGGTGATTTGGGCATGTCAGGTAGGTGGTTCCGGCGAGTCGAGCAGGTGGCTCCGGCGTGCTCGGCAGGTTGTTCAGACGGGTCTGGCAGGTGTTTTCCGTCTGTTCAGGGTGTGGTTCCAGCATCTCATGCACATGGTTCTGGCACGTCTGAGATGTGGTTCCGGCCGGCCCGACAGGTGTTTCCACAGTGTCCGCCAAGTGGTACTGGCGTAGTTGGCAGGTGATTTTGGCATGACCGGCAGGTGGTTCCAGCAATCCCGGCAGGTGATTCCGAAGTTTTCCCCAACTGGTTGTGGCGTAGCCGGAAGGTGATTTTTGCGTGTCCGGCAGGTGGTTCTGGCGAGTCGAGCAGGTGGTTCCGGCGTGCTCGGCAGGTGGTTCCGGTCTGTCTGGTAGGTGATTCCGGCGTGTCCGGCACGTGCTTCAGGCACGTCTGAGATGTGGTTCCGGCATGCGCGACAGGTGGTTTCGGAGTGTCCGCCAGGTGGTTCTGGCGTACCCGGCAGGTGATTTTGGCGTGTCCGGCAGGTGTTTCTGGCGAGTCGAGCAGGTGGCTCCGGCATGCTCGGCAGGTGCTTCCGGCGTCTCCGGCACGTGGTTGTGGTGTCTCTGAGAGCTGGTTCCGGCATGTCCGGCAGATGATTCGGGAGTGTCCGCCAGGTGGTTCTGGCATACCCGGCTGGTGATTTGGGCATGTGAGGTAGGTGGTTCCGGCGAGTCGAGCAGGTGGCTCCGGCGTGCTCGGCAGGTTGTTCAGACGGGTCTGGCAGGTGTTTTCCGTCTGTTCGGGGTGTGGTTCCAGCATCTCATGCACATGGTTCTGGCACGTCTGAGATGTGGTTCCGGCCGGCCCGACAGGTGTTTCCACAGTGTCCGCCAAGTGGTACTGGCGTAGTTGGCAGGTGATTTTGGCATGAGCGGCAGGTGGTTCCAGCAAGCCCGGCAGGTGATTCCGAAGTGTTCCCCAACTGGTTGTGGCGTAGCCGGCAGGTGATTTTTGCGTGTCCGGCAGGTGGTTCTGGCGAGTCGAGCAGGTGGTTCCGGCATGCTCGGCAGGTGCTTCCTGGTTCATTGGCACGTGGTTCTGGCATATCTGAGAGGTGGTTCCGGCATGCCCGGCAGGTGATTCCGGAGTGTTCGCCAAGTGTTTCCGGCGTAGCCGGCAGGTGATTTTGCATGTCCAGGGGTCGTTCCGGCGGGTCGAGCAGGTGGTTCCGGCGTGTCCGGCAGGTGGTTCCGGTCTGTCCGGCAGGTGGTTCTGTGGTGTCCGGCACGAGGTTCAGTCTGAGAGGCTGTGCCGGCATGCCCCTCACGTGATTCCGGCTTGTCCCCGAAGTGGTGCTTGTGTAGCGGGCAGCTGACTTTGGCGTGTCCGGCAGGTGGTTCAGGCGAGTTGAGCAGGTGGTTGCAACGTGCTCGGCTGGTGCTTCCGGCGTCTCCGGCACGTATTTCTGGCACATCTGACTGGTGGTTCCGGCATGCCCAAAAGTTGATTCCGGTCTGTCCGGTAGGTGGTTCCGGCGTGCACGGCACGTGGTTCTGGTACGTGTCAGAGGTGGTTGCGTATGCCCATCAGGTGATTCCGGACTGTCCGCCACGTGCTTCTGGCACGTCTGAGAGGTGGTTCCAACGTGCCCGGCAGGTCATTTCGGAGAGTCGTCCAAGTGGTTCTGGCGTAGCCCGCAGGTGATTTTGGCGTGTCTGGCAGGTGGTTCCGCCGTGCTCGGCAGGTGGTTCAGGCATGGCCGTCACGTGGTTCCAGTCTGTCCAGGACGTGTTTCCAGCTTCTCCGGCAGGTGGTTCTGGTACGTCTGAGAGGTGGTTCCACCATGGCTGGCAGGTGATCCCGCACTGTCCCCCAGGTGGTTCTGGCATAGCCAGCAGTTGATATTGGCCTGTCCGGCAGGTGGTTCCAGCGAGTCGAACAGGTGGCTCCGGCGTTCTTGGCAGGTGGTTCCGGTCTGTCTGGTAGGTGTTTCCGGCGTGTCTGGCACGTGCTTCCGGCAAGTCTGAGAGGTGGTTCCGGCATGCGCGGCAGGTGATTCCGTAGTGTCCGCCAGGTGGTTCTGGCGTACCCGGCAGGTGATTTTGGCGTGTCCGGCAGGTGTTTCTGGCGAGTCGAGCAGGTGGCTCCGGCATGCTCGGCAGGTGCTTCCGGCGTCTCCGGCACTTGGTTGTGGTGTGTCTGAGAGCTGGTTCCGGCATGTCCGGCAGATGATTCCGGAGTGTCCGCCAAGTGGTTCTGGCATACCCAGCAGGTGATTTTGGCGTGTTAGGGAGGTGGTACCCGTGAGTCGAGCAGGTGGTTCCGGCGTGCTCAGCAGGTGGTTCAGGCGGTTCTGGCAGGTGGTATCCGTCTGTTCGGGGTGTGGTTCCAGCATCTCATGAACACGTTTCTGGCACGTCTGAGATGTGGTTCCAGCCGGCCCGACAGGTGTTTCCGCAGTGTCCGCCAAGCGGTTCTGGCGTAGTTGGCAGGTGATTTTGGCATGACTGGCAGGTGGTTCCAGCAAGCCTGGCAGGTGATTCCAAAGTGTTCCCCAACTGGTTGTGGCGTAGGCGGCAGGTGATATTTGCGTGATCGGCAGGTGGTTCTGGCGAGTCGAGCAGGTGGTTCCGGCGTGCTCGGCTGGTGCTTCCGGGGTCATTGGCACGGGGTTCTGGCATGTCTGAGAGGTGGTTCCTGCATGCCCGGCAAGTGATTCCGGAGTGTTCGCCAAGTGGTTCTGGCATAGTCGGCAGGTGATTTTGGCATGTCCGGCAGGTGGTTCAGGCGAGTTGAGCAGGTGGTTCCAACGTGCTTGGCAGGTGCTTCCGGCATCTCCGGCACGTGTTTCTGGCACATCTGACAGGTGGTTCCGGCATGCCCGAAAGGTGATTCCGGTCTGTCCGGTAGGTGGTTCCAGCCTGCACGGCATGTGGTTCTGGTACGTCTCAGAGGTGGTTGCGCATGCCCAACAGGTGATTCCGGACTGTCCGCCACATGGTTCTGGCACGTCTGAGAGGTGGTTCCGGCATGCCCGGCAGGTCATCCCAGAGAGTCCTCCAAGTGGTTCTGGCATAACACGCAGGTGATTTTGGCATGTCTGGCAGGTTGTTCCGTTGTGCTTGGCAGGTGGTTCAGGCTTGGCCGGCAGGTGGTTCCAGACTGTCCAGGACGTGTTTCCAGCTTCTCTGGCAGGTGGTTTTGGTACGTCTGAGTGGTGGTTCCGCCATGGCTGGCAGGTGATTCCGGACCGTCCCCCAGGTGGTTCTGGCATAGCCAGCAGTTGATATTGGCCTGTCCGGCAGGTGGTTCCAGCGAGTCGAACAGGTGGCTCCGGCTTGCTCGGCAGGTGGTTCCGGTCTGTCCGGTAGGTGATTCCGGCGTGTCCGGCACGTGCTTCCGGCACGTCTGAGAGGTGGTTCCGGCATGCGCGACAGGTGATTTCGGAGTGTCCGCCAGGTGGTTCTGGCGTACCCGGCAGGTGATTTTGGCGTGTCCGACAGGTGTTTCTGGCGAGTTGAGCACATGTCTCCGGCATGCTCAGCAGGTGCTTCCGGCGTCTCCGGCACGTGGTTCTGGTGTGTCTGAGAGCTGGTTCCGGCATGTCCGGCAGATGATTCCGGAGTGTCCGCTAAATGGTTCTGGCATACCCGGCTGGTGATTTGGGCATGTCAGGTAGGTGGTTCCGGCAAGTCGAGCAGGTGGCTCCAGCGTGCTCGGCAGGTTCTTCAGACGGGTCTGGCAGGTGTTTTCCGTCTCTTCGGGGTGTGGTTGCAGCATCTCATGCACGTGGTTCTGGCACGTCTGAGATGTGGTTCCGGCCGGCCCGACTGGTGTTTCCACACTGTCCGCCATGTGATACTGGCGTAGTTGGCAGGTGATTTTGGCATGACCGGCAGGTGGTTCCAGCGAGCCCGGCAGGTGATTCCGAAGTGTTCCCCAACTGGTTGTGGCGTAGCCGGCAGGTGATTTTTGCGTGTCCGGCAGGTGGTTCTGGCGATTCGAGCAGGTGGTTCCGGCGTGCTCGTCAGGTGCTTCCGGGGTCATTGGCACGTGGTTCTGGCATATCTGAGAGGTGGTTCCGGCATGCCCGGCAGGTGATTCCGGAGCGTTCGCCAAGTGTTTCCGGCGTACCCGGCAGGTGATTTTGCATGTCGAGCGGTCGTTCCGGCGGGTCGAGCCGGTGGTTCCGGCGTGTCCGGCAGGTGGATCCGGTCTGTCCGGCAGGTGGTTCTGTGGTGTCCGGCACGAGGTTCAGTCTGAGAGGCTGTGCCGGCTTGCCCCTCACGTGATTCCGGCTTGTCCCCGAAGTGGTGCTGGTGTAGCAGACAGGTGATTTTGGCGTGTCCGGCAGGTGGTTCAGGCGAGTTTAGCAGGTGGTTGCGACGTGCTCGGCAGGTGCTTCCGGCGTCTCCGGCACGTGTTTCTGGCACATCTGACTGGTGGTCCCGGCATGCCCAAAAGTTGATTCCGGTCTGTCCGGTAGGTGGTTCCGGCGTGCACGGCACGAGGTTCTGGTACGTGTCAGAGGTGGTTGCGTATTCCCAATAGGTGATTCCGGACTCTCCGCCACGTGCTTCTGGCACGTCTGAGAGGTGGTTCCAACATGGCCGGCAGGTCATTTCGGAGAGTCGTCCAAGTGGTTCTGGCGTAGCCCGCAGGTGATTTTGGCGTGTCCGGCAGGTGGTTCCGCCGTGCTCGGCAGGTGGTTCAGGCATGGCCGTCACGTGGTTCCAGTCTGTCCAGGACGTGTTTCCACCTTCTCCGGCAGGTGGTTCTGGTACGTCTGAGAGGTGGTTCCGCCATGGCTGGCAGGTGATCCCGGAGTGTCCCCCAGGTGGTTCTGGCATAGCCAGCAGTTGATATTGGCCTGTCCGGCAGGTGGTTCCAGCGAGTCGAACAGGTGGCTCTGGCGTTCTTGGCAGGTGGTTCCGGTCTGTCCGGTAGGTGTTTCCGGCGTGTCTGGCACGTGCTTCCGGCACGTCTGAGAGGTGGTTCCGGCATGCGCGGCAGGTGATTCCGTAGTGTCCGCCAGGTGGTTCTGGCATACCCGGCAGGTGATTTTGGCGTGTCCGGCAGGTGTTTCTGGCGAGTCGAGCAGGTGGCTCCGTCATGGTCGGCAGGTGCTTCCGGCGTCTCCGGCACTTGGTTGTGGTGTGTCTGAGAGCTGGTTCCGGCATGTCCGGCAGATGATTCCGGAGTGTCCGCCAAGTGGTTCTGGCATACCCAGCAGGTGATTTTGGCGTGTTAGGGAGGTGGTACCCGTGAGTCGAGCAGGTGGTTCCGGCGTGCTCAGCAGGTGGTTCAGGCGGTTCTGGCAGGTGGTATCCGTCTGTTCGGGGTGTGGTTCCAGCATCTCATGAACACGTTTCTGGCACGTCTGAGATGTGGTTCCAGCCGGCCCGACAGGTGTTTCCGCAGTGTCCGCCAAGCGGTTCTGGCGTAGTTGGCAGGTGATTTTGGCATGACTGGCAGGTGGTTCCAGCAAGCCTGGCAGGTGATTCCAAAGTGTTCACGAACTGGTTGTGGCGTAGGCGGCAGGCGATTTTTGCGCGATCGGCAGGTGGTTCTGGCGAGTCGAGCAGGTGGTTCCGGCGTGCTCGGCTGGTGCTTCCGGGGTCATTGGCACGGGGTTCTGGCATGTCTGAGAGGTGGTTCCTGCATGCCCGGCAAGTGATTCCGGAGTGTTCGCCAAGTGGTTCTGGCATAGTCGGCAGGTGATTTTGGCATGTCCGGCAGGTGGTTCAGGCGAGTTGAGCAGGTGGTTCCAACGTGCTTGGCAGGTGCTTCCGGCATCTCCGGCACGTGTTTCTGGCACATCTGACAGGTGGTTCCGGCATGCCCGAAAGGTGATTCCCGTCTGTCCGGTAGGTGGTTCCAGCCTGCACGGCATGTGGTTCTGGTACGTCTCAGAGGTGGTTGCGCATGCCCAACAGGTGATTCCGGACTGTCCGCCACATGGTTCTGGCACGTCTGAGAGGTGGTTCCGGCATGCCCGGCAGGTCATCCCAGAGAGTCCTCCAAGTGGTTCTGGCATAACACGCAGGTGATTTTGGCGTGTCTGGCAGGTTGTTCCGTTGTGCTTGGCAGGTGGTTCAGGCTTGGCCGGCAGGTGGTTCCAGACTGTCCAGGACGTGTTTCCAGCTTCTCCGGCAGGTGGTTCTGGTACGTCTGAGAGGTGGTTCCGCCATGGCTGGCAGGTGATTCCGGACCGTCCCCCAGGTGGTTCTGGCATAGCCAGCAGTTGATTTTGGCCTGTCCGGCAGGTGGTTCCAGCGAGTCGAACAGGTGGCTCCGGCGTGCTCGGCAGGTGGTTCCGGTCTGTCCGGTAGGTGATTCCGGCGTGTCCGGCACGTGCTTCCGGCACGTCTGAGAGGTGGTTCCGGCATGCGCGACAGGTGATTTCGGAGTGTCCGCCAGGTGGTTCTGGCGTACCCGGCAGGTGATTTTGGCGTGTCCGACAGGTGTTTCTGGCGAGTCAAGCTGGTGGCTCCGGCATGCTCGGCAGGTGCTTCCGGCGTCTCCGGCACGTGGTTCTGGTGTGTCTGAGAGCTGGTTCCGGCATGTCCGGCAGATGATTCCGGAGTGTCCGCCAAATGGTTCTGGCATACCCGGCTGGTGATTTGGGCATGTCAGGTAGGTGGTTCCGGCAAGTCGAGCAGGTGGCTCCGGCGTGCTCGGCAGGTTGTTCAGACGGGTCTGGCAGGTGTTTTCCGTCTCTTCGGGGTGTGGTTACAGCATCTCATGCACGTGGTTCTGGCACGTCTGAGATGTGGTTCCGGCCGGCCCGACTGGTGTTTCCACACTGTCCGCCATGTGATACTGGCGTAGTTGGCAGGTGATTTTGGCATGACCGGCAGGTGGTTCCAGCAAGCCCAGCAGGTGATTCCGAAGTGTTCCCCAACTGGTTGTGGCGTAGCCGGCAGGTGATTTTTGCGTGTCCGGCAGGTGGTTCTGGCGAGTCGAGCAGGTGGTTCCGGCGTGCTCGGCTGGTGCTTCCGGGGTCATTGGCACGTGGTTCTGGCATATCTGAGAGGTGGTTCCGGCATGCCCGAAAGGTGATTCCTGTCTGTCCGGTAGGTGGTTCCAGCCTGCACGGCATGTGGTTCTGGTACGTCTCAGAGGTGGTTGCGCATGCCCAACAGGTGATTCCGGACTGTCCGCCACATGGTTCTGGCACGTCTGAGAGGTGGTTCCGGCATGCCCGGCAGGTCATCCCAGAGAGTCCTCCAAGTGGTTCTGGCATAACACGCAGGTGATTTTGGCATGTCTGGCAGGTTGTTCCGTTGTGATTGGCAGGTGGTTCAGGCTTGGCCGGCAGGTGGTTCCAGACTGTCCAGGACGTGTTTCCAGCTTCTCCGGCAGGTGGTTTTGGTACGTCTGAGTGGTGGTTCCGCCATGGCTGGCAGGTGATTCCGGACCGTCCCCCAGGTGGTTCTGGCATAGCCAGCAGTTGATATTGGCCTGTCCGGCAGGTGGTTCCAGCGAGTCGAACAGGTGGCTCCGGCTTGCTCGGCAGGTGGTTCCGGTCTGTCCGGTAGGTGATTCCGGCGTGTCCGGCACGTGCTTCCGGCACGTCTGAGAGGTGGTTCCGGCATGCGCGACAGGTCATTTCGGAGTGTCCGCCAGGTGGTTCTGGCGTACCCGGCAGGTGATTTTGGCGTGTCCGACAGGTGTTTCTGGCGAGTCGAGCACATGTCTCCGGCATGCTCAGCAGGTGCTTCCGGCGTCTCCGGCACGTGGTTCTGGTGTGTCTGAGAGCTGGTTCCGGCATGTCCGGCAGATGATTCCGGAGTGTCCGCCAAATGGTTCTGGCATACCCGGCTGGTGATTTGGGCATGTCAGGTAGGTGGTTCCGGCAAGTCGAGCAGGTGGCTCCAGCGTGCTCGGCAGGTTCTTCAGACGGGTCTGGCAGGCGTTTTCCGTCTCTTCGGGGTGTGGTTGCAGCATCTCATGCACGTGGTTCTGGCACGTCTGAGATGTGGTTCCGGCCGGCCCGACTGGTGTTTCCACACTGTCCGCCATGTGATACTGGCGTAGTTGGCAGGTGATTTTGGCATGACCGGCAGGTGGTTCCAGCGAGCCCGGCAGGTGATTCCGAAGTGTTCCCCAACTGGTTGTGGCGTAGCCGGCAGGTGATTTTTGCGTGTCCGGCAGGTGGTTCTGGCGATTCGAGCAGGTGGTTCCGGCGTGCTCGTCAGGTGCTTCCGGGGTCATTGGCACGTGGTTCTGGCATATCTGAGAGGTGGTTCCGGCATGCCCGGCAGGTGATTCCGGAGCGTTCGCCAAGTGTTTCCGGCGTAGCCGGCAGGTGATTTTGCATGTCGAGCGGTCGTTCCGGCGGGTCGAGCCGGTGGTTCCGGCGTGTCCGGCAGGTGGATCCGGTCTGTCCGGCAGGTAGTTCTGCGGTGTCCGGCACGAGGTTCAGTCTGAGAGGCTGTGCCGGCTTGCCCCTCACGTGATTCCGGCTTGTCCCCGAAGTGGTGCTGGTGTAGCAGACAGGTGATTTTGGCGTGTCCGGCAGGTGGTTCAGGCGAGTTGAGCAGGTGGTTGCGACGTGCTCGGCAGGTGCTTCCGGCGTCTCCGGCACGTGTTTCTGGCACATCTGACTGGTGGTTCCGGCATGCCCAAAAGTTGATTCCGGTCTGTCCGGTAGGTGGTTCCGGCGTGCACGGCACGAGGTTCTGGTACGTGTCAGAGGTGGTTGCGTATTCCCAACAGGTGATTCCGGACTCTCCGCCACGTGCTTCTGGCACGTCTGAGAGGTGGTTCCAACATGCCTGGCAGGTCATTTCGGAGAGTCGTCCAAGTGGTTCTGGCGTAGCCCGCAGGTGATTTTGGCGTGTCCGGCAGGTGGTTCCGCCGTGCTCGGCAGGTGGTTCAGGCATGGCCGTCACGTGGTTCCAGTCTGTCCAGGACGTGTTTCCAGCTTCTCCGGCAGGTGGTTCTGGTACGTCTGAGAGGTGGTTCCGCCATGGCTGGCAGGTGATCCCGGAGTGTCCCCCAGGTGTTTCTGGCATAGCCAGCAGTTGATATTGGCCTGTCCGGCAGGTGGTTCCAGCGAGTCGAACAGGTGGCTCTGGCGTTCTTGGCAGGTGGTTCCGGTCTGTCCGGTAGGTGTTTCCGGCGTGTCTGGCACGTGCTTCCGGCACGTCTGAGAGGTGGTTCCGGCATGCGCGGCAGGTGATTCCGTAGTGTCCGCCAGGTGGTTCTGGCATACCCGGCAGGTGATTTTGGCGTGTCCGGCAGGTGTTTCTGGCGAGTCGAGCAGGTGGCTCCGGCATGCTCGGCAGGTGCTTCCGGCGTCTCCGGCACTTGGTTGTGGTGTGTCTGTGAGCTGGTTCCGTCATGTCCGGCAGATGATTCCGGAGTTTCCGCCAAGTGGTTCTGGCATACCCAGCAGGTGATTTTGGCGTGTTAGGGAGGTGGTACCCGTGAGTCGAGCAGGTGGTTCCGGCGTGCTCAGCAGGTGGTTCAGGCGGTTCTGGCAGGTGGTATCCGTCTGTTCGGGGTGTGGTTCCAGCATCTCATGAACACGTTTCTGGCACGTCTGAGATGTGGTTCCAGCCGGCCCGACAGGTGTTTCCGCAGTGTCCGCCAAGCGGTTCTGGCGTAGTTGGCAGGTGATTTTGGCATGACTGGCAGGTGGTTCCAGCAAGCCTGGCAGGTGATTCCAAAGTGTTCACCAACTGGTTGTGGCGTAGGCGGCAGGCGATTTTTGCGCGATCGGCAGGTGGTTCTGGCGAGTCGAGCAGGTGGTTCCGGCGTGCTCGGCTGGTGCTTCCGGGGTCATTGGCACGGGGTTCTGGCATGTCTGAGAGGTGGTTCCTGCATGCCCGGCAAGTGATTCCGGAGTGTTCGCCAAGTGGTTCTGGCATAGTCGGCAGGTGATTTTGGCATGTCCGGCAGGTGGTTCAGGCGAGTTGAGCAGGTGGTTCCAACGTGCTTGGCAGGTGCTTCCGGCATCTCCGGCACGTGTTTCTGGCACATCTGACAGGTGGTTCCGGCATGCCCGAAAGGTGATTCCGGTCTGTCCGGTAGGTGGTTCCAGCCTGCACGGCATGTGGTTCTGGTACGTCTCAGAGGTGGTTGCGCATGCCCAACAGGTGATTCCGGACTGTCCGCCACATGGTTCTGGCACGTCTGAGAGGTGGTTCCGGCATGCCCGGCAGGTCATCCCAGAGAGTCCTCCAAGTGGTTCTGGCATAACACGCAGGAGATTTTGGCGTGTCTGGCAGGTTGTTCCGTTGTGCTTGGCAGGTGGTTCAGGCTTGGCCGGCAGGTGGTTCCAGACTGTCCAGGACGTGTTTCCAGCTTCTCCGGCAGGTGGTTCTGGTACGTCTGAGAGGTGGTTCCGCCATGGCTGGCAGGTGATTCCGGACCGTCCCCCAGGTGGTTCTGGCATAGCCAGCAGTTGATTTTGGCCTGTCCGGCAGGTGGTTCCAGCGAGTCGAACAGGTGGCTCCGGCGTGCTCGGCAGGTGGTTCCGGTCTGTCCGGTAGGTGATTCCGGCGTGTCCGGCACGTGCTTCCGGCACGTCTGAGAGGTGGTTCCGGCATGCGCGACAGGTGATTTCGGAGTGTCCGCCAGGTGGTTCTGGCGTACCCGGCAGGTGATTTTGGCGTGTCCGACAGGTGTTTCTGGCGAGTCAAGCTGGTGGCTCCGGCATGCTCGGCAGGTGCTTCCGGCGTCTCCGGCACGTGGTTCTGGTGTGTCTGAGAGCTGGTTCCGGCATGTCCGGCAGATGATTCCGGAGTGTCCGCCAAATGGTTCTGGCATACCCGGCTGGTGATTTGGGCATGTCAGGTAGGTGGTTCCGGCAAGTCGAGCAGGTGGCTCCGGCGTGCTCGGCAGGTTGTTCAGACGGGTCTGGCAGGTGTTTTCCGTCTCTTCGGGGAGTGGTTACAGCATCTCATGCACGTGGTTCTGGCACGTCTGAGATGTGGTTCCGGCCGGCCCGACTGGTGTTTCCACACTGTCCGCCATGTGATACTGGCGTAGTTGGCAGGTGATTTTGGCATGACCGGCAGGTGGTTCCAGCAAGCCCAGCAGGTGATTCCGAAGTGTTCCCCAACTGGTTGTGGCGTAGCCGGCAGGTGATTTTTGCGTGTCCGGCAGGTGGTTCTGGCGAGTCGGGCAGGTGGTTCCGGCGTGCTCGGCTGGTGCTTCCGGGGTCATTGGCACGTGGTTCTGGCATATCTGAGAGGTGGTTCCGGCATGCCCGGCAGGTGATTCCGGAGCGTTCGCCAAGTGTTTCCGGCGTACCCGGCAGGTGATTTTGCATGTCGAGCGGTCGTTCCGGCGGGTCGAGCCGGTGGTTCCGGCGTGTCCGGCAGGTGGATCCGGTCTGTCCGGCAGGTGGTTCTGCGGTGTCCGGCACGAGGTTCAGTCTGAGAGGCTGTGCCGGCATGCCCCTCACGTGATTCCGGCTTGTCCCCGAATTGGTGCTGGTGTAGCGGGCAGGTGATTTTGGCGTGTCCGGCAGGTGGTTCAGGCGAGTTGAGCAGGTGGTTGCGACGTGCTCGGCAGGTGCTTCCGGCGTCTCCGGCACGTGTTTCTGGCACATCTGACTGGTGGTTCCGGCATGCCCGAAAGGTGATTCCGGTCTGTCCGGTAGGTGGTTCCGGCGTGCACGGCACGTGGTTCTGGTACGTGTCAGAGGTGGTTGCGTATGCCCAACAGGTGATTCCGGACTGTCCGCCACGTGCTTCCGGCACGTCTGAGAGGTGGTTCCGGCATGCGCGACAGGTGGTTTCGGAGTGTCCGCCAGGTGGTTCTGGCGTATCCGGCAGGTGATTTTGGCGTGTCCGGCAGGTGTTTCTGGTGAGTCGAGCAGGTGGCTCCGGCATGCTCGGCAGGTGCTTCCGGCGTCTCCGGCACTTGGTTCTGGTGTGTCTGAGAGCTGATTCCGGCATGTCCGGCAGATGATTCCGGAGTGTCCGCCAAGTGGTTCTGGCATACCCAGCAGGTGATTTTCGCATGACCGGCAGTTGGTTCCAGCAAGCCCGGCAGGTGATTCCGAAGTGTTCCCCAACTGGTTGTGGCGTAGCCGGCAGGTGATTTTTGCGTGATCGGCAGGTGGTTCTGGCGAGTCGAGCAGGTGGTTCCGGCGTGCTCGGCAGGTGCTTCCGGGGTCATTGGCACGTGGTTCTGGCATATCTGAGAGGTGGTTCCGGCATGCCCGGCAGGTGATTCCGGAGTGCTCGCCAAGTGTTTCCGGCGTAGCCGGCAGGTGATTTTGCATGTCCAGCGGTCGTTCCGGCGGGTCGAGCCGGTGGTTCCGGCGTGTCCGGCAGGTGGTTCCGGTCTGTCCGGCAGGTGGTTCTGTGGTGTCCGGCACGAGGTTCAGTCTGAGAGGCTGTGCCGGCATGCCCCTCACGTGATTCTGGCTTGTCTCCTAAGTGGTGCTGGTGTAGCGGGCAGGTGATTTTGGCGTGTCCGGCAGGTGGTTCAGGCGAGTTGATCAGGTGGTTGCGACGTGCTCGGCAGTTGCTTCCGGCGTCTCCGGCACGTGTTTCTGGCACATCTGACTGGTGGTTCCGGCATGCCCAAAAGTTGATTCCGGTCTGTCCGGTAGGTGGTTCCGGCGTGCACGGCACGTTGTTCTGGTACGTGTCAGAGGTGGTTGCGTATGCCCAACAGGTGATTCCGGACTGTCCGCCACGTGCTTCTGGCACGTCTGAGAGGTGGTTCCAACATGCCCGGCAGGTCATTTCGGAGAGTCGTCCAAGTGGTTCTGGCGTAGCCCGCAGGTGATTTTGGCGTGTCCGGCAGGTGGTTCTGCCGTGCTCGGCAGGTGGTTCAGGCATGGCCGTCACGTAGTTTCAGTCTGTCCAGGACGTGTTTCCAGCTTCTCCGGCAGGTGGTTCTGCTACGTCTGAGAGGTGGTTCCGCCATGGCTGGCAGGTGATCCCGGACTGTCCCCCAGGTGGTTCTGGCATAGCCAGCAGTTGATATTGGCCTGTCCGGCAGGTGGTTCCAGCGAGTCGAACAGGTGGCTCCGGCGTGCTCGGCAGGTGGTTCCGGTCTGTCCGGTAGGAGATTCCGGCGTTTCCGGCACGTGCTTCCGGCACGTCTGAGAGGTGGTTCCGGCATGCGCGACAGGTGGTTTCGGAGTGTCCGCCATGTGGTTCTGGCGTATCCGGCAGGTGATTTTGGCGTGTCCGGCAGGTGTTTCTGGCGAGTCGAGCAGGTGGCTCCGGCATGCTCGGCAGGTGCTTCCGGCGTCTCCGGCACTTGGTTCTGGTGTGTCTGAGAGCTGGTTCCGGCATGTCCGGCAGATGATTCCGGAGTGTCCGCCATGTGGTTCTGGCATACCCAGCAGGTGATTTTGGCGTGTCAGGGAGGTGGTACCGGTGAGTCGAGCAGATGTTTCCGGCGTGCTCAGCAGGTGGTTCAGGCGGTTCTGGCAGGTGGTATCCGTCTGTTCGGGGTGTGGTTCCAGCATCTCATGAACACATTTCTGGCACGTCTGAGATGTGGTTCCAGCCGGCCCGACAGGTGTTTCCGCAGTGTCCGCCAAGCGGTTCTGGCATAGTTGGCAGGTGATTTTGGCATGACTGGCAGGTGGTTCCAGCAAGCCTGGCAGGTGATTGCAAAGTGTTCACCATCTGGTTGTGGCGTAGCCGGCAGGTGATTTTTGCGTGATCGGCAGGTGGTTCTGGCGAGTCGAGCAGGTGGTTCCGGCGTGCTCGGCTGGTGCTTCCGGGGTCATTGGCACGGGGTTCTGGCATGTCTGAGAGGTGGTTCCTGCATGCCCGGCAAGTGATTCCGGAGTGTTCGCCAAGTGGTTCTGGCATAGTCGGCAGGTGATTTTGGCATGTCCGGCAGGTGGTTCAGGCGAGTTGAGCAGGTGGTTCCGACGAGCTTGGCAGATGCTTCCGGCGTCTCCGGCACGTGGTTCTGGTGTGTCTGAGAGCTGGTTCCGGCATGTCCGGCAGATGATTCCGGAGTGTCCGCCAAGTGGTTCTGGCATACCCGGCTGGTGATTTGGGCATGTCAGGTAGGTGGTTCCGGCGAGTCGAGCAGGTGGCTCCGGCGTGCTCGGCAGGTTTTTCAGACGGGTGTGGCAGGTGTTTTCCGTCTGTTCAGGGTGTGGTTCCAGCATCTCATGCACATGGTTCTGGCACGTCTGAGTTGTGGTTCCGGCCGGCCAGACAGGTGTTTCCACAGTGTCCGCCAAGTGGTACTGGCGTAGTTGGCAGGTGATGTTGGCATGACCGGCAGGTGGTTCAGGCGAGTTGAGCAGGTGGTTCCGACGTGCTCGGCAGGTGCTTCCGGCGTCTCCGGCACGTGTTTCTGGCACATCTGACAGGTGGTTCCGGCATGCCCGAAAGGTGATTCCGGTCTGTCCGGTAGGTGGTTCCAGCCTGCACGGCATGTGGTTCTGGTACGTCTCAGAGGTGGTTGCGCATGCCCAACAGGTGATTCCGGACTGTCCGCCACATGGTTCTGGCACGTCTGAGAGGTGGTTCTGGCATGCCCGGCAGGTCATCCCAGAGAGTCCTCCAAGTGGTTCTGGCATAACACGCAGGTGATTTTGGCGTGTCTGGCAGGTTGTTCCGCCGTGCTCGGCAGGTGGTTCAGGCATGGGCGTCACGTGGTTCCAGTCTGTCCAGGACGTGTTTCCAGCTTCTCCGGCAGGTGGTTCTGGTACGTCTGAGAGGTGGTTCCGCCATGGCTGGCAGGTGATTCCGGACCGTCCCCCAGGTGGTTCTGGCATAGCCAGCAGTTGATATTGGCCTGTCCGGCAGGTGGTTCCAGCGAGTCGAGCAGGTGGCTCCGGCATGCTCGGCAGGTGCTTCCGGCGTCTCCGGCACTTGGTTCTGGTGTATCTGAGAGCTGGTTCCGGCATGTCCGGCAGATGATTCCGGAGTGTCCGCCAAGTGGTTCTGGCATACCCAGCAGGTGATATTCACATGACCGGAAGGTGGTTCCAGCAAGCCCGGCAGGTGATTCCGAAGTGTTCCCCAACTGGTTGTGGCGTAGCCGGCAGGTGATTTTGGCGTGTCCGGCAGGTGGTTCTGGCGAGTCGAGCAGGTGGTTCCGGCGTGCTCGGCAGGTGGTTCCGGTCTCTCCGGTAGGTGATTCCGGCGTGTCCGGCACGTGCTTCCGGCACGTCTGAGAGGTGGTTCCGGCATGCGCGACAGGTGATTTCGGAGTGTCCGCCAGGTGGTTCTGGCGTACCCGGCAGGTGATTTTGGCGTGTCATACAGGTGTTTCTGGCGAGTCGAGCAGGTGGCTCCGGCATGCTCTGCAGGTGCTTTCAGCGTCTCCGGCACGTGGTTCTGGTGTGTCTGAGAGCTGGTTCCGGCATGTCCGGCAGATGATTCCGGAGTGTCCGCCAAGTGGTTCTGGCATACCCGGCTGGTGATTTGGGCATGTCAGGTAGGTGGTTCCGGCGAGTCGAGCAGGTGGCTCCGGCGTGCTCGGCAGGTTGTTCAGACGGGTGTGGCAGGTGTTTTCCGTCTGTTCAGGGTGTGGTTCCAGCATCTCATGCACATGGTTCTGGCACGTCTGAGTTGTGGTTCCGGCCGGCCAGACAGGTGTTTCCACAGTGTCCGCCAAGTGGTACTGGCGTAGTTGGCAGGTGATTTTGGCATGACCGGCAGGTGGTTCCAGCAAGCCCGGCAGGTGATTCCGAAGTTTTCCCCAACTGGTTATGGCGTAGCCGGCAGGTGATTTTTGCGTGTCCGGCAGGTGGTTCTGGCGAGTTGAGCAGGTGGTTCCGGCGTGCTCGGCAGGTGCTTCCGGGGTCATTGGCACGTGGTTCTGGCATATCTGAGAGGTGGTTCCGGCATGCCCGGCAGGTGATTCCGGAGTGTTCGCCAAGTGTTTCCGGCGTAGCCGGCAGGTGATTTTGCATGTCCAGCGGTCGTTCCGGCGGGTCGAGCCGGTGGTTCCGGCGTGTCCGGCAGGTGGTTCCGGTCTGTCCGGCAGGTGGTTCTGTGGTGTCCGGCACGAGGTTCAGTCTGAGAGGCTGTGCTGGCATGCCCCTCACGTGATTCCGGCTTGTCCCCGAAGTGGTGCTGGTGTAGCGGGCAGGTGATTTTGGCGTGTCCGGCAGGTGGTTCAGGCGATTTGAGCAGGTGGTTGCGACGTGCTCGGCAGGTGCTTCCGGCGTCTCCGGCACGTGTTTCTGGCACATCTGACTGGTGGTTCCGGCATGCCCAAAAGTTGATTCCGGTCTGTCCGGTAGGTGGTTCCGGCGTGCACGGCACGTGGTTCTGGTACGTGTCAGAGGTGGTTGCGTATGCCCAACAGGTGATTCCGGACTGTCCGCCACGTGCTTCTGGCACGTCTGAGAGGTGGTTACACCGTGCCCGGCAGGTCATTTCGGAGAGTCGTCCAAGTGGTTCTGGCGTAGCCCACAGGTGATTTTGGCGTGTCCGGCAGGTGGTTCCGCCGTGCTCGGCAGGTGGTTCAGGCATGGCCGTCACGTGGTTCCAGTCTGTCCAGGACGTGTTTCCAGCTTCTCCGGCAGGTGGTTCTGGTACGTCTGAGAGGTGGTTCCGCCATGGCTGGCAGGTGATCCCGGACTGTCCCCCAGGTGGTTCTGGCATAGCCAGCAGTTGATATTGGCCTGTCCGGCAGGTGGTTCCAGCGAGTCGAACAGGTGGCTCCGGCGTGCTCGGCAGGTGGTTCCGGTCTGTCCGGTACGAGATTCCGGCGTTTCCGGCACGTGCTTCCGGCACGTCTGAGAGGTGGTTCCGGCATGCGCGACAGGTGGTTTCGGAGTGTCCGCCAGGTGGTTCTGGCGTATCCGGCAGGTGATTTTGGCGTGTCCGGCAGGTGTTTCTGGCGAGTCGAGCAGGTGGCTCCGGCATGCTCGGCAGGTGCTTCCGGCGTCTCCGGCACTTGGTTCTGGTGTGTCTGAGAGCTGGTTCCGGCATGTCCGGCAGATGATTCCGGAGTGTCCGCCAAGTGGTTCTGGCATACCCAGCAGGTGATTTTGGCGTGTCAGGGAGGTGGTACCGGTGAGTCGAGCAGATGTTTCCGGCGTGCTCAGCAGGTGGTTCAGGCGGTTCTGGCAGGTGGTATCCGTCTGTTCGGGGTGTGGTTCCAGCATCTCATGAACACATTTCTGGCACGTCTGAGATGTGGTTCCAGCCGGCCCGACAGGTGTTTCCGCAGTGTCCGCCAAGCGGTTCTGGCATAGTTGGCAGGTGATTTTGGCATGACTGGCAGGTGGTTCCAGCAAGCCAGGCAGGTGATTGCAAAGTGTTCACCATCTGGTTGTGGCGTAGCCGGCAGGTGATTTTTGCGTGATCGGCAGGTGGTTCTGGCGAGTCGAGGAGGTGGTTCCGGCGTGCTCGGCTGGTGCTTCCGGGGTCATTGGCACGGGGTTCTGGCATGTCTGAGAGGTGGTTCCTGCATGCCCGGCAAGTGATTCCGGAGTGTTCGCCAAGTGGTTCTGGCATAGTCGGCAGGTGATTTTGGCATGTCCGGCAGGTGGTTCAGGCGAGTTGAGCAGGTGGTTCCAACGTGCTTGGCAGTTGCTTCCGGCGTCTCCGGCACGTGTTTCTGGCACATCTGACAGGTGGTTCCGGCCGTCCCGAAAGGTGATTCCGGTCTGTCCGGTAGGTGGTTCCAGCCTGCACGGCATGTGGTTCTGGTACGTCTCAGAGGTGGTTGCGCATGCCCAACAGGTGATTCCGGACTGTCCGCCACATGGTTCTGTCACGTCTGAGAGGTGGTTCCGGCATGCCCGGCAGGTCATCCCAGAGAGTCCTCCAAGTGGTTCTGGCATAACACGCAGGTGATTTTGGCGTGTCTGGCAGGTTGTTCCGCCGTGCTCGGCAGGTGGTTCAGGCATGGGCGTCACGTGGTTCCAGTCTGTCCAGGACGTGTTTCCAGCTTCTCCGGCAGGTGGTTCTGGTACGTCTGAGAGGTGGTTCCGCCATGGCTGGCAGGTGATTCCGGACCGTCCCCCAGGTGGTTCTGGCATAGCCAGCAGTTGATATTGGCCTGTCCGGCAGGTGGTTCCAGCGAGTCGGGCAGGTGGCTCCGGCATGCTCGGCAGGTGCTTCCGGCGTCTCCGGCACTTGGTTCTGGTGTATCTGAGAGCTGGTTCCGGCATGTCCGGCAGATGATTCCGGAGTGTCCGCCAAGTGGTTCTGGCATACCCAGCAGGTGATATTCGCATGACCGGAAGGTGGTTTCAGCAAGCCCGGCAGGTGATTCCGAAGTGTTCCCCAACTGGTTGTGGCGTAGCCGGCAGGTGATTTTGGCGTGTCCGGCAGGTGGTTCTGGCGAGTCGAGCAGGTGGTTCCGGCGTGCTCGGCAGGTGCTTCCGGGGTCATTGGCACGTGGTTCTGGCATATCTGAGAGGTGGTTCCGGCATGCCCGGCAGGTGTTTCCGGAGTGTTCGCCAAGTGTTTCCGGCGTAGCCGGCAAGTGATTTTGCATGTCCAGCGGTCGTTCCGGCGGGTCTAGCCGGTGGTACCGGCGTGTCCGGCAGGTGGTTCCGGTCTGTCCGGCAGGTGGTTCTGTGGTGTCCGGCACGAGGTTCAGTCTGAGAGGCTGTGCCGGCATGCCCCTCACGTGATTCCGGCTTGTCCCCGAAGTGGTTCTGGCATACCCGGCAGGTGATTTTGGCGTGTCCGGCAGGTGTTTCTGGCGAGTCGAGCAGGTGGCTCCGGCATGCTCGGCAGGTGCTTCCGGCGTCTCCGGCACTTGGTTCTGGTGTGTCTGAGAGCTGGTTCCGGCATGTCCGGCAGATGATTCCGGAGTGTCCGCCAAGTGGTTCTGGCATACCCAGCAGGTGATTTTGGCGTGTCAGGGAGGTGGTACCGGTGAGTCGAGCAGGTGGTTCCGGCGTGCTCAGCAGGTGGTTCAGGCGGTTCTGGCAGGTGGTATCCGTCTGTTCGGGGTGTGGTTCCAGCATCTCATGAACACGTTTCTCTCTCGTCTGAGATGTGGTTCCAGCCGGCCCGACAGGTGTTTCCGCAGTGTCCGCCAAGCGGTTCTGGCGTAGTTGGCAGGTGATTTTGGCATGACTGGCAGGTGGTTCCAGCAAGCCTGGCAGGTGATTGCAAAGTGTTCACCAACTGGTTGTGGCGTAGCCGGCAGGTGATTTTTGCGTGATCGGCAGGTGGTTCTGGCGAGTCGAGCAGGTGGTTCCGGCGTGCTCGGCTGGTTCTTCCGGGGTCATTGGCACGGGGTTCTGGCATGTCTGAGAGGTGGTTCCTGCATGCCCGGCAAGTGATTCCGGAGTGTTCGCCAAGTGGTTCTGGCATAGTCGGCAGGTGATTTTGGCATGTCCGGCAGGTGGTTCAGGCGAGTTGAGCAGGTGGTTCCGACGAGCTTGGCAGGTGCTTCCGGCGTCTCCGGCACGTGTTTCTGGCACATCTGACAGGTGGTTCCGGCATGCCCGAAAGGTGATTCCGGTCTGTCCGGTAGGTGGTTCCAGCCTGCACGGCATGTGGTTCTGGTACGTCTCAGAGGTGGTTGCGCATGCCCAACAGGTGATTCCGGACTGTCCGCCACATGGTTCTGGCACGTCTGAGAGGTGGTTCCGGCATGCCCGGCAGGTCATCCCAGAGAGTCCTCCAAGTGGTTCTGGCATAACACGCAGGTGATTTTGGCGTGTCTGGCAGGTTGTTCCGTTGTGCTTGGCAGGTGGTTCAGGCTTGGCCGGCAGGTGGTTCCAGACTGTCCAGGACGTGTTTCCAGCTTCTCCGGCAGGTGGTTCTGCTACGTCTGAGAGGTGGTTCCGCCATGGCTGGCAGGTGATTCCGGACCGTCCCCCAGGTGGTTCTGGCATAGCCAGCAGTTGATATTGGCCTGTCCGGCAGGTGGTTCCAGCGAGTCGAACAGGTGGCTCCGGCGTGCTCGGCAGGTGGTTCCGGTCTGTCCGGTAGGTGATTCCGGCGTGTCCGGCACGTGCTTCCGGCACGTCTGAGAGGTGGTTCCGGCATGCGCGACAGGTGATTTCGGAGTGTCCGCCAGGTGGTTCTGGCGTACCCGGCAGGTGATTTTGGCGTGTCATACAGGTGTTTCTGGCGAGTCGAGCAGGTGGCTCCGGCATGCTCTGCAGGTGCTTCCAGCGTCTCCGGCACGTGGTTCTGGTGTGTCTGAGAGCTGGTTCCGGCATGTCCGGCAGATGATTCCGGAGTGTCCGCCAAGTGGTTCTGGCATACCCGGCTGGTGATTTGGGCATGTCAGGTAGGTGGTTCCGGCGAGTCGAGCAGGTGGCTCCGGCGTGCTCGGCAGGTTTTTCAGACGGGTGTGGCAGGTGTTTTCCGTCTGTTCAGGGTGTGGTTCCAGCATCTCATGCACATGGTTCTGGCACGTCTGAGTTGTGGTTCCGGCCGGCCAGACAGGTGTTTCCACAGTGTCCGCCAAGTGGTACTGGCGTAGTTGGCAGGTGATTTTGGCATGACCGGCAGGTGGTTCCAGAAAGCCCGGCAGGTGATTCCGAAGTTTTCCCCAACTGGTTATGGCGTAGCCGGCAGGTGATTTTTGCGTGTCCGGCAGGTGGTTCTGGCGAGTCGAGCAGGTGGTTCCGGCGTGCTCGGCAGGTGCTTCCGGGGTCATTGGCACGTGGTTCTGGCATATCTGAGAGGTGGTTCCGGCATGCCCGGCAGGTGATTCCGGAGTGTTCGCCAAGTGTTTCCGGCGTAGCCGGCAGGTGATTTTGCATGTCCAGCGGTCGTTCCGGCGGGTCGAGCCGGTGGTTCCGGCGTGTCCGGCAGGTGGTTCCGGTCTGTCCGGCAGGTGGTTCTGTGGTGTCCGGCACGAGGTTCAGTCTGAGAGGCTGTGCCGGCATGCCCCTCACGTGATTCCGGCTTGTCCCCGAAGTGGTGCTGGTGTAGCGGGCAGGTGATTTTGGCGTGTCCGGCAGGTGGTTCAGGCGAGTTGAGCAGGTGGTTCCGACGTGCTCGGCAGGTGCTTCCGGCGTCTCCGGAATGTGTTTCTGGCACATCTGACTGGTGGTTCCGGCATGCCCAAAAGTTGATTCCGGTCTGTCCGGTAGGTGGTTCCGGCGTGCACGGCACGTGGTTCTGGTACGTCTCAGAGGTGGTTGCGTATGCCCAACAGGTGATTCCGGACTGTCCGCCACGTGCTTCTGGCACGTCTGAGAGGTGGTTCCAACATGCCCGGCAGGTCATTTCGGAGAGTCGTCCAAGTGGTTCTGGCATAGCCCGCAGGTGATTTTGGCGTGTCCGGCAGGTGTTTCTGGCGAGTCGAGCAGGTGGCTCCGGCATGCTCGGCAGGTGCTTCCGGCGTCTCCGGCACTTGGTTCTGGTGTGTCTGAGAGCTGGTTCCGGCATGTCCGGCAGATGATTCCGGAGTGTCCGCCAAGTGGTTCTGGCATACCCAGCAGGTGATTTTCGCATGACCGGCAGTTGGTTCCAGCAAGCCCGGCAGGTGATTCCGAAGTGTTCCCCAACTGGTTGTGGCGTAGCCGGCAGGTGATTTCTGCGTGTCCGGCACGTGCTTCCGGCACGTCTGAGAGGTGGTTCCGGCATGCGCGACAGGTGGTTTCGGAGTGTCCGCCAGGTGGTTCTGGCGTACCCGGCAGGTGATTTTGGCGTGTCCGACATGTGTTTCTGGCAAGTCGAGCAGGTGGCTCCGGCATGCTCGGCAGGTAATTCCGGAGTGTTCGCCAAGTGTTTCCGGCGTAGCCGGCAGGTGATTTTGCATGTCCAGCGGTCGTTCCGGCGGGTCGAGCCGGTGGTTCCGGCGTGTCCGGCTGGTGGTTCCGGTCTGTCCGGCAGGTGGTTCTGTGGTGTCCGGCACGAGGTTCAGTCTGAGAGGCTGTGCCGGCATGCCCCTCACGTGATTCCGGCTTGTCCCCGAATTGGTGCTGGTGTAGCGGGCAGGTGATTTTGGCGTGTCCGGCAGGTGGTTCAGGCGAGTTGAGCAGGTGGTTGCGACGTGCTCGGCAGGTGCTTCCGGCGTCTCCGGCACGTGTTTCTGGCACATCTGACTGGTGGTTCCGGCATGCCCAAAAGTTGATTCCGGTCTGTCCGGTAGGTGGTTCCGGCGTGCACGGCATGTGGTTCTGGTACGTGTCAGAGGTGGTTGCGCATGCCCAACAGGTGATTCCGGACTGTCCGCCACATGGTTCTGGCACGTCTGAGAGGTGGTTCCGGCATGCCCGGCAGGTCATCCCAGAGAGTCCTCCAAGTGGTTCTGGCATAACACGCAGGTGATTTGGCGTGTCTGGCAGGTTGTTCCGTTGTGCTTGGCAGGTGGTTCAGGCTTGGCCGGCAGGTGGTTCCAGACTGTCCAGGACGTGTTTCCAGCTTCTCCGGCAGGTGGTTCTGCTACGTCTGAGAGGTGGTTCCGCCATGGCTGGCAGGTGATTCCGGACCGTCCCCCAGGTGGTTCTGGCATAGCCAGCAGTTGATATTGGTCTGTCCGGCAGGTGGTTCCAGCGAGTCGAACAGGTGGCTCCGGCGTGCTCGGCAGGTGGTTCCGGTCTGTCTGGTAGGTGATTTCGGCGTGTCCGGCACGTGCTTCAGGCACGTCTGAGAGGTGGTTCCGGCATGCGTGACAGGTGATTTCGGAGTGTCCGCCAGGTGGTTCTGGCGTACCCGGCAGGTGATTTTGGCGTGTCATACAGGTGTTTCTGGCGAGTCGAGCAGGTGGCTCCGGCATGCTCGGCAGGTGCTTCCAGCGTCTCCGGCACGTGGTTCTGGTGTGTCTGAGAGCTGGTTCCGGCATGTCCGGCAGATGATTCCGGAGTGTCCGCCAAGTGGTTCTGGCATACCCGGCTGGTGATTTGGGCATGTCAGGTAGGTGGTTCCGGCGAGTCGAGCAGGTGGCTCCGGCGTGCTCGGCAGGTTTTTCAGACGGGTGTGGCAGGTGTTTTCCGTCTGTTCAGGGTGTGGTTCCAGCATCTCATGCACATGGTTCTGGCACGTCTGAGTTGTGGTTCCGGCCGGCCAGACAGGTGTTTCCACAGTGTCCGCCAAGTGGTACTGGCGTAGTTGGCAGGTGATTTTGGCATGACCGGCAGGTGGTTCCAGCAAGCCCGGCAGGTGATTCCGAAGTTTTCCCCAACTGGTTATGGCGTAGCCGGCAGGTGATTTTTGCGTGTCCGGCAGGTGGTTCTGGCGAGTCGAGCAGGTGGTTCCGGCGTGCTCGGCAGGTGCTTCCGGGGTCATTGGCACGTGGTTCTGGCATATCTGAGAGGTGGTTCCGGCATGCCCGGCAGGTGATTCCGGAGTGTTCGCCAAGTGTTTCCGGCGTAGCCGGCAGGTGATTTTGCATGTCCCGCGGTCGTTCCGGCGGGTCGAGCCGGTGGTTCCGGCGTGTCCGGCAGGTGGTTCCGGTCTGTCCGGCAGGTGGTTCTGTGGTGTCCGGCACGAGGTTCAGTCTGAGAGGCTGTGCCGGCATGCCCCTCACGTGATTCCGGCTTGTCCCCGAAGTGGTGCTGGTGTAGCGGGCAGGTGATTTTGGCGTGTCCGGCAGGTGGTTCAGGCGAGTTGAGCAGGTGGCTCCGACGTGCTCGGCAGGTGCTTCCGGCGTCTCCGGAACGTGTTTCTGGCACATCTGACTGGTGGTTCCGGCATGCCCAAATGTTGATTCCGGTCTGTCCGGTAGGTGGTTCCGGCGTGCACGGCACGTGGTTCTGGTACGTGTCAGAGGTGGTTGCGTATGCCCAACAGGTGATTCCGGACTGTCCGCCACGTGCTTCTGGCACGTCTGAGAGGTGGTTCCAACATGCCCGGCAGGTCATTTCGGAGAGTCGTCCAAGTGGTTCTGGCGTAGCCCGCAGGTGATTTTGGCGTGTCCGGCAGGTGGTTCTGCCGTGCTTGGCAGGTGGTTCAGGCATGGCCGTCACGTGGTTTCAGTCTGTCCAGGACGTGTTTCCAGCTTCTCCGGCAGGTGGTTCTGGTACGTCTGAGAGGTGGTTCCGCCATGGCTGGCAGGTGATCCCGGACTGTCCCCCAGGTGGTTCTGGCATAGCCAGCAGTTGATATTGGCCTGTCCGGCAGGTGGTTCCAGCGAGTCGAACAGGTGGCTCCGGCGTGCTCGGCAGGTGGTTCCGGTCTGTCCGGTACGAGATTCCGGCGTTTCCGGCACGTGCTTCCGGCACGTCTGAGAGGTGGTTCCGGCATGCGCGACAGGTGGTTTCGGAGTGTCCGCCAGGTGGTTCTGGCGTATCCGGCAGGTGATTTTGGCGTGTCCGGCAGGTGTTTCTGGCGAGTCGAGCAGGTGGCTCCGGAATGCTCGGCAGGTGCTTCCGGCGTCTCCGGCACTTGGTTCTGGTGTGTCTGAGAGCTGGTTCCGGCATGTCCGGCAGATGATTCCGGAGTGTCCGCCAAGTGGTTCTGGCATACCCAGCAGGTGATTTTGGCGTGTCAGGGAGGTGGTACCGGTGAGTCAAGCAGATGTTTCCGGCGTGCTCAGCTGGTGGTTCAGGCGGTTCTGGCAGGTGGTATCCGTCTTTTCGGGGTGTGGTTCCAGCATCTCATGAACACATTTCTGGCACGTCTGAGATGTGGTTCCAGCCGGCCCGACAGGTGTTTCCGCAGTGTCCGCCAAGCGGTTCTGGCATAGTTGGCAGGTGATTTTGGCATGACTGGCAGGTGGTTCCAGCAAGCCTGGCAGGTGATTCCAAAGTGTTCACCAACTGGTTGTGGCGTAGCCGGCAGGTGATTTTTGCGTGATCGGCAGGTGGTTCTGGCGAGTCGAGCAGGTGGTTCCGGCGTGCTCGGCTGGTGCTTCCGGGGTCATTGGCACGGGGTTCTGGCATGTCTGAGAGGTGGTTCCTGCATGCCCGGCAAGTGATTCCGGAGTGTTCGCCAAGTGGTTCTGGCATAGTCGGCAGGTGATTTTGGCATGTCCGGCAGGTGGTTCAGGCGAGTTGAGCAGGTGGTTCCAACGTGCTTGGCAGGTGCTTCCGGCGTCTCCGGCACGTGTTTCTGGCACATCTGACAGATGGTTCCAGCATGCCCGAAAGGTGATTCCAGTCTGTCCGGTAGGTGGTTCCAGCCTGCACGGCATGTGGTTCTGGTACGTCTCAGAGGTGGTTGCGCATGCCCAACAGGTGATTCCAGACTGTCCGCCACATGGTTCTGGCACGTCTGAGAGGTGGTTCCGGCATGCCCGGCAGGTCATCCCAGAGAGTCCTCCAAGTGGTTCTGGCATAACACGCAGGAGATTTTGGCGTGTCTGGCAGGTTGTTCCGTTGTGCTTGGCAGGTGGTTCAGGCTTGGCCGGCAGGTGGTTCCAGACTGTCCAGGACGTGTTTCCAGCTTCTCCGGCAGGTGGTTCTGCTACGTCTGAGAGGTGGTTCCGCCATGGCTGGCAGGTGACTCCGGACCGTCCCCCAGGTGGTTCTGGCATAGCCAGCAGTTGATATTGGCCTGTCCGGCAGGTGGTTCCAGCGAGTCGAACAGGTGGCTCCGGCGTGCTCGGCAGGTGGTTCCGGTCTGTCTGGTAGGTGATTTCGGCATGTCCGGCACGTGCTTCCGGCACGTCTGAGAGGTGGTTCCGGCATGCGCGACAGGTCATTTCGTAGTGTCCGCCAGGTGGTTCTGGCGTACCCGGCAGGTGATTTTGGCGTGTCCGACAGGTGTTTCTGGCTAGTCGAGCAGGTGGCTCCGGCATGCTCGGCAGGTGCTTCCGGCGTCTCCGGCACGTGGTTCTGGTGTGTCTGAGAGCTGGTTCCGGCATGTCCGGCAGATGATTCCGGAGTGTCCGCCAAGTGGTTCTGGCATACCCGGCTGGTGATTTGGGCTGTCAGGTAGGTGGTTCCGGCGAGTCGAGCAGGTGGCTCCGGCGTGCTCGGCAGGTTGTTCAGACGGGTCTGGCAGGTGTTTTCCGTCTGTTCAGGGTGTGGTTCCAGCATCTCATGCACATGGTTCTGGCACGTCTGAGATGTGGTTCCGGCCGGCCCGACAGGTGTTTCCACAGTGTCCGCCAAGTGGTACTGGCGTAGTTGGCAGGTGATTTTGGCATGACCGGCAGGTGGTTCCAGCAAGCCCGGCAGGTGATTCCGAAGTTTTCCCCAACTGGTTGTGGCGTAGCCGGCAGGTGATTTTTGCGTGTCCGGCAGGTGGTTCTGGCGAGTCGAGCAGGTGGTTCCGGCGTGCTCGGCAGGTGCTTCCGGGGTCATTGGCACGTGGTTCTGGCATATCTGAGAGGTGGTTCCGGCATGCCCGGCAGGTGATTCTGGAGTGTTCGCGAAGTGTTTCCGGCGTAGCCGGCAGGTGATTTTGCATGTCCCGCGGTCGTTCCGGCGGGTCGAGCCGGTGGTTCCGGCGTGTCCGGCAGGTGGTTCCGGTCTGTCCGGCAGGTGGTTCTGTGGTGTACGGCACGAGGTTCAGTCTGAGAGGCTGTGCCGGCATGCCCCTCACGTGATTCCGGCTTGTCCCCGAAGTGGTGCTGGTGTAGCGGGCAGGTGATTTTGGCGTGTCCGGCAGGTGGTTCAGGCGAGTTGAGCAGGTGGTTGCGACGTGCTCGGCAGGTGCTTCCGGCGTCTCCGGCACGTGTTTCTGGCACATCTGACTGGTGGTTCCGGCATGCCCAAAAGTTGATTCCGGTCTGTCCGGTAGGTGGTTCCGGCGTGCACGGCACGTGGTTCTGGTACGTGTCAGAGGTGGTTGCGTATGCCCAACAGGTGATTCCGGACTGTCCGCCACGTGCTTCTGGCACGTCTGAGAGGTGGTTCCAACATGCCCGGCAGGTCATTTCGGAGAGTCGTCCAAGTGGTTCTGGCGTAGCCCGCAGGTGATTTTGGCGTGTCCGGCAGGTGGTTCCGCCGTGCTCGGCAGGTGGTTCAGGCATGGCCGTCACGTGGTTCCAGTCTGTCCAGGACGTGTTTCCAGCTTCTCCGGCAGGTGGTTCTGGTACGTCTGAGAGGTGGTTCCGCCATGGCTGGCAGGTGATCCCGGACTGTCCCCCAGGTGGTTCTGGCATAGCCAGCAGTTGATATTGGCCTGTCCGGCAGGTGGTTCCAGCGAGTCAAACAGGTGGCTCCGGCGTTCTTGGCAGGTGGTTCCGGTCTGTCCGGTAGGTGTTTCCGGCGTGTCTGGCACGTGCTTCCGGCACGTCTGAGAGGTGGTTCCGGCATGCGCGGCAGGTGATTCCGTAGTGTCCGCCAGGTGGTTCTGGCATACCCGGCAGGTGATTTTGGCGTGTCCGGCAGGTGTTTCTGGCGAGTCGAGCAGGTGGCTCCGGCATGCTCGGCAGGTGCTTCCGGCGTCTCCGGCACTTGGTTCTGGTGTGTCTGAGAGCTGGTTCCGGCATGTCCGGCAGATGATTCCGGAGTGTCCGCCAAGTGGTTCTGGCATACCCAGCAGGTGATATTCGCATGACCGGAAGGTGGTTCCAGCGAGCCCGGCAGGTGATTCCGAAGTGTTCCCCAACTGGTTGTGGCGTAGCCGGCAGGTGATTTTGGCGTGTCCGGCAGGTGGTTCTGGCGAGTCGAGCAGGTGGTTCCGGCGTGCTCGGCAGGTGCTTCCGGGGTCATTGGCACGTGGTTCTGGCATATCTGAGAGGTGGTTCCGGCATGCCCGGCAGGTGATTCCGGAGTGTTCGCCAAGTGTTTCCGGCGTAGCCGGCAGGTGATTTTGCATGTCCAGCGGTCGTTCCGGAGGGTCGAGCCGGTGGTTCCGGCGTGTCCGGCAGGTGGTTCCGGTCTGTCCGGCAGGTGGTTCTGTGGTGTCCGGCACGAGGTTCAGTCTGAGAGGCTGTGCCGGCATGCCCCTCACGTGATTCCGGCTTGTCCCCGAAGTGGTTCTGGCATACCCGGCAGGTGATTTTGGCGTGTCCGGCAGGTGTTTCTGGCGAGTCGAGCAGGTGGCTCCGGCATGCTCGGCAGGTGCTTCCGGCGTCTCCGGCACTTGGTTCTGGTGTGTCTGAGAGCTGGTTCCGGCATGTCCGGCAGATGATTCCGGAGTGTCCGCCAAGTGGTTCTGGCATACCCAGCTGGTGATTTGGGCATGTCAGGTAGGTGGTTCCGGCGAGTCGAGCAGGTGGCTCCGGCGTGCTCGGCAGGTTGTTCAGACGGGTCTGGCAGGTGTTTTCCGTCTGTTCAGGGTGTGGTTCCAGCATCTCATGCACATGGTTCTGGCACGTCTGAGATGTGGTTCTGGCCGGCCCGACAGGTGTTTCCACAGTGTCCGCCAAGTGGTACTGGCGTAGTCGGCAGGTGATTTTGGCATGACCGGCAGGTGGTTCCAGCAAGCCCGGCAGGCGATTCTGAAGTTTTCCCCAACTGGTTGTGGCGTAGCCGGCAGGTGATTTTTGCGTGTCCGGCAGGTGGTTCTGGCGAGTCGAGCAGGTGGTTCCGGCGTGCTCGGCAGGTGCTTCCGGGGTCATTGGCACGTGGTTCTGGCATATCTGAGAGGTGGTTCCGGCATGCCCGGCAGGTGATTCCGGAGTGCTCGCCAAGTGTTTCCGGCGTAGCCGGCAGGTGATTTTGCATGTCCAGCGGTCGTTCCGGAGGGTCGAGCCGGTGGTTCCGGCGTGTCCGGCAGGTGGTTCCGGTCTGTCCGGCAGGTGGTTCTGTGGTGTCCGGCACGAGGTTCAGTCTGAGAGGCTGTGCCGGCATGCCCCTCACGTGATTCCGGCTTGTCCCCGAAGTGGTTCTGGCATACCCGGCAGGTGATTTTGGCGTGTCCGGCAGGTGTTTCTGGCGAGTCGAGCAGGTGGCTCCGGCATGCTCGGCAGGTGCTTCCGGCGTCTCCGGCACTTGGTTCTGGTGTGTCTGAGAGCTGGTTCCGGCATGTCCGGCAGATGATTCCGGAGTGTCCGCCAAGTGGTTCTGGCATACCCAGCAGGTGATTTTGGCGTGTTAGGGATTTGTTACCCGTGAGTAGAGCAGGTGGTTCCGGCGTGCTCAGCAGGTGGTTCAGGCGGTTCTGGCAGGTGGTATCCGTCTGTTCGCTGTGTGGTTCCAGCATCTCATGAACACGTTTCTGGCACGTCTGAGATGTGGTTCCGGCCGGCCCGACAGGTGTTTCCACAGTGTCCGCCAAGTGGTACTGGCGTAGTTGGCAGGTGATTTTGGCATGTCCGGCAGGTGGTTCCAGCAAGCCCGGCAGGTGATTCCGAAGTGTTCCCCAACTGGTTGTGGCGTAGCCGGCAGGTGATTTTTGCGTGTCCGGCAGGTGGTTCTGGCGAGTCGAGCAGGTGGTTCCGGCGTGCTCGGCAGGTGCTTCCGGGGTCATTGGCACGTGGTTCTGGCATATCTGAGAGGTGGTTCCGGCATGCCCGGCAGGTGATTCCGGAGTGTTCGCCAAGTGTTTCCGGCGTAGCCGGCAGGTGATTTTGCATGTCCAGCGGTCGTTCCGGCAGGTCGAGCCGGTGGTTCCGGCGTGTCCGGCAGGTGGTTCCGGTCTGTCCGGCAGGTGGTTCTGGGGTGTCCGGCACGAGGTTCAGTCTGAGAGGCTGTGCCGGCATGCCCCTCACGTGATTCCGGCTTGTCCCCGAAGTGGTGCTGGTGTAGCGGGCACGTGATTTTGGCGTGTCCGGCACGTGGTTCAGGCGAGTTGAGCAGGTGGTTGCGACGTGCTCGGCA
Source organism: Equus caballus (assembly GCF_041296265.1). Taxonomy (NCBI): domain Eukaryota; kingdom Metazoa; phylum Chordata; class Mammalia; order Perissodactyla; family Equidae; genus Equus; species Equus caballus. Next base: position 4,314,440 of record NC_091707.1, on the reverse strand, counting down.
GGTGCTTCAGGCGTCTCCGGCACGTGTTTCTGGCACATCTGACTGGTGGTTCCGGCATGCCCAAAAGTGGATTCCGGTCTGTCCGGTAGGTGGTTCCGGCGTGCACGGCACGTGGTTCTGGTACGTGTCAGAGGTGGTTGCGTATGCCCAACAGGTGATTCCGGACTGTCCGCCACGTGCTTCTGGCACGTCTGAGAGGTGGTTCCAACGTGCCCGGCAGGTCATTTCGGAGAGTCGTCCAAGTGGTTCTGGCGTAGCCCGCGGGTGATTTTGGCGTGTCCGGCAGGTGGTTCCGCCGTGCTCGGCAGGTGGTTCAGGCATGGCCGTCACGTGGTTCCAGTCCGTCCAGGACGTGTTTCCAGCTTCTCCGGCAGGTGGTTCTGGTACGTCTGAGAGGTGGTTCCGCCATGGCTGGCAGGTGATCCCGGACTGTCCCCCAGGTGGTTCTGGCATAGCCAGCAGTTGATATTGGCCTGTCCGGCAGGTGGTTCCAGCGAGTCGAACAGGTGGCTCCGGCGTTCTTGGCAGGTGGTTCCGGTCTGTCCGGTAGGTGTTTCCGGCGTGTCTGGCACGTGCTTCCGGCACGTCTGAGAGGTGGTTCCTGCATGCGCGGCAGGTGATTCCGTAGTGTCCGCCAGGTGGTTCTGGCATACCCGGCAGGTGATTTTGGCGTGTCCGGCAGGTGTTTCTGGCGAGTCGAGCAGGTGGCTCCGGCATGCTCGGCAGGTGCTTCCGGCGTCTCCGGCACTTGGTTCTGGTGTGTCTGAGAGCTGGTTCCGGCATGTCCGGCAGATGATTCCGGAGTGTCCGCCAAGTGGTTCTGGCATACCCAGCAGGTGATTTTGGCGTGTCAGGGAGGTGGTACCGGTGAGTCGAGCAGGTGGTTCCGGCGTGCTCAGCAGGTGGTTCAGGCGGTTCTGGCAGGTGGTATCCGTCTGTTCGGGGTGTGGTTCCAGCATCTCATGAACACGTTTCTGGCACGTCTGAGATGTGGTTCCAGCCGGCCCGACAGGTGTTTCCGCAGTGTCCGCCAAGCGGTTCTGGCGTAGTTGGCAGGTGATTTTGGCATGCCTGGCAGGTGGTTCCAGCAAGCCTGGCAGGTGATTCCAAAGTGTTCACCAACTGGTTGTGGCGTAGCCGGCAGGTGATTTTTGCGTGATCGGCAGGTGGTTCTGGCGAGTCGAGCAGGTGGTTCCGGCGTGCTCGGCTGGTGCTTCCGGGGTCATTGGCACGGGGTTCTGGCATGTCTGAGAGGTGGTTCCTGCATGCCCGGCAAGTGATTCCGGAGTGTTCACCAAGTGGTTCTGGCATAGTCGGCAGGTGATTTTGGCATGTCCGGCAGGTGGTTCAGGCGAGTTGAGCAGGTGGTTCCAACGTGCTTGGCAGGTGCTTCCGGCGTCTCCGGCACGTGTTTCTGGCACATCTGACAGGTGGTTCCGGCATGCCCGAAAGGTGATTCCGGTCTGTCCGGTAGGTGGTTCCAGCCTGCACGGCATGTGGTTCTGGTACGTCTCAGAGGTGGTTGCGCATGCCCAACAGGTGATTCCGGACTGTCCGCCACATGGTTCTGGCACGTCTGAGAGGTGGTTCCGGCATGCCCGGCAGGTCATCCCAGAGAGTCCTCCAAGTGGTTCTGGCATAACACGCAGGTGATTTTGGCATGTCTGGCAGGTTGTTCCGTTGTGCTTGGCAGGTGGTTCAGGCTTGGCCGGCAGGTGGTTCCAGACTGTCCAGGACGTGTTTCCAGCTTCTCCGGCAGGTGGTTCTGCTACGTCTGAGAGGTGGTTCCGCCATGGCTGGCAGGTGATTCCGGACCGTCCCCCAGGTGGTTCTGGCATAGCCAGCAGTTGATATTGGCCTGTCCGGCAGGTGGTTCCAGCGAGTCGAACAGGTGGCTCCGGCGTCCTTGGCAGGTGGTTCCGGTCTGTCCGGTAGGTGTTTCCGGCGTGTCTGGCACGTGCTTCCGGCACGTCTGAGAGGTGGTTCCGGCATGCGCGGCAGGTGATTCCGTAGTGTCCGCCAGGTGGTTCTGGCATACCCGGCAGGTGATTTTGGCGTGTCCGGCAGGTGTTTCTGGCGAGTCGAGCAGGTGGCTCCGGCATGCTCGCCAGGTGCTTCCGGCGTCTCCGGCACTTGGTTCTGGTGTGTCTGAGAGCTGGTTCCGGCATGTCCGGCAGATGATTCCGGAGTGTCCGCCAAGTGGTTCTGGCATACCCAGCAGGTGATATTCGCATGACCGGCAGGTGGTTCCAGCAAGCCCGGCAGGTGATTCCGAAGTGTTCCCCAACTGGTTTTGGCCTAGCCGGCAGGTGATTTTTGCGTGTCCGGCAGGTGGTTCTGGCGAGTCGAGCAGGTGGTTCCGGCGTGCTCGGCAGGTGCTTCCGGAGTCATTGGCACGTGGTTCTGGCATATCTGAGAGGTGGTTCCGGCATGCCCGGCAGGTGATTCCGGAGTGCTCGCCAAGTGTTTCCGGCGTAGCCAGCAGGTGATTTTGCATGTCCAGCGGTCGTTCCGGAGGGTCGAGCCGGTGGTTCCGGCGTGTCCGGCAGGTGGTTCCGGTCTGTCCGGCAGGTGGTTCTGTGGTGTCCGGCACGAGGTTCAGTCTGAGAGGCTGTGCCGGCATGCCCCTCACGTGATTCCGGCTTGTCCCCGAAGTGGTTCTGGCATACCCGGCAGGTGATTTTGGCGTGTCCGGCAGGTGTTTCTGGCGAGTCGAGCAGGTGGCTCCGGCATGCTCGGCAGGTGCTTCCGGCGTCTCCGGCACTTGGTTCTGGTGTGTCTGAGAGCTGGTTCCGGCATGTCCGGCAGATGATTCCGGAGTGTGCGCCAAGTGGTTCTGGCATGCCCAGCAGGTGATTTTGGCGTGTCAGGGAGGTGGTACCGGTGAGTCGAGCAGGTGGTTCCGGCGTGCTCAGCAGGTGGTTCAGGCGGTTCTGGCAGGTGGTATCCGTCTGTTCGGGGTGTGGTTCCAGCATCTCATGAACACGTTTCTGGCACGTCTGAGATGTGGTTCCAGCCGGCCCGACAGGTGTTTCCGCAGTGTCCGCCAAGTGGTTCTGGCGTAGTTGGCAGGTGATTTTGGCATGACTGGCAGGTGGTTCCAGCGAGCCTGGCAGGTGATTCCAAAGTGTTCACCAACTGGTTGTGGCGTAGCCGGCAGGTGATTTTTGCGTGATCGGCAGGTGGTTCTGGCGAGTCGAGCAGGTGGTTCCGGCGTGCTCGGCTGGTGCTTCCGGGGTCATTGGCACGGGGTTCTGGCATGTCTGAGAGGTGGTTCCTGCATGCCCGGCAAGTGATTCCGGAGTGTTCGCCAAGTGGTTCTGGCATAGTCGGCAGGTGATTTTGGCATGTCCGGCAGGTGGTTCAGGCGAGTTGAGCAGGTGGTTGCAACGTGCTTGGCAGGTGCTTCCGGCGTCTCCGGCACGTGTTTCTGGCACATCTGACAGGTGGTTCCGGCATGCCCGAAAGGTGATTCCGGTCTGTCCGGTAGGTGGTTCCAGCCTGCACGGCATGTGGTTCTGGTACGTCTCAGAGGTGGTTGCGCATGCCCAACAGGTGATTCCGGACTGTCCGCCACATGGTTCTGGCACGTCTGAGAGGTGGTTCCGGCATGCCCGGCAGGTCATCCCAGAGAGTCCTCCAAGTGGTTCTGGCATAACACGCAGGTGATTTTGGCATGTCTGGCAGGTTGTTCCGTTGTGCTTGGCAGGTGGTTCAGGCTTGGCCGGCAGGTGGTTCCAGACTGTCCAGGACGTGTTTCCAGCTTCTCCGGCAGGTGGTTCTGCTACGTCTGAGAGGTGGTTCCGCCATGGCTGGCAGGTGATTCCGGACCGTCCCCCAGGTGGTTCTGGCATAGCCAGCAGTTGATATTGGCCTGTCCGGCAGGTGGTTCCAGCGAGTCGAACAGGTGGCTCCGGCGTCCTTGGCAGGTGGTTCCGGTCTGTCCGGTAGGTGTTTCCGGCGTGTCTGGCACGTGCTTCCGGCACGTCTGAGAGGTGGTTCCGGCATGCGCGGCAGGTGATTCCGTAGTGTCCGCCAGGTGGTTCTGGCATACCCGGCAGGTGATTTTGGCGTGTCCGGCAGGTGTTTCTGGCGAGTCGAGCAGGTGGCTCCGGCATGCTCGCCAGGTGCTTCCGGCGTCTCCGGCACTTGGTTCTGGTGTGTCTGAGAGCTGGTTCCGGCATGTCCGGCAGATGATTCCGGAGTGTCCGCCAAGTGGTTCTGGCATACCCAGCAGGTGATATTCGCATGACCGGCAGGTGGTTCCAGCAAGCCCGGCAGGTGATTCCGAAGTGTTCCCCAACTGGTTTTGGCCTAGCCGGCAGGTGATTTTTGCGTGTCCGGCAGGTGGTTCTGGCGAGTCGAGCAGGTGGTTCCGGCGTGCTCGGCAGGTGCTTCCGGAGTCATTGGCACGTGGTTCTGGCATATCTGAGAGGTGGTTCCGGCATGCCCGGCAGGTGATTCCGGAGTGCTCGCCAAGTGTTTCCGGCGTAGCCAGCAGGTGATTTTGCATGTCCAGCGGTCGTTCCGGAGGGTCGAGCCGGTGGTTCCGGCGTGTCCGGCAGGTGGTTCCGGTCTGTCCGGCAGGTGGTTCTGTGGTGTCCGGCACGAGGTTCAGTCTGAGAGGCTGTGCCGGCATGCCCCTCACGTGATTCCGGCTTGTCCCCGAAGTGGTTCTGGCATACCCGGCAGGTGATTTTGGCGTGTCCGGCAGGTGTTTCTGGCGAGTCGAGCAGGTGGCTCCGGCATGCTCGGCAGGTGCTTCCGGCGTCTCCGGCACTTGGTTCTGGTGTGTCTGAGAGCTGGTTCCGGCATGTCCGGCAGATGATTCCGGAGTGTGCGCCAAGTGGTTCTGGCATGCCCAGCAGGTGATTTTGGCGTGTCAGGGAGGTGGTACCGGTGAGTCGAGCAGGTGGTTCCGGCGTGCTCAGCAGGTGGTTCAGGCGGTTCTGGCAGGTGGTATCCGTCTGTTCGGGGTGTGGTTCCAGCATCTCATGAACACGTTTCTGGCACGTCTGAGATGTGGTTCCAGCCGGCCCGACAGGTGTTTCCGCAGTGTCCGCCAAGCGGTTCTGGCGTAGTTGGCAGGTGATTTTGGCATGCCTGGCAGGTGGTTCCAGCAAGCCTGGCAGGTGATTCCAAAGTGTTCACCAACTGGTTGTGGCGTAGCCGGCAGGTGATTTTTGCGTGATCGGCAGGTGGTTCTGGCGAGTCGAGCAGGTGGTTCCGGCGTGCTCGGCTGGTGCTTCCGGGGTCATTGGCACGGGGTTCTGGCATGTCTGAGAGGTGGTTCCTGCATGCCCGGCAAGTGATTCCGGAGTGTTCACCAAGTGGTTCTGGCATAGTCGGCAGGTGATTTTGGCATGTCCGGCAGGTGGTTCAGGCGAGTTGAGCAGGTGGTTCCAACGTGCTTGGCAGGTGCTTCCGGCGTCTCCGGCACGTGTTTCTGGCACATCTGACAGGTGGTTCCGGCATGCCCGAAAGGTGATTCCGGTCTGTCCGGTAGGTGGTTCCAGCCTGCACGGCATGTGGTTCTGGTACGTCTCAGAGGTGGTTGCGCATGCCCAACAGGTGATTCCGGACTGTCCGCCACATGGTTCTGGCACGTCTGAGAGGTGGTTCCGGCATGCCCGGCAGGTCATCCCAGAGAGTCCTCCAAGTGGTTCTGGCATAACACGCAGGTGATTTTGGCATGTCTGGCAGGTTGTTCCGTTGTGCTTGGCAGGTGGTTCAGGCTTGGCCGGCAGGTGGTTCCAGACTGTCCAGGACGTGTTTCCAGCTTCTCCGGCAGGTGGTTCTGCTACGTCTGAGAGGTGGTTCCGCCATGGCTGGCAGGTGATTCCGGACCGTCCCCCAGGTGGTTCTGGCATAGCCAGCAGTTGATATTGGCCTGTCCGGCAGGTGGTTCCAGCGAGTCGAACAGGTGGCTCCGGCGTCCTTGGCAGGTGGTTCCGGTCTGTCCGGTAGGTGTTTCCGGCGTGTCTGGCACGTGCTTCCGGCACGTCTGAGAGGTGGTTCCGGCATGCGCGGCAGGTGATTCCGTAGTGTCCGCCAGGTGGTTCTGGCATACCCGGCAGGTGATTTTGGCGTGTCCGGCAGGTGTTTCTGGCGAGTCGAGCAGGTGGCTCCGGCATGCTCGCCAGGTGCTTCCGGCGTCTCCGGCACTTGGTTCTGGTGTGTCTGAGAGCTGGTTCCGGCATGTCCGGCAGATGATTCCGGAGTGTCCGCCAAGTGGTTCTGGCATACCCAGCAGGTGATATTCGCATGACCGGCAGGTGGTTCCAGCAAGCCCGGCAGGTGATTCCGAAGTGTTCCCCAACTGGTTTTGGCCTAGCCGGCAGGTGATTTTTGCGTGTCCGGCAGGTGGTTCTGGCGAGTCGAGCAGGTGGTTCCGGCGTGCTCGGCAGGTGCTTCCGGAGTCATTGGCACGTGGTTCTGGCATATCTGAGAGGTGGTTCCGGCATGCCCGGCAGGTGATTCCGGAGTGCTCGCCAAGTGTTTCCGGCGTAGCCAGCAGGTGATTTTGCATGTCCAGCGGTCGTTCCGGAGGGTCGAGCCGGTGGTTCCGGCGTGTCCGGCAGGTGGTTCCGGTCTGTCCGGCAGGTGGTTCTGTGGTGTCCGGCACGAGGTTCAGTCTGAGAGGCTGTGCCGGCATGCCCCTCACGTGATTCCGGCTTGTCCCCGAAGTGGTTCTGGCATACCCGGCAGGTGATTTTGGCGTGTCCGGCAGGTGTTTCTGGCGAGTCGAGCAGGTGGCTCCGGCATGCTCGGCAGGTGCTTCCGGCGTCTCCGGCACTTGGTTCTGGTGTGTCTGAGAGCTGGTTCCGGCATGTCCGGCAGATGATTCCGGAGTGTGCGCCAAGTGGTTCTGGCATGCCCAGCAGGTGATTTTGGCGTGTCAGGGAGGTGGTACCGGTGAGTCGAGCAGGTGGTTCCGGCGTGCTCAGCAGGTGGTTCAGGCGGTTCTGGCAGGTGGTATCCGTCTGTTCGGGGTGTGGTTCCAGCATCTCATGAACACGTTTCTGGCACGTCTGAGATGTGGTTCCAGCCGGCCCGACAGGTGTTTCCGCAGTGTCCGCCAAGTGGTTCTGGCGTAGTTGGCAGGTGATTTTGGCATGACTGGCAGGTGGTTCCAGCGAGCCTGGCAGGTGATTCCAAAGTGTTCACCAACTGGTTGTGGCGTAGCCGGCAGGTGATTTTTGCGTGATCGGCAGGTGGTTCTGGCGAGTCGAGCAGGTGGTTCCGGCGTGCTCGGCTGGTGCTTCCGGGGTCATTGGCACGGGGTTCTGGCATGTCTGAGAGGTGGTTCCTGCATGCCCGGCAAGTGATTCCGGAGTGTTCGCCAAGTGGTTCTGGCATAGTCGGCAGGTGATTTTGGCATGTCCGGCAGGTGGTTCAGGCGAGTTGAGCAGGTGGTTGCAACGTGCTTGGCAGGTGCTTCCGGCGTCTCCGGCACGTGTTTCTGGCACATCTGACAGGTGGTTCCGGCATGCCCGAAAGGTGATTCCGGTCTGTCCGGTAGGTGGTTCCAGCCTGCACGGCATGTGGTTCTGGTACGTCTCAGAGGTGGTTGCGCATGCCCAACAGGTGATTCCGGACTGTCCGCCACATGGTTCTGGCACGTCTGAGAGGTGGTTCCGGCATGCCCGGCAGGTCATCCCAGAGAGTCCTCCAAGTGGTTCTGGCATAACACGCAGGTGATTTTGGCGTGTCTGGCAGGTTGTTCCGTTGTGCTTGGCAGGTGGTTCAGGCTTGGCCGGCAGGTGGTTCCAGACTGTCCAGGACGTGTTTCCAGCTTCTCCGGCAGGTGGTTCTGGTACGTCTGAGAGGTGGTTCCGCCATGGCTGGCAGGTGATTCCGGACCGTCCCCCAGGTGGTTCTGGCATAGCCAGCAGTTGATATTGGCCTGTCCGGCAGGTGGTTCCAGCGAGTCGAACAGGTGGCTCCGGCGTGCTCGGCAGGTGGTTCCGGTCTGTCCGGTAGGTGATTCCGGCGTGTCCGGCACGTGCTTCCGGCACGTCTGAGAGGTGGTTCCGGCATGCGCGACAGGTGATTTCGGAGTGTCCGCCAGGTGGTTCTGGCGTACCCGGCAGGTGATTTTGGCGTGTCATACAGGTGTTTCTGGCGAGTCGAGCAGGTGGCTCCAGCATGCTCGGCAGGTGCTTCGGGCATCTCCGGCACGTGGTTCTGGTGTGTCTGAGAGCTGGTTCCGGCATGTCCGGCAGATGATTCCGGAGTGTCCGCCAAGTGGTTCTGGCATACCCGGCTGGTGATTTGGGCATGTCAGGTAGGTGGTTCCGGCGAGTCGAGCAGGTGGCTCCGGCGTGCTCGGCAGGTTGTTCAGACGGGTGTGGCAGGTGTTTTCCGTCTGTTCAGGGTGTGGTTCCAGCATCTCATGCACATGGTTCTGGCACGTCTGAGATGTGGTTCCGGCCGGCGCGACAGGTGTTTCAACAGTGTCCGCCAAGTGGTACTGGCGTAGTTGGCAGGTGATTTTGGCATGACCGGCAGGTGGTTCCAGCAAGCCCGGCAGGTGATTCCGAAGTTTTCCCCAACTGGTTGTGGCGTAGCCGGCAGGTGATTTCTGCGTGTCCGGCAGGTGGTTCTGGCGAGTCGAGCAGGTGGTTCCGGCGTGCTCGGCAGGTGCTTCCGGGGTCACTGGCACGTGGTTCTGGCATATCTGAGAGGTGGTTCCGGCATGCCCGGCAGGTGATTCCGGAGTGTTCGTGAAGTGTTTCCGGCGTAGCCGGCAGGTGATTTTGCATGTCCCGCGGTCGTTCCGGCGGGTCGAGCCGGTGGTTCCGGCGTGTCCGGCAGGTGGTTCCGGTCTGTCCGGCAGGTGGTTCTGTGTTGTCCAGCACGAGGTTCAGTCTGAGAGGCTGTGCCGGCATGCCCCTCACGTGATTCCGTCTTGTCCCCGAAGTGGTGCTGGTGTAGCGGGCAGGTGATTTTGGTGTGTCCGGCAGGTGGTTCAGGCGAGTTGAGCAGGTGGTTGCGACGTGCTCGGCAGGTGCTTCCGGCGTCTCCGGCACGTGTTTCTGGCACATCTGACTGGTGGTTCCGGCATGCCCAAAAGTTGATTCCGGTCTGTCCGGTAGGTGGTTCCGGCGTGCACGGCACGTGGTTCTGGTACGTGTCAGAGGTGGTTGCGTATGCCCAACAGGTGATTCCGGACTGTCCGCCACGTGCTTCTGGCATGTCTGAGAGGTGGTTCCAACATGCCCGGCAGGTCATTTCGGAGAGTCGTCCAAGTGGTTCTGGCGTAGCCCGCAGGTGATTTTGGCGTGTCCGGCAGGTGTTTCTGGCGAGTCGAGCAGGTGGCTCCGGCATGCTCGGCAGGTGCTTCCGGCGTCTCCGGCACTTGGTTCTGGTGTGTCTGAGAGCTGGTTCTGGCATGTCCGGCAGATGATTCCGGAGTGTCCGCCAATTGGTTCTGGCATACCCAGCAGGTGATATTCGCATGAACGGAAGGTGGTTCCAGCAAGCCCGGCAGGTGATTCCGAAGTGTTCCCCAACTGGTTGTGGCGTAGCCGGCAGGTGATTTTGGCGTGTCCGGCAGGTGGTTCTGGCGAGTCGAGCAGGTGGTTCCGGCGTGCTCGGCAGGTGCTTCCGGGGTCATTGGCACGTGGTTCTGGCATATCTGAGAGGTGGTTCCGGCATGCCCGGCAGGTGTTTCCGGAGTGTTCGCCAAGTGTTTCCGGCATAGCCGGCAAGTGATTTTGCATGTCCAGCGGTCGTTCCGGCGGGTCGAGCCGGTGGTACCGGCGTGTCCGGCAGGTGGTTCCGGTCTGTCCGGCAGGTGGTTCTGTGGTGTCCGGCACGAGGTTCAGTCTGAGAGGCTGTGCCGGCATGCCCCTCACGTGATCCCGGCTTGTCCCCGAAGTGGTTCTGGCATACCCGGCAGGTGATTTTGGCGTGTCCGGCAGGTGTTTCTGGCGAGTCGAGCAGGTGGCTCCGGCATGCTCGGCAGGTGCTTCCGGCGTCTCCGGCACTTGGTTCTGGTGTGTCTGAGAGCTGGTTCCGGCATGTCCGGCAGATGATTCCGGAGTGTGCGCCAAGTGGTTCTGGCATGCCCAGCAGGTGATTTTGGCGTGTCAGGGAGGTGGTACCGGTGAGTCGAGCAGGTGGTTCCGGCGTGCTCAGCAGGTGGTTCAGGCGGTTCTGGCAGGTGGTATCCGTCTGTTCGGGGTGTGGTTCCAGCATCTCATGAACACGTTTCTGGCACGTCTGAGATGTGGTTCCAGCCGGCCCGACAGGTGTTTCCGCAGTGTCCGCCAAGCGGTTCTGGCGTAGTTGGCAGGTGATTTTGGCATGACTGGCAGGTGGTTCCAGCGAGCCTGGCAGGTGATTCCAAAGTGTTCACCAACTGGTTGTGGCGTAGCCGGCAGGTGATTTTTGCGTGATCGGCAGGTGGTTCTGGCGAGTCGAGCAGGTGGTTCCGGCGTGCTCGGCTGGTGCTTCCGGGGTCATTGGCACGGGGTTCTGGCATGTCTGAGAGGTGGTTCCTGCATGCCCGGCAAGTGATTCCGGAGTGTTCGCCAAGTGGTTCTGGCATAGTCGGCAGGTGATTTTGGCATGTCCGGCAGGTGGTTCAGGCGAGTTGAGCAGGTGGTTCCAACGTGCTTGGCAGGTGCTTCCGGCGTCTCCGGCACGTGTTTCTGGCACATCTGACAGGTGGTTCCGGCATGCCCGAAAGGTGATTCCGGTCTGTCCGGTAGGTGGTTCCAGCCTGCACAGCATGTGGTTCTGGTACGTGTCAGAGGTGGTTGCGCATGCCCAACAGGTGATTCCGGACTGTCCGCCACATGGTTCTGGCACGTCTGAGAGGTGGTTCCGGCATGCCCGGCAGGTCATCCCAGAGAGTCCTCCAAGTGGTTCTGGCATAACACGCAGGTGATTTTGGCGTGTCTGGCAGGTTGTTCCGTTGTGCTTGGCAGGTGGTTCAGGCTTGGCCGGCAGGTGGTTCCAGACTGTCCAGGACGTGTTTCCAGCTTCTCCGGCAGGTGGTTCTGCTACGTCTGAGAGGTGGTTCCGCCATGGCTGGCAGGTGATTCCGGACCGTCCCCCAGGTGGTTCTGGCATAGCCAGCAGTTGATATTGGCCTGTCCGGCAGGTGGTTCCAGCGAGTCGAACAGGTGGCTCCGGCGTGCTCGGCAGGTGGTTCCGGTCTGTCCGGTAGGTGATTCCGGCGTGTCCGGCACGTGCTTCCGGCACGTCTGAGAGGTGGTTCCGGCATTCGCGACAGGTGATTTCGGAGTGTCCGCCAGGTGATTCTGGCGTACCCGGCAGGTGATTTTGGCGTGTCCGACAGGTGTTTCTGGCGAGTCGAGCAGGTGGCTCCGGCATGCTCGGCAGGTGCTTCCGGCGTCTCCGGCACGTGGTTCTGGTGTGTCTGAGAGCTGGTTCCGGCATGTCCGGCAGATGATTCCGGAGTGTCCGCCAAGTGGTTCTGGCATACCCGGCTGGTGATTTGGGCATGTCAGGTAGGTGGTTCCGGCGAGTCGAGCAGGTGGCTCCGGCGTGCTCGGCAGGTTGTTCAGACGGGTCTGGCAGGTGTTTTCCGTCTGTTCAGGGTGTGGTTCCAGCATCTCATGCACATGGTTCTGGCACGTCTGAGATGTGGTTCCGGCCGGCCCGACAGGTGTTTCCACAGTGTCCGCCAAGTGGTACTGGCGTAGTTGGCAGGTGATTTTGGCATGACCGGCAGGTGGTTCCAGCAAGCCCGGCAGGTGATTCCGAAGTTTTCCCCAACTGGTTGTGGCGTAGCCGGCAGGTGATTTTGGCGTGTCCGGCAGGTGGTTCTGGCGAGTCGAGCAGGTGGTTCCGGCGTGCTCGGCAGGTGCTTCCGGGGTCATTGGCACGTGGTTCTGGCATATCTGAGAGGTGGTTCCGGCATGCCCGGCAGGTGATTCTGGAGTGTTCGCGAAGTGTTTCCGGCGTAGCCGGCAGGTGATTTTGCATGTCCAGCGGTCGTTCTGGCGGGTCGAGCCGGTGGTTCCGGCGTGTCCGGCAGGTGGTTCCGGTCTGTCCGGCAGGTGGTTCTGTGGTGTCCGGCACGAGGTTCAGTCTGAGAGGCTGTGCCGGCATGCCCCTCACGTGATTCCGGCTTGTCCCCGAAGTGGTGCTGGTGTAGCGGGCAGGTGATTTTGGCGTGTCCGGCAGGTGGTTCAGGCGAGTTGAGCAGGTGGTTGCGACGTGCTCGGCAGGTGCTTCCGGCGTCTCCGGCACGTGTTTCTGGCACATCTGACTGGTGGTTCCGGCATGCCCAAAAGTTGATTCCGGTCTGTCCGGTAGGTGGTTCCGGCGTGCACGGCACGTTGTTCTGGTACGTGTCAGAGGTGGTTGCGTATGCCCAACAGGTGATTCCGGACTGTCCGCCACGTGCTTCTGGCACGTCTGAGAGGTGGTTCCAACATGCCCGGCAGGTCATTTCGGAGAGTCGTCCAAGTGGTTCTGGCGTAGCCCGCAGGTGATTTTGGCGTGTCCGGCAGGTGGTTCCGCCGTGTCCGGCAGGTGGTTCAGGCATGGCCGTCACGTGGTTCCAGTCTGTCCAGGACGTGTTTCCAGCTTCTCCGGCAGGTGGTTCTGGTACGTCTGAGAGGTGGTTCCGCCATGGCTGGCAGGTGATCCCGGACTGTCCCCCAGGTGGTTCTGGCATAGCCAGCAGTTGATATTGGCCTGTCCGGCAGGTGGTTCCAGCGAGTCGAACAGGTGGCTCCGGCGTTCTTGGCAGGTGGTTCCGGTCTGTCCGGTAGGTGTTTCCGGCGTGTCTGGCACGTGCTTCCGGCACGTCTGAGAGGTGGTTCCTGCATGCGCGGCAGGTGATTCCGTAGTGTCCGCCAGGTGGTTCTGGCATACCCGGCAGGTGATTTTGGCGTGTCCGGCAGGTGTTTCTGGCGAGTCGAGCAGGTGGCTCCGGCATGCTCGGCAGGTGCTTCCGGCGTCTCCGGCACTTGCTTCTGGTGTGTCTGAGAGCTGGTTCCGGCATGTCCGGCAGATGATTCCGGAGTGTCCGCCAAGTGGTTCTGGCATACCCAGCAGGTGATTTTGGCGTGTCAGGGAGGTGGTACCGGTGAGTCGAGCAGGTGGTTCCGGCGTGCTCAGCAGGTGGTTCAGGCGGTTCTGGCAGGTGGTATCCGTCTGTTCGGGGTGTGGTTCCAGCATCTCATGAACACGTTTCTGGCACGTCTGAGATGTGGTTCCAGCCGGCCCGACAGGTGTTTCCGCAGTGTCCGCCAAGCGGTTCTGGCGTAGTTGGCAGGTGATTTTGGCATGACTGGCAGGTGGTTCCAGCGAGCCTGGCAGGTGATTCCAAAGTGTTCACCAACTGGTTGTGGCGTAGCCGGCAGGTGATTTTTGCGTGATCGGCAGGTGGTTCTGGCGAGTCGAGCAGGTGGTTCCGGCGTGCTCGGCTGGTGCTTCCGGGGTCATTGGCACGGGGTTCTGGCATGTCTGAGAGGTGGTTCCTGCATGCCCGGCAAGTGATTCCGGAGTGTTCGCCAAGTGGTTCTGGCATAGTCGGCAGGTGATTTTGGCATGTCCGGCAGGTGGTTCAGGCGAGTTGAGCAGGTGGTTCCAACGTGCTTGGCAGGTGCTTCCGGCGTCTCCGGCATGTGTTTCTGGCACATCTGACAGGTGGTTCCGGCATGCCCGAAAGGTGATTCCGGTCTGTCCGGTAGGTGGTTCCAGCCTGCACGGCATGTGGTTCTGGTACGTCTCAGAGGTGGTTGCGCATGCCCAACAGGTGATTCCGGACTGTCCGCCACATGGTTCTGGCACGTCTGAGAGGTGGTTCCGGCATGCCCGGCAGGTCATCCCAGAGAGTCCTCCAAGTGGTTCTGGCATAACACGCAGGTGATTTTGGCGTGTCTGGCAGGTTGTTCCGTTGTGCTTGGCAGGTGGTTCAGGCTTGGCCGGCAGGAGGTTCCAGACTGTCCAGGACGTGTTTCCAGCTTCTCCGGCAGGTGGTTCTGGTACGTCTGAGAGGTGGTTCCGCCATGGCTGGCAGGTGATTCCGGACCGTCCCCCAGGTGGTTCTGGCATAGCCAGCAGTTGATATTGGCCTGTCCGGCAGGTGGTTCCAGCGAGTCGAACAGGTGGCTCCGGCGTGCTCGGCAGGTGGTTCCGGTCTGTCCGGTAGGTGATTCCGGCGTGTCCGGCACGTGCTTCCGGCACGTCTGAGAGGTGGTTCCGGCATGCGCGACAGGTGATTTCGGAGTGTCCGCCAGGTGGTTCTGGCGTACCCGGCAGGTGATTTTGGCGTGTCATACAGGTGTTTCTGGCGAGTCGAGCAGGTGGCTCCAGCATGCTCGGCAGGTGCTTCGGGCATCTCCGGCACGTGGTTCTGGTGTGTCTGAGAGCTGGTTCCGGCATGTCCGGCAGATGATTCCGGAGTGTCCGCCAAGTGGTTCTGGCATACCCGGCTGGTGATTTGGGCATGTCAGGTAGGTGGTTCCGGCGAGTCGAGCAGGTGGCTCCGGCGTGCTCGGCAGGTTGTTCAGACGGGTCTGGCAGGTGTTTTCCGTCTGTTCAGGGTGTGGTTCCAGCATCTCATGCACATGGTTCTGGCACGTCTGAGATGTGGTTCCGGCCGGCGCGACAGGTGTTTCAACAGTGTCCGCCAAGTGGTACTGGCGTAGTTGGCAGGTGATTTTGGCATGACCAGCAGGTGGTTCCAGCAAGCCCGGCAGGTGATTCCGAAGTTTTCCCCAACTGGTTGTGGCGTAGCCGGCAGGTGATTTCTGCGTGTCCGGCAGGTGGTTCTGGCGAGTCGAGCAGGTGGTTCCGGCGTGCTCGGCAGGTGCTTCCGGGGTCACTGGCACGTGGTTCTGGCATATCTGAGAGGTGGTTCCGGCATGCCCGGCAGGTGATTCCGGAGTGTTCGCGAAGTGTTTCCGGCGTAGCCGGCAGGTGATTTTGCATGTCCCGCGGTCGTTCCGGCGGGTCGAGCCGGTGGTTCCGGCGTGTCCGGCAGGTGGTTCCGGTCTGTCCGGCAGGTGGTTCTGTGGTGTCCGGCACGAGGTTCAGTCTGAGAGGCTGTGCCGGCATGCCCCTCACGTGATTCCGGCTTGTCCCCGAAGTGGTGCTGGTGTAGCGGGCAGGTGATTTTGGCGTGTCCGGCAGGTGGTTCAGGCGAGTTGAGCAGGTGGTTGCGACGTGCTCGGCAGGTGCTTCCGGCGTCTCCGGCACGTGTTTCTGGCACATCTGACTGGTGGTTCCGGCATGCCCAAAAGTTGATTCCGGTCTGTCCGGTAGGTGGTTCCGGCGTGCACGGCACGTGGTTCTGGTACGTGTCAGAGGTGGTTGCGTATGCCCAACAGGTGATTCCGGACTGTCCGCCACGTGCTTCTGGCACGTCTGAGAGGTGGTTCCAACATGCCCGGCAGGTCATTTCGGAGAGTCGTCCAAGTGGTTCTGGCGTAGCCCGCAGGTGATTTTGGCGTGTCCGGCAGGTGGTTCCGCCGTGCTCGGCAGGTGGTTCAGGCATGGCCGTCACGTGGTTCCAGTCTGTCCAGGACGTGTTTCCAGCTTCTCCGGCAGGTGGTTCTGGTACGTCTGAGAGGTGGTTCCGCCATGGCTGGCAGGTGATCCCGGACTGTCCCCCAGGTGGTTCTGGCATAGCCAGCAGTTGATATTGGCCTGTCCGGCAGGTGGTTCCAGCGAGTCAAACAGGTGGCTCCGGCGTTCTTGGCAGGTGGTTCCGGTCTGTCCGGTAGGTGTTTCCGGCGTGTCTGGCACGTGCTTCCGGCACGTCTGAGAGGTGGTTCCGGCGTGCGCGGCAGGTGATTCCGTAGTGTCCGCCAGGTGGTTCTGGCATACCCGGCAGGTGATTTTGGCGTGTCCGGCAGGTGTTTCTGGCGAGTCGAGCAGGTGGCTCCGGCATGCTCGGCAGGTGCTTCCGGCGTCTCCGGCACTTGGTTCTGGTGTGTCTGAGAGCTGGTTCTGGCATGTCCGGCAGATGATTCCGGAGTGTCCGCCAAGTGGTTCTGGCATACCCAGCAGGTGATATTCGCATGAACGTAAGGTGGTTCCAGCAAGCCCGGCAGGTGATTCCGAAGTGTTCCCCAACTGGTTGTGGCGTAGCCGGCAGGTGATTTTGGCGTGTCCGGCAGGTGGTTCTGGCGAGTCGAGCAGGTGGTTCCGGCGTGCTCGGCTGGTGCTTCCAGGGTCACTGGCACGTGGTTCTGGCATATCTGAGAGGTGGTTCCGGCATGCCCGGCAGGTGATTCCAGAGTGTTCGTGAAGTGTTTCCGGCGTAGCCGGCAGGTGATTTTGCATGTCCCGCGGTCGTTCCGGCGGGTCGAGCCGGTGGTTCCGGCGTGTCCGGCAGGTGGTTCCGGTCTGTCCGGCAGGTGGTTCTGTGGTGTCCGGCACGAGGTTCAGTCTGAGAGGCTGTGCCGGCATGCCCCTCACGTGATTCCGGCTTGTCCCCGAAGTGGTGCTGGTGTAGCGGGCAGGTGATTTTGGCGTGTCCGGCAGGTGGTTCAGGCGAGTTGAGCAGGTGGTTGCGACGTGCTCGGCAGGTGCTTCCGGCGTCTCCGGCACGTGTTTCTGGCACATCTGACTGGTGGTTCCGGCATGCCCAAAAGTTGATTCCGGTCTGTCCGGTAGGTGGTTCCGGCGTGCACGGCACGTGGTTCTGGTACGTGTCAGAGGTGGTTGCGTATGCCCAACAGGTGATTCCGGACTGTCCGCCACGTGCTTCTGGCATGTCTGAGAGGTGGTTCCAACATGCCCGGCAGGTCATTTCGGAGAGTCGTCCAAGTGGTTCTGGCGTAGCCCGCAGGTGATTTTGGCGTGTCCGGCAGGTGGTTCCGCCGTGCTCGGCAGGTGGTTCAGGCATGGCCGTCACGTGGTTCCAGTCTGTCCAGGACGTGTTTCCAGCTTCTCCGGCAGGTGGTTCTGGTACGTCTGAGAGGTGGTTCCGCCATGGCTGGCAGGTGATCCCGGACTGTCCCCCAGGTGGTTCTGGCATAGCCAGCAGTTGATATTGGCCTGTCCGGCAGGTGGTTCCAGCGAGTCAAACAGGTGGCTCCGGCGTTCTTGGCAGGTGGTTCCGGTCTGTCCGGTAGGTGTTTCCGGCGTGTCTGGCACGTGCTTCCGGCACGTCTGAGAGGTGGTTCCGGCGTGCGCGGCAGGTGATTCCGTAGTGTCCGCCAGGTGGTTCTGGCATACCCGGCAGGTGATTTTGGCGTGTCCGGCAGGTGTTTCTGGCGAGTCGAGCAGGTGGCTCCGGCATGCTCGGCAGGTGCTTCCGGCGTCTCCGGCACTTGGTTCTGGTGTGTCTGAGAGCTGGTTCTGGCATGTCCGGCAGATGATTCCGGAGTGTCCGCCAAGTGGTTCTGGCATACCCAGCAGGTGATATTCGCATGACCGGAAGGTGGTTCCAGCAAGCCCGGCAGGTGATTCCGAAGTGTTCCCCAACTGGTTGTGGCGTAGCCGGCAGGTGATTTTGGCGTGTCCGGCAGGTGGTTCTGGCGAGTCGAGCAGGTGGTTCCGGCGTGCTCGGCAGGTGCTTCCGGGGTCATTGGCACGTGGTTCTGGCATATCTGAGAGGTGGTTCTGGCATGCCCGGCAGGTGTTTCCGGAGTGTTCGCCAAGTGTTTCCGGCATAGCCGGCAAGTGATTTTGCATGTCCAGCGGTCGTTCCGGCGGGTCGAGCCGGTGGTACCGGCGTGTCCGGCAGGTGGTTCCGGTCTGTCCGGCAGGTGGTTCTGTGGTGTCCGGCACGAGGTTCAGTCTGAGAGGCTGTGCCGGCATGCCCCTCACGTGATCCCGGCTTGTCCCCGAAGTGGTTCTGGCATACCCGGCAGGTGATTTTGGCGTGTCCGGCAGGTGTTTCTGGCGAGTCGAGCAGGTGGCTCCGGCATGCTCGGCAGGTGCTTCCGGCGTCTCCGGCACTTGGTTCTGGTGTGTCTGAGAGCTGGTTCCGGCATGTCCGGCAGATGATTCCGGAGTGTGCGCCAAGTGGTTCTGGCATGCCCAGCAGGTGATTTTGGCGTGTCAGGGAGGTGGTACCGGTGAGTCGAGCAGGTGGTTCCGGCGTGCTCAGCAGGTGGTTCAGGCGGTTCTGGCAGGTGGTATCCGTCTGTTCGGGGTGTGGTTCCAGCATCTCATGAACACGTTTCTGGCACGTCTGAGATGTGGTTCCAGCCGGCCCGACAGGTGTTTCCGCAGTGTCCGCCAAGCGGTTCTGGCGTAGTTGGCAGGTGATTTTGGCATGACTGGCAGGTGGTTCCAGCGAGCCTGGCAGGTGATTCCAAAGTGTTCACCAACTGGTTGTGGCGTAGCCGGCAGGTGATTTTTGCGTGATCGGCAGGTGGTTCTGGCGAGTCGAGCAGGTGGTTCCGGCGTGCTCGGCTGGTGCTTCCGGGGTCATTGGCACGGGGTTCTGGCATGTCTGAGAGGTGGTTCCTGCATGCCCGGCAAGTGATTCCGGAGTGTTCGCCAAGTGGTTCTGGCATAGTCGGCAGGTGATTTTGGCATGTCCGGCAGGTGGTTCAGGCGAGTTGAGCAGGTGGTTCCAACGTGCTTGGCAGGTGCTTCCGGCGTCTCCGGCACGTGTTTCTGGCACATCTGACAGGTGGTTCCGGCATGCCCGAAAGGTGATTCCGGTCTGTCCGGTAGGTGGTTCCAGCCTGCACAGCATGTGGTTCTGGTACGTGTCAGAGGTGGTTGCGCATGCCCAACAGGTGATTCCGGACTGTCCGCCACATGGTTCTGGCACGTCTGAGAGGTGGTTCCGGGATGCCCGGCAGGTCATCCCAGAGAGTCCTCCAAGTGGTTCTGGCATGACACGCAGGTGATTTTGGCGTGTCTGGCAGGTTGTTCCGTTTTGCTTGGCAGGTGGTTCAGGCTTGGCCGGCAGGTGGTTCCAGACTGTCCAGGACGTGTTTCCAGCTTCTCCGGCAGGTGGTTCTGCTACGTCTGAGAGGTGGTTCCGCCATGGCTGGCAGGTGATTCCGGACCGTCCCCCAGGTGGTTCTGGCATAGCCAGCAGTTGATAGTGGCCTGTCCGGCAGGTGGTTCCAGCGAGTCGAACAGGTGGCTCCGGCGTGCTCGGCAGGTGGTTCCGGTCTGTCCGGTAGGTGATTCCGGCGTGTCCGGCACGTGCTTCCGGCACGTCTGAGAGGTGGTTCCGGCATTCGCGACAGGTGATTTCGGAGTGTCCGCCAGGTGATTCTGGCGTACCCGGCAGGTGATTTTGGCGTGTCCGACAGGTGTTTCTGGCGAGTCGAGCAGGTGGCTCCGGCATGCTCGGCAGGTGCTTCCGGCGTCTCCGGCACGTGGTTCTGGTGTGTCTGAGAGCTGGTTCCGGCATGTCCGGCAGATGATTCCGGAGTGTCCGCCAAGTGGTTCTGGCATACCCGGCTGGTGATTTGGGCATGTCAGGTAGGTGGTTCCGGCGAGTCGAGCAGGTGGCTCCGGCGTGCTCGGCAGGTTGTTCAGACGGGTCTGGCAGGTGTTTTCCGTCTGTTCAGGGTGTGGTTCCAGCATCTCATGCACATGGTTCTGGCACGTCTGAGATGTGGTTCCGGCCGGCCCGACAGGTGTTTCCACAGTGTCCGCCAAGTGGTACTGGCGTAGTTGGCAGGTGATTTTGGCATGACCGGCAGGTGGTTCCAGCAAGCCCGGCAGGTGATTCCGAAGTGTTCCCCAACTTGTTGTGGCGTAGCCGGCAGGTGATTTTTGCGTGTCCGGCAGGTGGTTCTGGCGAGTCGAGCAGGTGGTTCCGGCGTGCTCGGCAGGTGCTTCCGGGGTCATTGGCACGTGGTTCTGGCATATCTGAGAGGTGGTTCCGGCATGCCCGGCAGGTGATTCTGGAGTGTTCGCGAAGTGTTTCCGGCGTAGCCGGCAGGTGATTTTGCATGTCCAGCGGTCGTTCTGGTGGGTCGAGCCGGTGGTTCCGGCGTGTCCAGCAGGTGGTTCCGGTCTGTCCGGCAGGTGGTTCTGTGGTGTCCGGCACGAGGTTCAGTCTGAGAGGCTGTGCCGGCATGCCCCTCACGTGATTCCGGCTTGTCCCCGAAGTGGTGCTGGTGTAGCGGGCAGGTGATTTTGGCGTGTCCGGCAGGTGGTTCAGGCGAGTTGAGCAGGTGGTTGCGACGTGCTCGGCAGGTGCTTCCGGCGTCTCCGGCACGTGTTTCTGGCACATCTGACTGGTGGTTCCGGCATGCCCAAAAGTTGATTCCGGTCTGTCCGGTAGGTGGTTCCGGCGTGCACGGCACGTTGTTCTGGTACGTGTCAGAGGTGGTTGCGTATGCCCAACAGGTGATTCCGGACTGTCCGCCACGTGCTTCTGGCACGTCTGAGAGGTGGTTCCAACATGCCCGGCAGGTCATTTCGGAGAGTCGTCCAAGTGGTTCTGGCGTAGCCCGCAGGTGATTTTGGCGTGTCCGGCAGGTGGTTCCGCCGTGTCCGGCAGGTGGTTCAGGCATGGCCGTCACGTGGTTCCAGTCTGTCCAGGACGTGTTTCCAGCTTCTCCGGCAGGTGGTTCTGGTACGTCTGAGAGGTGGTTCCGCCATGGCTGGCAGGTGATCCCGGACTGTCCCCCAGGTGGTTCTGGCATAGCCAGCAGTTGATATTGGCCTGTCCGGCAGGTGGTTCCAGCGAGTCGAACAGGTGGCTCCGGCATTCTTGGCAGGTGGTTCCGGTCTGTCCGGTAGGTGTTTCCGGCGTGTCTGGCACGTGCTTCCGGCACGTCTGAGAGGTGGTTCCTGCATGCGCGGCAGGTGATTCCGTAGTGTCCGCCAGGTGGTTCTGGCATACCAGGCAGGTGATTTTGGCGTGTCCGGCAGGTGTTTCTGGCGAGTCGAGCAGGTGGCTCCGGCATGCTCGGCAGGTGCTTCCGGCGTCTCCGGCACTTGGTTCTGGTGTGTCTGAGAGCTGGTTCCGGCATGTCCGGCAGATGATTCCGGAGTGTCCGCCAAGTGGTTCTGGCATACCCAGCAGGTGATTTTGGCGTGTCAGGGAGGTGGTACCGGTGAGTCGAGCAGGTGGTTCCGGCGTGCTCAGCAGGTGGTTCAGGCGGTTCTGGCAGGTGGTATCCGTCTGTTCGGGGTGTGGTTCCAGCATCTCATGAACACGTTTCTGGCACGTCTGAGATGTGGTTCCAGCCGGCCCGACAGGTGTTTCCGCAGTGTCCGCCAAGCGGTTCTGGCGTAGTTGGCAGGTGATTTTGGCATGACTGGCAGGTGGTTCCAGCAAGCCTGGCAGGTGATTCCAAAGTGTTCACCAACTGGTTGTGGCGTAGCCGGCAGGTGATTTTTGCGTGATCGGCAGGTGGTTCTGGCGAGTCGAGCAGGTGGTTCCGGCGTGCTCGGCAGGTGCTTCCGGGGTCATTGGCACGTGGTTCTGGCATATCTGAGAGGTGGTTCCGGCATGCCCGGCAGGTGTTTCCGGAGTGTTCGCCAAGTGTTTCCGGCGTAGCCGGCAAGTGATTTTGCATGTCCAGCGGTCGTTCCGGCGGGTCGAGCCGGTGGTACCGGCGTGTCCGGCAGGTGGTTCCGGTCTGTCCGGCAGGTGGTTCTGTGGTGTCCGGCACGAGGTTCAGTCTGAGAGGCTGTGCCGGCATGCCCCTCACGTGATTCTGGCTTGTCCCCGAAGTGGTTCTGGCATACCCGGCAGGTGATTTTGGCGTGTCCGGCAGGTGTTTCTGGCGAGTCGAGCAGGTGGCTCCGGCATGCTCGGCAGGTGCTTCCGGCGTCTCCGGCACTTGGTTCTGGTGTGTCTGAGAGCTGGTTCCGGCATGTCCGGCAGATGATTCCGGAGTGTGCGCCAAGTGGTTCTGGCATGCCCAGCAGGTGATTTTGGCGTGTCAGGGAGGTGGTACCGGTGAGTCGAGCAGGTGGTTCCGGCGTGCTCAGCAGGTGGTTCAGGCGGTTCTGGCAGGTGGTATCCGTCTGTTCGGGGTGTGGTTCCAGCATCTCATGAACACGTTTCTGGCACGTCTGAGATGTGGTTCCAGCCGGCCCGACAGGTGTTTCCGCAGTGTCCGCCAAGCGGTTCTGGCGTAGTTGGCAGGTGATTTTGGCATGACTGGCAGGTGGTTCCAGCGAGCCTGGCAGGTGATTCCAAAGTGTTCACCAACTGGTTGTGGCGTAGCCGGCAGGTGATTTTTGCGTGATCGGCAGGTGGTTCTGGCGAGTCGAGCAGGTGGTTCCGGCGTGCTCGGCTGGTGCTTCCGGGGTCATTGGCACGGGGTTCTGGCATGTCTGAGAGGTGGTTCCTGCATGCCCGGCAAGTGATTCCGGAGTGTTCGCCAAGTGGTTCTGGCATAGTCGGCAGGTGATTTTGGCATGTCCGGCAGGTGGTTCAGGCGAGTTGAGCAGGTGGTTCCAACGTGCTTGGCAGGTGCTTCCGGCGTCTCCGGCACGTGTTTCTGGCACATCTGACAGGTGGTTCCGGCATGCCCGAAAGGTGATTCCGGTCTGTCCGGTAGGTGGTTCCAGCCTGCACAGCATGTGGTTCTGGTACGTGTCAGAGGTGGTTGCGCATGCCCAACAGGTGATTCCGGACTGTCCGCCACATGGTTCTGGCACGTCTGAGAGGTGGTTCCGGCATGCCCGGCAGGTCATCCCAGAGAGTCCTCCAAGTGGTTCTGGCATAACACGCAGGTGATTTTGGCGTGTCTGGCAGGTTGTTCCGTTGTGCTTGGCAGGTGGTTCAGGCTTGGCCGGCAGGTGGTTCCAGACTGTCCAGGACGTGTTTCCAGCTTCTCCGGCAGGTGGTTCTGCTACGTCTGAGAGGTGGTTCCGCCATGGCTGGCAGGTGATTCCGGACCGTCCCCCAGGTGGTTCTGGCATAGCCAGCAGTTGATAGTGGCCTGTCCGGCAGGTGGTTCCAGCGAGTCGAACAGGTGGCTCCGGCGTGCTCGGCAGGTGGTTCCGGTCTGTCCGGTAGGTGATTCCGGCGTGTCCGGCACGTGCTTCCGGCACGTCTGAGAGGTGGTTCCGGCATGCGCGACAGGTGATTTCGGAGTGTCCGCCAGGTGATTCTGGCGTACCCGGCAGGTGATTTTGGCGTGTCCGACAGGTGTTTCTGGCGAGTCGAGCAGGTGGCTCCGGCATGCTCGGCAGGTGCTTCCGGCGTCTCCGGCACGTGGTTCTGGTGTGTCTGAGAGCTGGTTCCGGCATGTCCGGCAGATGATTCCGGAGTGTCCGCCAAGTGGTTCTGGCATACCCGGCTGGTGATTTGGGCATGTCAGGTAGGTGGTTCCGGCGAGTCGAGCAGGTGGCTCCGGCGTGCTCGGCAGGTTGTTCAGACGGGTCTGGCAGGTGTTTTCCGTCTGTTCAGGGTGTGGTTCCAGCATCTCATGCACATGGTTCTGGCACGTCTGTGATGTGGTTCCGGCCGGCCCGACAGGTGTTTCCACAGTGTCCGCCAAGTGGTACTGGCGTAGTTGGCAGGTGATTTTGGCATGACCGGCAGGTGGTTCCAGCAAGCCCGGCAGGTGATTCCGAAGTTTTCCCCAACTGGTTGTGGCGTAGCCGGCAGGTGATTTTTGCGTGTCCGGCAGGTGGTTCTGGCGAGTCGAGCAGGTGGTTCCGGCGTGCTCGGCAGGTGCTTCCGGGGTCATTGGCACGTGGTTCTGGCATATCTGAGAGGTGGTTCCGGCATGCCCGGCAGGTGATTCTGGAGTGTTCGCGAAGTGTTTCCGGCGTAGCCGGCAGGTGATTTTGCATGTCCAGCGGTCGTTCTGGCGGGTCGAGCCGGTGGTTCCGGCGTGTCCGGCAGGTGGTTCCGGTCTGTCCGGCAGGTGGTTCTGTGGTGTCCGGCACGAGGTTCAGTCTGAGAGGCTGTGCCGGCATGCCCCTCACGTGATTCCGGCTTGTCCCCGAAGTGGTGCTGGTGTAGCGGGCAGGTGATTTTGGCGTGTCCGGCAGGTGGTTCAGGCGAGTTGAGCAGGTGGTTGCGACGTGCTCGGCAGGTGCTTCCGGCGTCTCCGGCACGTGTTTCTGGCACATCTGACTGGTGGTTCCGGCATGCCCAAAAGTTGATTCCGGTCTGTCCGGTAGGTGGTTCCGGCGTGCACGGCACGTTGTTCTGGTACGTGTCAGAGGTAGTTGCGTATGCCCAACAGGTGATTCCGGACTGTCCGCCACGTGCTTCTGGCACGTCTGAGAGGTGGTTCCAACATGCCCGGCAGGTCATTTCGGAGAGTCGTCCAAGTGGTTCTGGCGTAGCCCGCAGGTGATTTTGGCGTGTCCGGCAGGTGGTTCCGCCGTGTTCGGCAGGTGGTTCAGGCATGGCCGTCACGTGGTTCCAGTCTGTCCAGGACGTGTTTCCAGCTTCTCCGGCAGGTGGTTCTGGTACGTCTGAGAGGTGGTTCCGCCATGGCTGGCAGGTGATCCCGGACTGTCCCCCAGGTGGTTCTGGCATAGCCAGCAGTTGATATTGGCCTGTCCGGCAGGTGGTTCCAGCGAGTCGAACAGGTGGCTCCGGCGTTCTTGGCAGGTGGTTCCGGTCTGTCCGGTAGGTGTTTCCGGCGTGTCTGGCACGTGCTTCCGGCACGTCTGAGAGGTGGTTCCTGCATGCGCGGCAGGTGATTCCGTAGTGTCCGCCAGGTGGTTCTGGCATACCCGGCAGGTGATTTTGGAGTGTCCGGCAGGTGTTTCTGGCGAGTCGAGCAGGTGGCTCCGGCATGCTCGGCAGGTGCTTCCGGCGTCTCCGGCACTTGGTTCTGGTGTGTCTGAGAGCTGGTTCCGGCATGTCCGGCAGATGATTCCGGAGTGTCCGCCAAGTGGTTCTGGCATACCCAGCAGGTGATTTTGGCGTGTCAGGGAGGTGGTACCGGTGAGTCGAGCAGGTGGTTCCGGCGTGCTCAGCAGGTGGTTCAGGCGGTTCTGGCAGGTGGTATCAGTCTGTTCGGGGTGTGGTTCCAGCATCTCATGAACACGTTTCTGGCACGTCTGAGATGTGGTTCCAGCCGGCCCGACAGGTGTTTCCGCAGTGTCCGCCAAGCGGTTCTGGCGTAGTTGGCAGGTGATTTTGGCATGACTGGCAGGTGGTTCCAGCAAGCCTGGCAGGTGATTCCAAAGTGTTCACCAACTGGTTGTGGCGTAGCCGGCAGGTGATTTTTGCGTGATCGGCAGGTGGTTCTGGCGAGTCGAGCAGGTGGTTCCGGCGTGCTCGGCTGGTGCTTCCGGGGTCATTGGCACGGGGTTCTGGCATGTCTGAGAGGTGGTTCCTGCATGCCCGGCAAGTGATTCCGGAGTGTTCGCCAAGTGGTTCTGGCATAGTCGGCAGGTGATTTTGGCATGTCCGGCAGGTGGTTCAGGCGAGTTGAGCAGGTGGTTCCAACGTGCTTGGCAGGTGCTTCCGGCGTCTCCGGCACGTGTTTCTGGCACATCTGACAGGTGGTTCCGGCATGCCCGAAAGGTGATTCCGGTCTGTCCGGTAGGTGGTTCCAGCCTGCACGGCATGTGGTTCTGGTACGTCTCAGAGGTGGTTGCGCATGCCCAACAGGTGATTCCGGACTGTCCGCCACATGGTTCTGGCACGTCTGAGAGGTGGTTCCAGCATGCCCGGCAGGTCATCCCAGAGAGTCCTCCAAGTGGTTCTGGCATAACACGCAGGTGATTTTGGCGTGTCTGGCAGGTTGTTCCGTTGTGCTTGGCAGGTGGTTCAGGCTTGGCCGGCAGGTGGTTCCAGACTGTCCAGGACGTGTTTCCAGCTTCTCCGGCAGGTGGTTCTGGTACGTCTGAGAGGTGGTTCCGCCATGGCTGGCAGGTGATTCCGGACCGTCCCCCAGGTGGTTCTGGCATAGCCAGCAGTTGATATTGGCCTGTCCGGCAGGTGGTTCCAGCGAGTCGAACAGGTGGCTCCGGCGTGCTCGGCAGGTGGTTCCGGTCTGTCCGGTAGGTGATTCCGGCGTGTCCGGCACGTGCTTCCGGCACGTCTGAGAGGTGGTTCCGGCATGCGCGACAGGTGATTTCGGAGTGTCCGCCAGGTGGTTCTGGCGTACCCGGCAGGTGATTTTGGCGTGTCATACAGGTGTTTCTGGCGAGTCGAGCAGGTGGCTCCAGCATGCTCGGCAGGTGCTTCGGGCATCTCCGGCACGTGGTTCTGGTGTGTCTGAGAGCTGGTTCCGGCATGTCCGGCAGATGATTCCGGAGTGTCCGCCAAGTGGTTCTGGCATACCCGGCTGGTGATTTGGGCATGTCAGGTAGGTGGTTCCGGCGAGTCGAGCAGGTGGCTCCGGCGTGCTCGGCAGGTTGTTCAGACGGGTGTGGCAGGTGTTTTCCGTCTGTTCAGGGTGTGGTTCCAGCATCTCATGCACATGGTTCTGGCACGTCTGAGATGTGGTTCCGGCCGGCGCGACAGGTGTTTCAACAGTGTCCGCCAAGTGGTACTGGCGTAGTTGGCAGGTGATTTTGGCATGACCAGCAGGTGGTTCCAGCAAGCCCGGCAGGTGATTCCGAAGTTTTCCCCAACTGGTTGTGGCGTAGCCGGCAGGTGATTTCTGCGTGTCCGGCAGGTGGTTCTGGCGAGTCGAGCAGGTGGTTCCGGCGTGCTCGGCAGGTGCTTCCGGGGTCACTGGCACGTGGTTCTGGCATATCTGAGAGGTGGTTCCGGCATGCCCGGCAGGTGATTCCGGAGTGTTCGCGAAGTGTTTCCGGCGTAGCCGGCAGGTGATTTTGCATGTCCCGCGGTCGTTCCGGCGGGTCGAGCCGGTGGTTCCGGCGTGTCCGGCAGGTGGTTCCGGTCTGTCCGGCAGGTGGTTCTGTGGTGTCCGGCACGAGGTTCAGTCTGAGAGGCTGTGCCGGCATGCCCCTCACGTGATTCCGGCTTGTCCCCGAAGTGGTGCTGGTGTAGCGGGCAGGTGATTTTGGCGTGTCCGGCAGGTGGTTCAGGCGAGTTGAGCAGGTGGTTGCGACGTGCTCGGCAGGTGCTTCCGGCGTCTCCGGCACGTGTTTCTGGCACATCTGACTGGTGGTTCCGGCATGCCCAAAAGTTGATTCCGGTCTGTCCGGTAGGTGGTTCCGGCGTGCACGGCACGTGGTTCTGGTACGTGTCAGAGGTGGTTGCGTATGCCCAACAGGTGATTCCGGACTGTCCGCCACGTGCTTCTGGCACGTCTGAGAGGTGGTTCCAACATGCCCGGCAGGTCATTTCGGAGAGTCGTCCAAGTGGTTCTGGCGTAGCCCGCAGGTGATTTTGGCGTGTCCGGCAGGTGGTTCCGCCGTGCTCGGCAGGTGGTTCAGGCATGGCCGTCACGTGGTTCCAGTCTGTCCAGGACGTGTTTCCAGCTTCTCCGGCAGGTGGTTCTGGTACGTCTGAGAGGTGGTTCCGCCATGGCTGGCAGGTGATCCCGGACTGTCCCCCAGGTGGTTCTGGCATAGCCAGCAGTTGATATTGGCCTGTCCGGCAGGTGGTTCCAGCGAGTCAAACAGGTGGCTCCGGCGTCCTTGGCAGGTGGTTCCGGTCTGTCCGGTAGGTGTTTCCGGCGTGTCTGGCACGTGCTTCCGGCACGTCTGAGAGGTGGTTCCGGCGTGCGCGGCAGGTGATTCCGTAGTGTCCGCCAGGTGGTTCTGGCATACCCGGCAGGTGATTTTGGCGTGTCCGGCAGGTGTTTCTGGCGAGTCGAGCAGGTGGCTCCGGCATGCTCGGCAGGTGCTTCCGGCGTCTCCGGCACTTGGTTCTGGTGTGTCTGAGAGCTGGTTCTGGCATGTCCGGCAGATGATTCCGGAGTGTCCGCCAAGTGGTTCCGGCATACCCAGCAGGTGATATTCGCATGACCGGAAGGTGGTTCCAGCAAGCCCGGCAGGTGATTCCGAAGTGTTCCCCAACTGGTTGTGGCGTAGCCGGCAGGTGATTTTGGCGTGTCCGGCAGGTGGTACCGGTGAGTCGAGCAGGTGGTTCCGGCGTGCTCAGCAGGTGGTTCAGGCGGTTCTGGCAGGTGGTATCCGTCTGTTCGGGGTGTGGTTCCAGCATCTCATGAACACGTTTCTGGCACGTCTGAGATGTGGTTCCAGCAGGCCCGACAGGTGTTTCCGCAGTGTCCGCCAAGCGGTTCTGGCGTAGTTGGCAGGTGATTTTGGCATGACTGGCAGGTGGTTCCAGCAAGCCTGGCAGGTGATTCCAAAGTGTTCACCAACTGGTTGTGGCGTAGCCGGCAGGTGATTTTTGCGTGATCGGCAGGTGGTTCTGGCGAGTCGAGCAGGTGGTTCCGGCGTGCTCGGCTGGTGCTTCCGGGGTCATTGGCACGGGGTTCTGGCATGTCTGAGAGGTGGTTCCTGCATACCCGGCAAGTGATTCCGGAGTGTTCGCCAAGTGGTTCTGGCATAGTCGGCAGGTGATTTTGGCATGTCCGGCAGGTGGTTCAGGCGAGTTGAGCAGGTGGTTCCAACGTGCTTGGCAGGTGCTTCCGGCGTCTCCGGCACGTGTTTCTGGCACATCTGACAGGTGGTTCCGTCATGCCCGAAAGGTGATTCCGGTCTGTCCGGTAGGTGGTTCCAGCCTGCACGGCATGTGGTTCTGGTACGTCTCAGAGGTGGTTGCGCATGCCCAACAGGTGATTCCGGACTGTCCGCCACATGGTTCTGGCACGTCTGAGAGGTGGTTCCGGCATGCCCGGCAGGTCATCCCAGAGAGTCCTCCAAGTGGTTCTGGCATAACACGCAGGTGATTTTGGCGTGTCTGGCAGGTTGTTCCGTTGTGCTTGGCAGGTGGTTCAGGCTTGGCCGGCAGGTGGTTCCAGACTGTCCAGGACGTGTTTCCAGCTTCTCCGGCAGGTGGTTCTGGTACGTCTGAGAGGTGGTTCCGCCATGGCTGGCAGCTGTTTCCGGACCGTCCCCCAGGTGGTTCTGGCATAGCCAGCAGTTGATATTGGCCTGTCCGGCAGGTGGTTCCAGCGAGTCGAACAGGTGGCTCCGGCGTGCTCGGCAGGTGGTTCCGGTCTGTCTGGTAGGTGATTCCGGCGTGTCCGGCACGTGCTTCCGGCACGTCTGAGAGGTGGTTCCGGCATGCGCGACAGGTGATTCCGTAGTGTCTGCCAGGTGGTTCTGGCGTACCCAGCAGGTGATTTTGGCATGTCCGACAGGTGTTTCTGGCGAGTCGAGCAGGTGGCTCCGGCATGCTCGGCAGGTGCTTCCGGCGTCTCCGGCACGTGGTTCTGTTGTGTCTGAGAGCTGGTTCCGGCATGTCCGGCAGATGATTCCGGAGTGTCCGCCAAGTGGTTCTGGCATACCCGGCTGGTGATTTGGGCATGTCAGGTAGGTGGTTCCGGCGAGTCGAGCAGGTGGCTCCGGCGTGCTCGGCAGGTTGTTCAGACGGGTCTGGCAGGTGTTTTCCGTCTGTTCAGGGTGTGGTTCCAGCATCTCATGCACATGGTTCTGGCACGTCTGAGATGTGGTTCCGGCCGGCCCGACAGGTGTTTCCACAGTGTCCGCCAAGTGGTACTGGCGTAGTTGGCAGGTGATTTTGGCATGACCGGCAGGTGGTTCCAGCAAGCCCGGCAGGTGATTCCGCAGTTTTCCCCAACTGGTTGTGGCGTAGCCGGCAGGTGATTTTTGCGTGTCCGGCAGGTGGTTCTGGCGAGTCGAGCAGGTGGTTCCAGCGTGCTCGGCAGGTGCTTCCGGGGTCATTGGCACGTGGTTCTGGCATATCTGAGAGGTGGTTCCGGCATGCCCGGCAGGTGATTCCGGAGTGTTCGCCAAGTGTTTCCGGCGTAGCCGGCAGGTGATTTTGCATGTCCAGCGGTCGTTCCGGCGGGTCGAGCCGGTGGTTCCGGCGTGTCCGGCAGGTGGTTCCGGTCTGTCCGGCAGGTGGTTCTGTGGTGTCCGGCACGAGGTTCAGTCTGAGAGGCTGTGCCGGCATGCCCCTCACGTGATTCCGGCTTGTCCCCGAAGTGGTGCTGGTGTAGCGGGCAGGTGATTTTGGCGTGTCCGGCAGGTGGTTCAGGCGAGTTGATCAGGTGGTTGCGACGTGCTCCGCAGGTGCTTCCGGCGTCTCCGGCACGTGTTTCTGGCACATCTGACTGGTGGTTCCGGCATGCCCAAAAGTGGATTCCGGTCTGTCCGGTAGGTGGTTCCGGCGTGCACGGCACGTGGTTCTGGTACGTGTCAGAGGTGGTTGCGTATGCCCAACAGGTGATTCCGGACTGTCCGCCACGTGCTTCTGGCATGTCTGAGAGGTGGTTCCAACATGCCCGGCAGGTCATTTCGGAGAGTCGTCCAAGTGGTTCTGGCGTAGCCCGCAGGTGATTTTGGCATGTCCGGCAGGTGGTTCCGCCGTGCTCGGCAGGTGGTTCAGGCATGGCCGTCACGTGGTTCCAGTCTGTCCAGGACGTGTTTCCAGCTTCTCCGGCAGGTGGTTCTGGTACGTCTGAGAGGTGGTTCCGCCATGGCTGGCAGGTGATCCCGGACTGTCCCCCAGGTGGTTCTGGCATAGCCAGCAGTTGATATTGGCCTGTCCGGCAGGTGGTTCCAGCGAGTCAAACAGGTGGCTCTGGCGTTCTTGGCAGGTGGTTCCAGTCTGTCCGGTAGGTGTTTCCAGCGTGTCTGGCACGTGCTTCCGGCACGTCTGAGAGGTGGTTCCGGCATGCGCGGCAGGTGATTCCGTAGTGTCCGACAGGTGGTTCTGGCATACCCGGCAGGTGATTTTGGCGTGTCCGGCAGGTGTTTCTGGCGAGTCGAGCAGGTGGCTCCGGCATGCTCGGCAGGTGCTTCCGGCGTCTCCGGCACTTGGTTCTGGTGTGTCTGAGAGCTGGTTCCGGCATGTCCGGCAGATGATTCCGGAGTGTCCGCCAAGTGGTTCTGGCATACCCAGCAGGTGATTTTGGCGTGTCAGGGAGGTGGTACCGGTGAGTCGAGCAGGTGGTTCCGGCGTGCTCAGCAGGTGGTTCAGGCGGTTCTGGCAGGTGGTATCCGTCTGTTCGGGGTGTGGTTCCAGCATCTCATGAACACGTTTCTGGCACGTCTGAGATGTGGTTCCAGCCGGCCCGACAGGTGTTTCCGCAGTGTCCGCCAAGCGGCTCTGGCGTAGTTGTCAGGTGATTTTGGCATGACTGGCAGGTGGTTCCAGCAAGCCTGGCAGGTGATTCCAAAGTGTTCCCCAACTGGTTGTGGCGTAACCGGCAGGTGATTTTTGCGTGTCCGGCAGGTGGTTCTGGCGAGTCGAGCAGGTGGTTCCCGCGTGCTCGGCAGGTGCTTCCGGGGTCATTGGCACGTGGTTCTGGCATATCTGAGAGGTGGTTCCGGCATGCCCGGCAGGTGATTCCGGAGTGTTCGCCAAGTGTTTCCGGCGTAGCCGGCAGGTGATTTTGCATGTCCAGCGGTCGTTCCGGCGGGTCGAGCCGGTGGTTCCGGCGTGTCCGGCAGGTGGTTCCGGTCTGTCCGGCAGGTGGTTCTGTGGTGTCCGGCACGAGGTTCAGTCTGAGAGGCTGTGCCGGCATGCCCCTCACGTGATTCCGGCTTGTCCCCGAAGTGGTGCTGGTGTAGCGGGCAGGTGATTTTGGCGTGTCCGGCAGGTGGTTCAGGCGAGTTGATCAGGTGGTTGCGACGTGCTCCGCAGGTGCTTCCGGCGTCTCCGGCACGTGTTTCTGGCGCATCTGACTGGTGGTTCCGGCATGCCCAAAAGTGGATTCCGGTCTGTCCGGTAGGTGGTTCCGGCGTGCACGGCACGTGGTTCTGGTACGTGTCAGAGGTGGTTGCGTATGCCCAACAGGTGATTCCGGACTGTCCGCCACGTGCTTCTGGCATGTCTGAGAGGTGGTTCCAACATGCCCGGCAGGTCATTTCGGAGAGTCGTCCAAGTGGTTCTGGCGTAGCCCGCAGGTGATTTTGGCGTGTCCGGCAGGTGGTTCCGCCGTGCTCGGCAGGTGGTTCAGGCATGGCCGTCACGTGGTTCCAGTCTGTCCAGGACGTGTTTCCAGCTTCTCCGGCAGGTGGTTCTGGTACGTCTGAGAGGTGGTTCCGCCATGGCTGGCAGGTGATCCCGGACTGTCCCCCAGGTGGTTCTGGCATAGCCAGCAGTTGATATTGGTCTGTCCGGGAGGTGGTTCCAGCGAGTCAAACAGGTGGCTCCGGCGTTCTTGGCAGGTGGTTCCGGTCTGTCCGGTAGGTGTTTCCGGCGTGTCTGGCACGTGCTTCCGGCACGTCTGAGAGGTGGTTCCGGCATGCGCGGCAGGTGATTCCGTAGTGTCCGACAGGTGGTTCTGGCATACCCGGCAGGTGATTTTGGCGTGTCCGGCAGGTGTTTCTGGCGAGTCGAGCAGGTGGCTCCGGCATGCTCGGCAGGTGCTTCCGGCGTCTCCGGCACGTGGTTCTGGTGTGTCTGAGAGCTGGTTCCGGCATGTCCGGCAGATGATTCCGGAGTGTCCGCCAAGTGGTTCTGGCATACCCGGCTGGTGATTTGGGCATGTCAGGTAGGTGGTTCCGGCGAGTCGAGCAGGTGGCTCCGGCGTGCTCGGCAGGTTGTTCAGACGGGTCTGGCAGGTGTTTTCCGTCTGTTCAGGGTGTGGTTCCAGCATCTCATGCACATGGTTCTGGCACGTCTGAGATGTGGTTCCGGCCGGCCCGACAGGTGTTTCCACAGTGTCCGCCAAGTGGTACTGGCGTAGTTGGCAGGTGATTTTGGCATGACCGGCAGGTGGTTCCAGCAAGCCCGGCAGGTGATTCCGAAGTTTTCCCCAACTGGTTGTGGCGTAGCCGGCAGGTGATTTTTGCGTGTCCGGCAGGTGGTTCTGGCGAGTCGAGCAGGTGGTTCCGGCGTGCTCGGCAGGTGGTTCCGGTCTGTCTGGTAGGTGATTCCGGCGTGTCCGGCACGTGCTTCCGGCACGTCTGAGAGGTGGTTCCGGCATGCGCGACAGGTGGTTTCGGAGTGTTCGCCAGGTGGTTCTGGCGTACCCGGCAGGTGATTTTGGCGTGTCCGACATGTGTTTCTGGCGAGTTGAGCAGGTGGCTCCGGAATGCTCGGCAGGTGCTTCCGGCGTCTCCGGCACTTGGTTCTGGTGTGTCTGAGAGCTGGTTCCGGCATGTCCGGCAGATGATTCCGGAGTGTCCGCCAAGCGGTTCTGGCATACCCAGCAGGTCATTTTCGCATGACCAGCAGGTGGTTCCAGCAAGCCCGGCAGGTGATTCCGAAGTGTTCCCCAACTGGTTGTGGCGTAGCCGGCAGGTGATTTTTGCGTGTCCGGCAGGTGGTTCTGGCGAGTCGAGCAGCTGGTTCCGGCGTGCTCGGCAGGTGCTTCCGGGGTCATTGGCACGTGGTTCTGGCATATCTGAGAGGTGGTTCCGGCATGCCCGGCAGGTGATTCCGGAGTGTTCGCCAAGTGTTTCCGGCGTAGCCGGCAGCTGATTTTGCATGTCCAGCGGTCGTTCCGGCGGGTCGAGCCAGTGGTTCCGGCGTGTCCGGCAGGTGGTTCCGGTCTGTCTGGCAGGTGGTTCTGTGGTGTCCGGCACGAGGTTCAGTCTGAGAGGCTGTGCTGGCATGCCCCTCACGTGATTCCGGCTTGTCCCCGAAGTGGTTCTGGCATACCCGGCAGGTGATTTTGGCGTGTCCGGCAGGTGTTTCTGGCGAGTCGAGCAGGTGGCTCCGGCATGCTCGGCAGGTGCTTCCGGCGTCTCCGGCACTTGGTTCTGGTGTGTCTGAGACCTGGTTCCGGCATGTCCGGCAGATGATTCCGGAGTGTCCGCCAAGTGGTTCTGGCATACCCAGCAGGTGATTTTGGCGTGTCAGGGAGGTGGTACCGGTGAGTCGAGCAGGTGGTTCCGGCGTGCTCAGCAGGTGGTTCAGGCGGTTCTGGCAGGTGGTATCCGTCTGTTCGGGGTGTGGTTCCAGCATCTCATGAACACGTTTCTGGCACGTCTGAGATGTGGTTCCAGCAGGCCCGACAGGTGTTTCCGCAGTGTCCGCCAAGCGGTTCTGGCGTAGTTGGCAGGTGATTTTGGCATGACTGGCAGGTGGTTCCAGCAAGCCTGGCAGGTGATTCCAAAGTGTTCACCAACTGGTTGTGGCGTAGCCGGCAGGTGATTTTTGCGTGATCGGCAGGTGGTTCTGGCGAGTCGAGCAGGTGGTTCCGGCGTGCTCGGCAGGTGCTTCCGGGGTCATTGGCACGGGGTTCTGGCATGTCTGAGAGGTGGTTCCTGCATACCCGGCAAGTGATTCCGGAGTGTTCGCGAAGTGGTTCTGGCATAGTCGGCAGGTGATTTTGGCATGTCCGGCAGGTGGTTCAGGCGAGTTGAGCAGGTGGTTCCAACGTGCTTGGCAGGTGCTTCCGGCGTCTCCGGCACGTGTTTCTGGCACATCTGACAGGTGGTTCCGTCATGCCCGAAAGGTGATTCCGGTCTGTCCGGTAGGTGGTTCCAGCCTGCACGGCATGTGGTTCTGGTACGTCTCAGAGGTGGTTGCGCATGCCCAACAGGTGATTCCGGACTGTCCGCCACATGGTTCTGGCACGTCTGAGAGGTGGTTCCGGCATGCCCGGCAGGTCATCCCAGAGAGTCCTCCAAGTGGTTCTGGCATAACACGCAGGTGATTTTGGCGTGTCTGGCAGGTTGTTCCGTTGTGCTTGGCAGGTGGTTCAGGCTTGGCCGGCAGGTGGTTCCAGACTGTCCAGGACGTGTTTCCAGCTTCTCCGGCAGGTGGTTCTGGTACGTCTGAGAGGTGGTTCCGCCATGGCTGGCAGCTGTTTCCGGACCGTCCCCCAGGTGGTTCTGGCATAGCCAGCAGTTGATATTGGCCTGTCCGGCAGGTGGTTCCAGCGAGTCGAACAGGTGGCTCCGGCGTGCTCGGCAGGTGGTTCCGGTCTGTCTGGTAGGTGATTCCGGCGTGTCCGGCACGTGCTTCCGGCACGTCTGAGAGGTGGTTCCGGCATGCGCGACAGGTGATTCCGTAGTGTCTGCCAGGTGGTTCTGGCGTACCCAGCAGGTGATTTTGGCATGTCCGACAGGTGTTTCTGGCGAGTCGAGCAGGTGGCTCCGGCATGCTCGGCAGGTGCTTCCGGCGTCTCCGGCACGTGGTTCTGTTGTGTCTGAGAGCTGGTTCCGGCATGTCCGGCAGATGATTCCGGAGTGTCCGCCAAGTGGTTCTGGCATACCCGGCTGGTGATTTGGGCATGTCAGGTAGGTGGTTCCGGCGAGTCGAGCAGGTGGCTCCGGCGTGCTCGGCAGGTTGTTCAGACGGGTCTGGCAGGTGTTTTCCGTCTGTTCAGGGTGTGGTTCCAGCATCTCATGCACATGGTTCTGGCACGTCTGAGATGTGGTTCCGGCCGGCCCGACAGGTGTTTCCACAGTGTCCGCCAAGTGGTACTGGCGTAGTTGGCAGGTGATTTTGGCATGACCGGCAGGTGGTTCCAGCAAGCCCGGCAGGTGATTCCGCAGTTTTCCCCAACTGGTTGTGGCGTAGCCGGCAGGTGATTTTTGCGTGTCCGGCAGGTGGTTCTGGCGAGTCGAGCAGGTGGTTCCGGCGTTCTCGGCAGGTGGTTCCGGTCTGTCTGTTAGGTGATTCCTGCGTGTCCGGCACGTGCTTCCGGCACGTCTGAGAGGTGGTTCCGGCATGCGCGACAGGTGGTTTCGGAGTGTCCGCCAGGTGGTTCTGGCGTACCCGGCAGGTGATTTTGGCGTGTCCGACATGTGTTTCTGGCGAGTCGAGCAGGTGGCTCCGGCATGCTCGGCAGGTAATTCCGGAGTGTTCGCCAAGTGTTTCCGGCATAGCCGGCAGGTGATTTTGCATGTCCAGCGGTCGTTCCGGCGGGTCGAGCCGGTGGTTCCGGCGTGTCCGGCAGGTGGTTCCGGTCTGTCCGGCAGGTGGTTCTGTGGTGTCCGGCACGAGGTTCAGTCTGAGAGGCTGTGCCGGCATGCCCCTCACGTGATTCCGGCTTGTCCCCGAAGTGGTGCTGGTGTAGCGGGCAGGTGATTTTGGCGTGTCCGGCAGGTGGTTCAGGCGAGTTGATCAGGTGGTTGCGACGTGCTCCGCAGGTGCTTCCGGCGTCTCCGGCACGTGTTTCTGGCACATCTGACTGGTGGTCCGGAATGCCCAAAAGTGGATTCCGGTCTGTCCGGTAGGGGGTTCCGGCGTGCACGGCACGTGGTTCTGGTACGTGTCAGAGGTGGTTGCGTATGCCCAACAGGTGATTCCGGACTGTCCGCCACGTGCTTCTGGCACGTCTGAGAGGTGGTTCCAACATGCCCGGCAGGTCATTTCGGAGAGTCGCCCAAGTGGTTCTGGCGTAGCCCGCAGGTGATTTTGGCGTGTCCGGCAGGTGGTTCCGCCGTGCTCGGCAGGTGGTTCAGGCATGGCCGTCACGTGGTTCCAGTCTGTCCAGGACGTGTTTCCAGCTTCTCCGGCAGGTGCTTCTGGTACGTCTGAGAGGTGGTTCCGCCATGGCTGGCAGGTGATCCCGGACTGTCCCCCAGGTGGTTCTGGCATAGCCAGCAGTTGATATTGGCCTGTCCGGCAGGTGGTTCCAGCGAGTCAAACAGGTGGCTCCAGCGTCCTTGGCAGGTGGTTCCGGTCTGTCCGGTAGGTGTTTCCGGCGTGTCTGGCACGTGCTTCCGGCACGTCTGAGAGGTGGTTCCGGCATGCGCGGCAGGTGATTCCGTAGTGTCCGACAGGTGGTTCTGGCATACCCGGCAGGTGATTTTGGCGTGTCCGGCAGGTGTTTCTGGCGAGTCGAGCAGGTGGCTCCGGCATGCTCGGCAGGTGCTTCCGGCGTCTCCGGCACTTGGTTCTGGTGTGTCTGAGAGCTGGTTCCGGCATGTCCGGCAGATGATTCCGGAGTGTCCGCCAAGTGGTTCTGGCATACCCAGCAGGTGATTTTCGCATGACCGGCAGGTGGTTCCAGCAAGCCCGGCAGGTGATTCCGATGTGTTCCCCAACTGGTTGTGGCCTAGCCGGCAGGTGATTTTTGCGTGTCCGGCAGGTGGTTCTGGCGAGTCGAGCAGGTGGTTCCGGCGTGCTCGGCAGGTGCTTCCGGAGTCATTGGCACGTGGTTCTGGCATATCTGAGAGGTGGTTCCGGCATGCCCGGCAGGTGATTCCGGAGTGCTCGCCAAGTGTTTCCGGCGTAGCCAGCAGGTGATTTTGCATGTCCAGCGGTCGTTCCGGAGGGTCGAGCCGGTGGTTCCGGCGTGTCCGGCAGGTGGTTCCTGTCTGTCCGGCAGGTGGTTCTGTGGTGTCCGGCACGAGGTTCAGTCTGAGAGGCTGTGCCGGCATGCCCCTCACGTGATTCCGGCTTGTCCACGAAGTGGTTCTGGCATACCCGGCAGGTGATTTTGGCGTGTCCGGCAGGTGTTTCTGGCGAGTCGAGCAGGTGGCTCCGGCATGCTCGGCAGGTGCTTCCGGCGTCTCCGGAACTTGGTTCTGGTGTGTCTGAGAGCTGGTTCCGGCATGTCCGGCAGATGATTCCGGCGTGTGCGCCAAGTGGTTCTGGCATGCCCAGCAGGTGATTTTGGCGTGTCAGGGAGGTGGTACCGTTGAGTCGAGCAGGTGGTTCCGGCGTGCTCAGCAGGTGGTTCAGGCGGTTCTGGCAGGTGGTATCCGTCTGTTCGGGGTGTGGTTCCAGCATCTCATGAACACGTTTCTGGCACGTCTGAGATGTGGTTCCAGCCGGCCCGACAGGTGTTTCCGCAGTGTCCGCCAAGCGGTTCTGGCGTAGTTGGCAGGTGATTTTGGCATGACTGGCAGGTGGTTCCAGCGAGCCTGGCAGGTGATTCCAAAGTGTTCACCAACTGGTTGTGGCGTAGCCGGCAGGTGATTTTTGCGTGATCGGCAGGTGGTTCTGGCGAGTCGAGCAGGTGGTTCCGGCGTGCTCGGCTGGTGCTTCCGGGGTCATTGGCACGGGGTTCTGGCATGTCTGAGAGGTGGTTCCTGCATGCCCGGCAAGTGATTCCGGAGTGTTCGCCAAGTGGTTCTGGCATAGTCGGCAGGTGATTTTGGCATGTCCGGCAGGTGGTTCAGGCGAGTTGAGCAGGTGGTTCCAACGTGCTTGGCAGGTGCTTCCGGCGTCTCCGGCACGTGTTTCTGGCACATCTGACAGGTGGTTCCGGCATGCCCGAAAGGTGATTCCGGTCTGTCCGGTAGGTGGTTCCAGCCTGCACAGCATGTGGTTCTGGTACGTGTCAGAGGTGGTTGCGCATGCCCAACAGGTGATTCCGGACTGTCCGCCACATGGTTCTGGCACGTCTGAGAGGTGGTTCCGGCATGCCCGGCAGGTCATCCCAGAGAGTCCTCCAAGTGGTTCTGGCATAACACGCAGGTGATTTTGGCGTGTCTGGCAGGTTGTTCCGTTGTGCTTGGCAGGTGGTTCAGGCTTGGCCGGCAGGTGGTTCCAGACTGTCCAGGACGTGTTTCCAGCTTCTCCGGCAGGTGGTTCTGCTACGTCTGAGAGGTGGTTCCGCCATGGCTGGCAGGTGATTCCGGACCGTCCCCCAGGTGGTTCTGGCATAGCCAGCAGTTGATATTGGCCTGTCCGGCAGGTGGTTCCAGCGAGTCGAACAGGTGGCTCCGGCGTGCTCGGCAGGTGGTTCCGGTCTGTCCGGTAGGTGATTCCGGCATGTCCGGCACGTGCTTCCGGCACGTCTGAGAGGTGGTTCCGGCATGCGCGACAGGTGATTTCGGAGTGTCCGCCAGGTGATTCTGGCGTACCCGGCAGGTGATTTTGGCGTGTCCGACAGGTGTTTCTGGCGAGTCGAGCAGGTGGCTCCGGCATGCTCGGCAGGTGCTTCCGGCGTCTCCGGCACGTGGTTCTGGTGTGTCTGAGAGCTGGTTCCGGCATGTCCGGCAGATGATTCCGGAGTGTCCGCCAAGTGGTTCTGGCATACCCGGCTGGTGATTTGGGCATGTCAGGTAGGTGGTTCCGGCGAGTCGAGCAGGTGGCTCCGGCGTGCTCGGCAGGTTGTTCAGACGGGTCTGGCAGGTGTTTTCCGTCTGTTCAGGGTGTGGTTCCAGCATCTCATGCACATGGTTCTGGCACGTCTGAGATGTGGTTCCGGCCGGCCCGACTGGTGTTTCCACAGTGTCCGCCAAGTGGTACTGGCGTAGTTGGCAGGTGATTTTGGCATGACCGGCAGGTGGTTCCAGCAAGCCCGGCAGGTGATTCCGAAGTTTTCCCCAACTGGTTGTGGCGTAGCCGGCAGGTGATTTTTGCGTGTCCGGCAGGTGGTTCTGGCGAGTCGAGCAGGTGGTTCCGGCGTGCTCGGCAGGTGCTTCCGGGGTCATTGGCACGTGGTTCTGGCATATCTGAGAGGTGGTTCCGGCATGCCCGGCAGGTGATTCTGGAGTGTTCGCGAAGTGTTTCCGGCGTAGCCGGCAGGTGATTTTGCAAGTCCAGCGGTCGTTCTGGCGGGTCGAGCCGGTGGTTCCGGCGTGTCCGGCAGGTGGTTCCGGTCTGTCCGGCAGGTGGTTCTGTGGTGTCCGGCACGAGGTTCAGTCTGAGAGGCTGTGCCGGCATGCCCCTCACGTGATTCCGGCTTGTCCCCGAAGTGGTGCTGGTGTAGCGGGCAGGTGATTTTGGCGTGTCCGGCAGGTGGTTCAGGCGAGTTGAGCAGGTGGTTGCGACGTGCTCGGCAGGTGCTTCCGGCGTCTCCGGCACGTGTTTCTGGCACATCTGACTGGTGGTTCCGGCATGCCCAAAAGTTGATTCCGGTCTGTCCGGTAGGTGGTTCCGGCGTGCACGGCACGTGGTTCTGGTACGTGTCAGAGGTGGTTGCGTATGCCCAACAGGTGATTCCGGACTGTCCGCCACGTGCTTCTGGCACGTCTGAGAGGTGGTTCCAACATGCCCGGCAGGTCATTTCGGAGAGTCGTCCAAGTGGTTCTGGCGTAGCCCGCAGGTGATTTTGGCGTGTCCGGCAGGTGGTTCCGCCGTGTTCGGCAGGTGGTTCAGGCATGGCCGTCACGTGGTTCCAGTCTGTCCAGGACGTGTTTCCAGCTTCTCCGGCAGGCGGTTCTGGTACGTCTGAGAGGTGGTTCCGCCATGGCTGGCAGGTGATCCCGGACTGTCCCCCAGGTGGTTCTGGCATAGCCAGCAGTTGATATTGGCCTGTCCGGCAGGTGGTTCCAGCGAGTCGAACAGGTGGCTCCGGCGTTCTTGGCAGGTGGTTCCGGTCTGTCCGGTAGGTGTTTCCGGCGTGTCTGGCACGTGCTTCCGGCACGTCTGAGAGGTGGTTCCTGCATGCGCGGCAGGTGATTCCGTAGTGTCCGCCAGGTGGTTCTGGCATACCCGGCAGGTGATTTTGGCGTGTCCGGCAGGTGTTTCTGGCGAGTCGAGCAGGTGGCTCCGGCATGCTCGGCAGGTGCTTCCGGCGTCTCCGGCACTTGCTTCTGGTGTGTCTGAGAGCTGGTTCCGGCATGTCCGGCAGATGATTCCGGAGTGTCCGCCAAGTGGTTCTGGCATACCCAGCAGGTGATTTTGGCGTGTCAGGGAGGTGGTACCGGTGAGTCGAGCAGGTGGTTCCGGCGTGCTCAGCAGGTGGTTCAGGCGGTTCTGGCAGGTGGTATCCGTGTGTTCGGGGTGTGGTTCCAGCATCTCATGAACACGTTTCTGGCACGTCTGAGATGTGGTTCCAGCCGGCCCGACAGGTGTTTCCGCAGTGTCCGCCAAGCGGTTCTGGCGTAGTTGGCAGGTGATTTTGGCATGACTGGCAGGTGGTTCCAGCAAGCCTGGCAGGTGATTCCAAAGTGTTCACCAACTGGTTGTGGCGTAGCCGGCAGGTGATTTTTGCGTGATCGGCAGGTGGTTCTGGCGAGTCGAGCAGGTGGTTCCGGCGTGCTCGGCTGGTGCTTCCGGGGTCATTGGCACGGGGTTCTGGCATGTCTGAGAGGTGGTTCCTGCATGCCCGGCAAGTGATTCCGGAGTGTTCGCCAAGTGGTTCTGGCATAGTCGGCAGGTGATTTTGGCATGTCCGGCAGGTGGTTCAGGCGAGTTGAGCAGGTGGTTCCAACGTGCTTGGCAGGTGCTTCCGGCGTCTCCGGCACGTGTTTCTGGCACATCTGACAGGTGGTTCCGGCATGCCCGAAAGGTGATTCCGGTCTGTCCGGTAGGTGGTTCCAGCCTGCACGGCATGTGGTTCTGGTACGTCTCAGAGGTGGTTGCGCATGCCCAACAGGTGATTCCGGACTGTCCGCCACATGGTTCTGGCACGTCTGAGAGGTGGTTCCGGCATGCCCGGCAGGTCATCCCAGAGAGTCCTCCAAGTGGTTCTGGCATAACACGCAGGTGATTTTGGCGTGTCTGGCAGGTTGTTCCGTTGTGCTTGGCAGGTGGTTCAGGCTTGGCCGGCAGGTGGTTCCAGACTGTCCAGGACGTGTTTCCAGCTTCTCCGGCAGGTGGTTCTGGTACGTCTGAGAGGTGGTTCCGCCATGGCTGGCAGGTGATTCCGGACCGTCCCCCAGGTGGTTCTGGCATAGCCAGCAGTTGATATTGGCCTGTCCGGCAGGTGGTTCCAGCGAGTCGAACAGGTGGCTCCGGCGTGCTCGGCAGGTGGTTCCGGTCTGTCCGGTAGGTGATTCCGGCGTGTCCGGCACGTGCTTCCGGCACGTCTGAGAGGTGGTTCCGGCATGCGCGACAGGTGATTTCGGAGTGTCCGCCAGGTGGTTCTGGCGTACCCGGCAGGTGATTTTGGCGTGTCATACAGGTGTTTCTGGCGAGTCGAGCAGGTGGCTCCAGCATGCTCGGCAGGTGCTTCGGGCATCTCCGGCACGTGGTTCTGGTGTGTCTGAGAGCTGGTTCCGGCATGTCCGGCAGATGATTCCGGAGTGTCCGCCAAGTGGTTCTGGCATACCCGGCTGGTGATTTGGGCATGTCAGGTAGGTGGTTCCGGCGAGTCGAGCAGGTGTCTCCGGCGTGCTCGGCAGGTTGTTCAGACGGGTCTGGCAGGTGTTTTCCGTCTGTTCAGGGTGTGGTTCCAGCATCTCATGCACATGGTTCTGGCACGTCTGAGATGTGGTTCCGGCCGGCGCGACAGGTGTTTCAACAGTGTCCACCAAGTGGTACTGGCGTAGTTGGCAGGTGATTTTGGCATGACCGGCAGGTGGTTCCAGCAAGCCCGGCAGGTGATTCCGAAGTGTTCCCCAACTGGTTGTGGCGTAGCCGGCAGGTGATTTTTGCGTGTCCGGCAGGTGGTTCTGGCGAGTCGAGCAGGTGGTTCCGGCGTGCTCGGCAGGTGCTTCCGGAGTCATTGGCACGTGGTTCTGGCATATCTGAGAGGTGGTTCCGGCATGCCCGGCAGGTGATTCCGGAGTGCTCGCCAAGTGGTTCCGGCTAGCCGGCAGGTGATTTTGCATGTCCAGCGGTCGTTCCGGAGGGTCGACCCGTGGTTCCGGCGTGTCCGGCAGGTGGTTCCGGTCTGTCCGGCAGGTGGTTCTGTGGTGTCCGGCACGAGGTTCAGTCTGAGAGGCTGTGCCGGCATGCCCCTCACGTGATTCCGGCTTGTCCCCGAAGTGGTTCTGGCATACCCGGCAGGTGATTTTGGCGTGTCCGGCAGGTGTTTCTGGCGAGTCGAGCAGGTGGCTCCGGCATGCTCGACAGGTGCTTCCGGCGTCTCCGGCACTTGGTTCTGGTGTGTCTGAGAGCTGGTTCTGGCATGTCTGGCAGATGATTCCGGAGTGTCCGCCAAGTGGTTCTGGCATGCCCAGCAGGTGATTTTGGCGTGTCAGGGAGGTGGTACCGGTGAGTCGAGCAGGTGGTTCCGGCGTGCTCAGCAGGTGGTTCAGGCGGTTCTGGCAGGTGGTATCCGTCTGTTCGGGGTGTGGTTCCAGCATCTCATGAACACGTTTCTGGCACGTCTGAGATGCGGTTCCAGCCGGCCCGACAGGTGTTTCCGCAGTGTCCGCCAAGCGGTTCTGGCGTAGTTGGCAGGTGATTTTGGCATGACTGGCAGTTGGTTCCAGCAAGCCTGGCAGGTGATTCCAAAGTGTTCACCAACTGGTTGTGGCGTAGCCGGCAGGTGATTTTTGCGTGATCGGCAGGTGGTTCTGGCGAGTCGAGCAGGTGGTTCCGGCGTGCTCGGCTGGTGCTTCCGGGGTCATTGGCACGGGGTTCTGGCATGTCTGAGAGGTGGTTCCTGCATGCCCGGCAAGTGATTCCGGAGTGTTCGCCAAGTGGTTCTGGCATAGTCGGCAGGTGATTTTGGCATGTCCGGCAGGTGGTTCAGGCGAGTTGAGCAGGTGGTTCCAACGTGCTTGGCAGGTGCTTCCGGCGTCTCCGGCACGTGTTTCTGGCACATCTGACAGGTGGTTCCGGCATGCCCGTCAGGTGATTCCGGAGTGTTCGCCACTTGTATCCGGTGTAGCCGGCAGGTGATTTTGCATGTCAAGCGGTCGTTCCGGCTGGTCGAGCCGGTGGTTCCGGCGTGTCCGGCAGGTGGTTCCGGTCTGTCCGGCAGGTGGTTCTGTGGTGTCCGGCACGAGGTTCAGTCTGAGAGGCTGTGCCGGCATGCCCCTCACGTGATTCCGGCTTGTCCCCGAAGTGGTGCTGGTGTAGCGGGCAGGTGATTTTGGCGTGTCCGGCAGGTGGTTCAGGCGAGTTGATCAGGTGGTTGCGACGTGCTCGGCAGGTGCTTCCGGCGTCTCCGGCACGTGTTTCTGGCACATCTGACAGGTGGTTCCGGCATGCCCGAAAGGTGATTCCGGTCTGTCCGGTAGGTGGTTCCAGCCTGCACGGCATGTGGTTCTGGTACGTCTCAGAGGTGGTTGCGCATGCCCAACAGGTGATTCCGGACTGTCCGCCACATGGTTCTGGCACGTCTGAGAGGTGGTTCCGGCATGCCCGGCAGGTCATCCCAGAGAGTCCTTCAAGTGGTTCTGGCATAACACGCAGGTGATTTTGGCGTGTCTGGCAGGTTGTTCCGTTGTGCTTGGCAGGTGGTTCAGGCTTGGCCGGCAGGTGGTTCCAGACTGTCCAGGACGTGTTTCCAGCTTCTCCGGCAGGTGATTCTGGTACGTCTGAGAGGTGGTTCCGCCATGGCTGGCAGGTGATTCCGGACCGTCCCCCAGGTGGTTCTGGCATAGCCAGCAGTTGATATTGGCCTGTCCGGCAGGTGGTTCCAGCGAGTCGAACAGGTGGCTCCGGCGTGCTCGGCAGGTGGTTCCGGTCTGTCCGGTAGGTGATTCCGGCGTGTCCGGCACGTGCTTCCGGCACGTCTGAGAGGTGGTTCCGGCATGCGCGACAGGTGATTTCGGAGTGTCCGCCAGGTGGTTCTGGCGTACCCGGCAGTTGATTTTGGCGTGTCTGACAGGTGTTTCTGGCGAGTCGAGCAGGTGGCTCCGGCATGCTCGGCAGGTGCTTCCGGCGTCTCCGGCACGTGGTTCTGTTGTGTCTGAGAGGTGGTTCCGGCATGTCCGGCAGATGATTCCGGAGTGTCCGCCAAGTGGTTCTGGCATACCCGGCTGGTGATTTGGGCATGTCAGGTAGGTGGTTCCGGCGAGTCGAGCAGGTGGCTCCGGCGTGCTCGGCAGGTTGTTCAGACGGGTCTGGCAGGTGTTTTCCGTCTGTTCAGGGTGTGGTTCCAGCATCTCATGCACATGGTTCTGGCACGTCTGAGATGTGGTTCCGGCCGGCCCGACAGGTGTTTCCACAGTGTCCGCCAAGTGGTACTGGCGTAGTTGGCAGGTGATTTTGGCATGACCGGCAGGTGGTTCCAGCAAATCCGGCAGGTGATTCCGAAGTTTTCCCCAACTGGTTGTGGCGTAGCCGGCAGGTGATTTTTGCGTGTCCGGCAGGTGGTTCTGGCGAGTCGAGCAGGTGGTTCCGGCGTGCTCGGCAGGTGCTTCCGGGGTCATTGGCACGTGGTTCTGGCATAT
The DNA here is from genome assembly GCF_041296265.1 of Equus caballus. Classification (NCBI taxonomy): domain Eukaryota; kingdom Metazoa; phylum Chordata; class Mammalia; order Perissodactyla; family Equidae; genus Equus; species Equus caballus. Next base: position 4,269,698 of record NC_091707.1, on the reverse strand, counting down.
CTGAGAGGTGGTTCCGGCATGCCCGGCAGGTGATTCCGGAGTGTTCGCCAAGTGTTTCCGGCGTAGCCGGCAGGTGATTTTGCATGTCCCGCGGTCGTTCCGGCGGGTCGAGCTGGTGGTTCCGGCGTGTCCGGCAGGTGGTTCCGGTCTGTCCGGCAGGTGGTTCTGTGGTGTCCGGCACGAGGTTCAGTCTGAGAGGCTGTGCCGGCATGCCCCTCACGTGATTCCGGCTTGTCCCCGAAGTGGTGCTGGTGTAGCGGGCAGGTGATTTTGGCGTGTCCGGCAGGTGGTTCAGGCGAGTTGAGCAGGTGGTTGCGACGTGCTCGGCAGGTGCTTCCGGCGTCTCCGGCACGTGTTTCTGGCACATCTGACTGGTGGTTCCGGCATGCCCAAAAGTTGATTCCGGTCTGTCCGGTAGGTGGTTCCGGCGTGCACGGCACGTGGTTCTGGTACGTGTCAGAGGTGGTTGCGTATGCCCAACAGGTGATTCCGGACTGTCCGCCACGTGCTTCTGGCACGTCTGAGAGGTGGTTCCAACATGCCCGGCAGGTCATTTCGGAGAGTCGTCCAAGTGGTTCTGGCGTAGCCCGCAGGTGATTTTGGCGTGTCCGGCAGGTGGTTCCGCCGTGCTCGGCAGGTGGTTCAGGCATGGCCGTCACGTGGTTCCAGTCTGTCCAGGACGTGTTTCCAGCTTCTCCGGCAGGTGGTTCTGGTACGTCTGAGAGGTGGTTCCGCCATGGCTGGCAGGTGATCCCGGACTGTCCCCCAGGTGGTTCTGGCATAGCCAGCAGTTGATATTGGCCTGTCCGGCAGGTGGTTCCAGCGAGTCGAACAGGTGGCTCCGGCGTTCTTGGCAGGTGGTTTCGGTCTGTCCGGTTGGTGTTTCCGGCGTGTCTGGCACGTGCTTCCGGTACGTCTGAGAGGTGGTTCCGGCATGCGTGGCAGGTGATTCCGTAGTGTCCGCCAGGTGGTTCTGGCGTACCCGGCAGGTGATTTTGGCGTGTCCGGCAGGTGTTTCTGGCGAGTCGAGCAGGTGGCTCCGGCATGCTCGGCAGGTGCTTCCGGCGTCTCCGGCACTTGGTTCTGGTGTGTCTGAGAGCTGGTTCCGGCATGTCCGGCAGATGATTCCGGAGTGTGCGCCAAGTGGTTCTGGCATGCCCAGCAGGTGATTTTGGCGTGTCAGGGAGGTGGTACCGGTGAGTCGAGCAGGTGGTTCCGGCGTGCTCAGCAGGTGGTTCAGGCGGTTCTGGCAGGTGGTATCCGTCTGTTCGGGGTGTGGTTCCAGCATCTCATGAACACGTTTCTGGCACGTCTGAGATGTGGTTCCAGCCGGCCCGACAGGTGTTTCCGCAGTGTCCGCCAAGCGGTTCTGGCGTAGTTGGCAGGTGATTTTGGCATGACTGGCAGGTGGTTCCAGCAAGCCTGGCAGGTGATTCCAAAGTGTTCACCAACTGGTTGTGGCGTAGCCGGCAGGTGATTTTTGCGTGATCGGCAGGTGGTTCTGGCGAGTCGAGCAGGTGGTTCCGGCGTGCTCGGCTGGTGCTTCCGGGGTCATTGGCACGGGGTTCTGGCATGTCTGAGAGGTGGTTCCTGCATGCCCGGCAAGTGATTCCGGAGTGTTCGCCAAGTGGTTCTGGCATAGTCGGCAGGTGATTTTGGCATGTCCGGCAGGTGGTTCAGGCGAGTTGAGCAGGTGGTTCCAACGTGCTTGGCAGGTGCTTCCGGCGTCTCCGGCACGTGTTTCTGGCACATCTGACAGGTGGTTCCGGCATGCCCGAAAGGTGATTCCGGTCTGTCCGGTAGGTGGTTCCAGCCTGCACGGCATGTGGTTCTGGTACGTCTCAGAGGTGGTTGCGCATGCCCAACAGGTGATTCCGGACTGTCCGCCACATGGTTCTGGCACGTCTGAGAGGTGGTTCCGGCATGCCCGGCAGGTCATCCCAGAGAGTCCTCCAAGTGGTTCTGGCATAACACGCAGGTGATTTTGGCGTGTCTGGCAGGTTGTTCCGTTGTGCTTGGCAGGTGGTTCAGGCTTGGCCGGCAGGTGGTTCCAGACTGTCCAGGACGTGTTTCCAGCTTCTCCGGCAGGTGGTTCTGCTACGTCTGAGAGGTGGTTCCGCCATGGCTGGCAGGTGATTCCGGACCGTCCCCCAGGTGGTTCTGGCATAGCCAGCAGTTGATATTGGCCTGTCCGGCAGGTGGTTCCAGCGAGTCGAACAGGTGGCTCCGGCGTGCTCGGCAGGTGGTTCCGGTCTGTCCGGTAGGTGATTCCGGCGTGTCCGGCACGTGCTTCCGGCACGTCTGATATTTGGTTCCGGCATGCGCGACAGGTGATTTCGGAGTGTCCGCCAGGTGGTTCTGGCGTACCCGGCAGGTGATTTTGGCGTGTCATACAGGTGTTTCTGGCGAGTCGAGCAGGTGGCTCCGGCATGCTCGGCAGGTGCTTCCGGCGTCTCCGGCACTTGGTTCTGGTGTGTCTGAGAGCTGGTTCCGGCATGTCGGGCAGATGATTCCGGAGTGTCCGCCAAGTGGTTCTGGCATACCCGGCTGGTGATTTGGGCATGTCAGGTAGGTGGTTCCGGCGAGTCGAGCAGGTCGCTCCGGCGTGCTCGGCAGGTTGTTCCGACGGGTCTGGCAGGTGTTTTCCGTCTGTTCAGGGTGTGGTTCCAGCATCTCATGCACATGGTTCTGGCACGTCTGAGATGTGGTTCCGGCCGGCCCGACAGGTGTTTCCACAGTGTCCGCCAAGTGGTACTGGCGTAGTTGGCAGGTGATTTTGGCATGACCGGCAGGTGGTTCCAGCAAGCCCGGCAGGTGATTCCAAAGTGTTCACCAACTGGTTGTGGCGTAGCCGGCAGGTGATTTTTGCGTGATCGGCAGGTGGTTCTGGCGAGTCAAGCAGGTGGTTCCGGCGTGCTCGGCTGGTGCTTCCGGGGTCATTGGCACAGGGTTCTGGCATGTCTGAGAGGTGGTTCCTGCATGCCCGGCAAGTGATTCCGGAGTGTTCGCCAAGTGGTTCTGGCATAGTCAGCAGGTGATTTTGGCATGTCCGGCAGGTGGTTCAGGCGAGTTGAGCAGGTGGTTCCAACGTGCTTGGCAGGTGCTTCCGGCGTCTCCGGCACGTGTTTCTGGCACATCTGACAGGTGGTTCCGGCATGCCCGAAAGGTGATTCCGGTCTGTCCGGTAGGTGGTTCCTGCCTGCACGGCATGTGGTTCTGGTACGTCTCAGAGGTGGTTGCGCATGCCCAACAGGTGATTCCGGACTGTCCGCCACATGGTTCTGGCACATCTGAGAGGTGGTTCCGGCATGCCCGGCAGGTCATCCCAGAGAGTCCTCCAAGTGGTTCTGGCATAACACGCAGGTGATTTTGGCGTGTCTTGCAGGTTGTTCCGCCGTGCTCGGCAGGTGGTTCAGGCATGGCCGTCACGTGGTTCCAGTCTGTCAAGGACGTGTTTCCAGCCTCTCCGGCAGGTGGTTCTGGTACGTCTGAGAGGTGGTTCCGCCATGGCTGGCAGGTGATCCCGGACCGTCCCCCAGGTGGTTCTGGCATAGCCAGCAGTTGATATTGGCCTGTCCGGCAGGTGGTTCCAGCGAGTCGAACAGGTGGCTCCGGCGTGCTCAGCAGGTGGTTCCGGTCTGTCCGGTAGGTGATTCCGGCGTGTCCGGCACGTGCTTCCGGCACGTCTGATATTTGGTCCCGGCATGCGAGACAGGTGATTTCGGAGTGTCCGCCAGGTGGTTCTGGCGTACCCGGCAGGTGATTTTGGCGTGTCCGGCAGGTGTTCCTGGCGAGTCGAACAGGTGGCTCCGGCATTCTCGGCAGGTGCTTCCGGCGTCTCCGGCATTTGGTTGTGGTGTCTCTGAGAGCTGGTTCCGGCATGTCCATCAGATGATTCCGGAGTGTCCGCCAAGTGGTTCTGGCATACCCGGCTGGTGATTTGGGCATGTCAGGTAGGTGGTTCCGGCGAGTTGAGCAGGTGGCTCCGGCGTGCTCGGCAGGTTGTTCAGACGGGTCTGGCAGGTGTTTTCCATCTTTTCGGGGTGTGGTTCCAGCATCTCATGCACATGGTTCTGGCACGTCTGAGATGTGGTTCCGGCCGGCCCGACAGGTGTTTCCATAGTGTCTGCCAAGTGGTACTGGCGTAGTTGGCAGGTGATTTTGGCATGACCGGCAGGTGGTTCCAGCAAGCCCGGCAGGTGATTCCGAAGTGTTCCCCAACTGGTTGTGGCGTAGCCGGCAGGTGATTTTTGCGTGTCCGGCAGGTGGTTCTGGCGAGTCGAGCAGGTGGTTCCGGAGTGCTCGGCAGGTGCTTCCGGGGTCATTGGCACATGGTTCTGGCATATCTGAGAGGTGGTTCCGGCATGCCCGGCAGGTGATTCCGGAGTGTTCAGCAAGTTTTTCCGGCGTGGCCGACAGGTGATTTTGCATGTCCAGCGGTCGTTCCGGCGGGTCGAGCCGGTGGTTCCGGCGTGTCCGGCAGGTGGTTCCGGTCTGTCCGGCAGGTGGTTCTGTGGTGTCCGGCACGAGGTTCAGTCTGAGAGGCTGTGCCGGCATGCCCCTCACGTGATTCCGGCTTGTCCCCGAAGTGGTCCTGGTGTAGCGGGCAGGTGATTTTGGCGTGTCCGGCAGGTGGTTCAGGCGAGTTGAGCAGGTGGTTGCGACGTGCTCGGCAGGTGCTTCCGGCGTCTCCGGCACGTGTTTCTGGCACATCTGACTGGTGGTTCCGGCATGCCCAAAAGTTGATTCCGGTCTGTCCGGTAGGTGGTTCCGGCGTGCACGGCACGTTGTTCTGGTACGTGTCAGAGGTGGTTGCGTATGCCCAACAGGTGATTCCGGACTGTCCGCCACGTGCTTTTGGCACGTCTGTGAGGTGGTTCCAACATGCCCGGCAGGTCATTTCGGAGAGTCGTCCAAGTGGTTCTGGCGTAGCCCGCAGGTGATTTTGGCGTGTCCGGCAGGTGGTTCCGCCGTGCTCGGCAGGTGGTTCAGGCATGGCCGTCACGTGGTTCCAGTCTGTCCAGGACGTGTTTCCAGCTTCTCCGGCAGGTGGTTCTGGTACGTCTGAGAGGTGGTTCCGCCATGGCTGGCAGGTGATCCCGGACCGTCCCCCAGGTGGTTCTGGCATAGCCAGCAGTTGATATTGGCCTGTCCGGGAGGAGGTTCCAGCGAGTCGAACAGGTGGCTCCGGCGTTCTTGGCAGGTGGTTCCGGTCTGTCCGGTAGGTGTTTCCGGCGTGTCTGGCACGTGCTTCCGGCACATCTGAGAGGTGGCTCCGGCGTGCTCGGCAGGTGGTTCCGGTCTGTCCGGTAGGTGATTCCGGCGTGTCCGGCACGTGCTTCCGGCACGTCTGAGAGGTGGTTCCGTCATGCGCGACAGGTGGTTTCGGAGTGTCCGCCAGGTGGTTCTGGCGTACCCGGCAGGTGATTTTGGCGTGTCCGGCAGGTGTTTCTGGCGAGTCGAGCAGGTGGCTCCGGCATGCTCGGCAGGTGCTTCCGGAGTCTCCGGCACGTGGTTCTGGTGTGTCTGAGAGCTGGTTCCGGCATGTCGGGCAGATGATTCCGGAGTGTCCGCCAAGTGGTTCTGGCATACCCGGCTGGTGATTTGGGCATGTCAGGTACGTGGTTCCGGCGAGTCGAGCAGGTGGCTCCGGCGTGCTCGGCAGGTTGTTCAGACGGGTCTGGCAGGTGTTTTCCGTCTGTTCGGGGTGTGGTTCCAGCATCTCATGCACATGGTTCTGGCACGTCTGAGATGTGGTTCCGGCCGGCCCGACAGGTGTTTCCACAGTGTCCGCCAAGTGGTACTGGCGTAGTTGGCAGGTGATTTTGGCATGACCGGCAGGTGGTTCCAGCAAGCCCGGCAGGTGATTCCGCAGTTTTCCCCAACTGGTTGTGGCGTAGCCGGCAGGTGATTTTTGCGTGTCCGGCAGGTGGTTCTGGCGAGTCGAGCAGGTGGTTCCGGCGTGCTCGGCTGGTGCTTCCGGGGTCATTGGCACGGGGTTCTGGCATGTCTGAGAGGTGGTTCCTGCATGCCCGGCAAGTGATTCCGGAGTGTTCGCCAAGTGGTTCTGGCATAGTCGGCAGGTGATTTTGGCATGTCCGGCAGGTGGTTCAGGCGAGTTGAGCAGGTGGTTCCAACGTGCTTGGCAGGTGCTTCCGGCGTCTCCGGCACGTGTTTCTGGCACATCTGACAGGTGGTTCCGGCATGCCCGAAAGGTGATTCCGGTCTGTCCGGTAGGTGGTTCCAGCGAGTCAAACAGGTGGCTCCGGCGTTCTTGGCAGGTGGTTCCGGTCTGTCCGGTAGGTGTTTCCGGCGTGTCTGGCACGTGCTTCCGGCACGTCTGAGAGGTGGTTCCGGCATGCGCGGCAGGTGATTCCGTAGTGTCCGCCAGGTGGTTCTGGCATACCCGGCAGGTGATTTTGGCGTGTCCGGCAGGTGTTTCTGGCGAGTCGAGCAGGTGGCTCCGGCATGCTTGGCAGGTGCTTCCGGCGTCTCCGGCACTTGGTTCTGGTGTGTCTGAGAGCTGGTTCCGGCATGTCCGGCAGATGATTCCGGAGTGTCCGCCAAGTGGTTCCGGCATACCCAGCAGGTGATATTCGCATGACCGGAAGGTGGTTCCAGCAAGCCCGGCAGGTGATTCCGAAGTGTTCCCCAACTGGTTGTGGCGTAGCCGGCAGGTGATTTTTGCGTGTCCGGCAGGTGGTTCTGGCGAGTCGAGCAGGTGGTTCCGGCGTGCTCGGCAGGTGCTTCCGGGGTCATTGGCACGTGGTTCTGGCATATCTGAGAGGTGGTTCCGGCATGCCCGGCAGGTGATTCTGGAGTGTTCGCCAAGTGTTTCCGGCGTAGCCGGCAGGTGATTTTGCATGTCCAGCGGTCGTTCCGGCGGGTGGAGCCGGTGGTTCCGGCGTGTCCGGCAGGTGGTTCCGGTCTGTCCGGCAGGTGGTTCTGTGGTGTCCGGGACGAGGTTCAGTCTGAGAGGCTGTGCCGGCATGCCCCTCAGGTGATTCCGGCTTGTCCCCGAAGTGGTGCTGGTGTAGCGGGCAGGTGATTTTGGCGTGTCCGGCAGGTGGTTCAGGCGAGTTGAGCAGGTGGTTGCGACGTGCTCGGCAGGTGCTTCCGGCGTCTCCGGCACGTGTTTCTGGCACATCTGACTGGTGGTTCCGGCATGCCCAAAAGTTGATTCCGGTCTGTCCGGTAGGTGGTTCCGGCGTGCACGGCACGTGGTTCTGGTACGTGTCAGAGGTGGTTGCGTATGCCCAACAGGTGATTCCGGACTGTCCGCCACGTGCTTCTGGCACGTCTGAGAGGTGGTTCCAACATGCCCGGCAGGTCATTTCGGAGAGTCGTCCAAGTGGTTCTGGCGTAGCCCGCAGGTGATTTTGGCGTGTCCGGCAGGTGGTTCCGCCGTGCTCGGCAGGTGGTTCAGGCATGGCCGTCACGTGGTTCCACTCTGTCCAGGACGTGTTTCCAGCTTCTCCGGCAGGTGGTTCTGGTACGTCTGAGAGGTGGTTCCGCCATGGCTGGCAGGTGATCCCGGACTGTCCCCCAGGTGGTTCTGGCATAGCCAGCAGTTGATATTGGCCTGTCCGGCAGGTGGTTCCAGCGAGTCGAACAGGTGGCTCCGGCGTTCTTGGCAGGTGGTTCCGGTCTGTCCGGTTGGTGTTTCCGGCGTGTCTGGCACGTGCTTCCGGTACGTCTGAGAGGTGGTTCCGGCATGCGTGGCAGGTGATTCCGTAGTGTCCGCCAGGTGGTTCTGGCGTACCCGGCAGGTGATTTTGGCGTGTCCGGCAGGTGTTTCTGGCGAGTCGAGCAGGTGGCTCCGGCATGCTCGGCAGGTGCTTCCGGCGTCTCCGGCACTTGGTTCTGGTGTGTCTGAGAGCTGGTTCCGGCATGTCCGGCAGATGATTCCGGAGTGTGCGCCAAGTGGTTCTGGCATGCCCAGCAGGTGATTTTGGCGTGTCAGGGAGGTGGTACCGGTGAGTCGAGCAGGTGGTTCCGGCGTGCTCAGCAGGTGGTTCAGGCGGTTCTGGCAGGTGGTATCCGTCTGTTCGGGGTGTGGTTCCAGCATCTCATGAACACGTTTCTGGCACGTCTGAGATGTGGTTCCAGCCGGCCCGACAGGTGTTTCCGCAGTGTCCGCCAAGCGGTTCTGGCGTAGTTGGCAGGTGATTTTGGCATGACTGGCAGGTGGTTCCAGCAAGCCTGGCAGGTGATTCCAAAGTGTTCACCAACTGGTTGTGGCGTAGCCGGCAGGTGATTTTTGCGTGATCGGCAGGTGGTTCTGGCGAGTCGAGCAGGTGGTTCCGGCGTGCTCGGCTGGTGCTTCCGGGGTCATTGGCACGGGGTTCTGGCATGTCTGAGAGGTGGTTCCTGCATGCCCGGCAAGTGATTCCGGAGTGTTCGCCAAGTGGTTCTGGCATAGTCGGCAGGTGATTTTGGCATGTCCGGCAGGTGGTTCAGGCGAGTTGAGCAGGTGGTTCCAACGTGCTTGGCAGGTGCTTCCGGCGTCTCCGGCACGTGTTTCTGGCACATCTGACAGGTGGTTCCGGCATGCCCGAAAGGTGATTCCGGTCTGTCCGGTAGGTGGTTCCAGCCTGCACGGCATGTGGTTCTGGTACGTCTCAGAGGTGGTTGCGCATGCCCAACAGGTGATTCCGGACTGTCCGCCACATGGTTCTGGCACGTCTGAGAGGTGGTTCCGGCATGCCCGGCAGGTCATCCCAGAGAGTCCTCCAAGTGGTTCTGGCATAACACACAGGTGATTTTGGCGTGTCTGGCAGGTTGTTCCGTTGTGCTTGGCAGGTGGTTCAGGCTTGGCCGGCAGGTGGTTCCAGACTGTCCAGGACGTGTTTCCAGCTTCTCCGGCAGGTGGTTCTGCTACTTCTGAGAGGTGGTTCCGCCATGGCTGGCAGGTGATTCCGGACCGTCCCCCAGGTGGTTCTGGCATAGCCAGCAGTTGATATTGGCCTGTCCGGCAGGTGGTTCCAGCGAGTCGAACAGGTGGCTCCGGCGTGCTCGGCAGGTGGTTCCGGTCTGTCCGGTAGGTGATTCCGGCGTGTCCGGCACGTGCTTCCGGCACGTCTGAGAGGTGGTTCCGGCATGCGCGACAGGTGATTTCGGAGTGTCCGCCAGGTGGTTCTGGCGTACCCGGCAGGTGATTTTGGCGTGTCATACAGGTGTTTCTGGCGAGTCGAGCAGGTGGCTCCGGCATGCTCGGCAGGTGCTTCCGGCGTCTCCGGCACGTGGTTCTGGTGTGTCTGAGAGCTGGTTCCGGCATGTCGGGCAGATGATTCCGGAGTGTCCGCCAAGTGGTTCTGGCATACCAGGCTGGTGATTTGGGCATGTCAGGTAGGTGGTTCCGGCGAGTCGAGCAGGTCGCTCCGGCGTGCTCGGCAGGTTGTTCCGACGGGTCTGGCAGGTGTTTTCCGTCTGTTCAGGGTGTGGTTCCAGCATCTCATGCACATGGTTCTGGCACGTCTGAGATGTGGTTCCGGCCGGCCCGACAGGTGTTTCCACAGTGTCCGCCAAGTGGTACTGGCGTAGTTGGCAGGTGATTTTGGCATGACCGGCAGGTGGTTCCAGCAAGCCCGGCAGGTGATTCCAAAGTGTTCACCAACTGGTTGTGGCGTAGCCGGCAGGTGATTTTTGCGTGATCGGCAGGTGGTTCTGGCGAGTCAAGCAGGTGGTTCCGGCGTGCTCGGCTGGTGCTTCCGGGGTCATTGGCACAGGGTTCTGGCATGTCTGAGAGGTGGTTCCTGCATGCCCGGCAAGTGATTCCGGAGTGTTCGCCAAGTGGTTCTGGCATAGTCAGCAGGTGATTTTGGCATGTCCGGCAGGTGGTTCAGGCGAGTTGAGCAGGTGGTTCCAACGTGCTTGGCAGGTGCTTCCGGCGTCTCCGGCACGTGTTTCTGGCACATCTGACAGGTGGTTCCGGCATGCCCGAAAGGTGATTCCGGTCTGTCCGGTAGGTGGTTCCTGCCTGCACGGCATGTGGTTCTGGTACGTCTCAGAGGTGGTTGCGCATGCCCAACAGGTGATTCCGGACTGTCCGCCACATGGTTCTGGCACGTCTGAGAGGTGGTTCCGGCATGCCCGGCAGGTCATCCCAGAGAGTCCTCCAAGTGGTTCTGGCATAACACGCAGGTGATTTTGGCGTGTCTTGCAGGTTGTTCCGCCGTGCTCGGCAGGTGGTTCAGGCATGGCCGTCACGTGGTTCCAGTCTGTCAAGGACGTGTTTCCAGCCTCTCCGGCAGGTGGTTCTGGTACGTCTGAGAGGTGGTTCCGCCATGGCTGGCAGGTGATCCCGGACCGTCCCCCAGGTGGTTCTGGCATAGCCAGCAGTTGATATTGGCCTGTCCGGCAGGTGGTTCCAGCGAGTCGAACAGGTGGCTCCGGCGTGCTCGGCAGGTGGTTCCGGTCTGTCCGGTAGGTGATTCCGGCGTGTCCGGCACGTGCTTCCGGCACGTCTGATATTTGGTCCTGGCATGCGAGACAGGTGATTTCGGAGTGTCCGCCAGGTGGTTCTGGCGTACCCGGCAGGTGATTTTGGCGTGTCCGGCAGGTGTTCCTGGCGAGTCGAACAGGTGGCTCCGGCATTCTCGGCAGGTGCTTCCGGCGTCTCCGGCATTTGGTTGTGGTGTCTCTGAGAGCTGGTTCCGGCATGTCGGGCAGATGATTCCGGAGTGTCCGCCAAGTGGTTCTGGCATACCCGGCTGGTGATTTGGGCATGTCAGGTAGGTGGTTCCGGCGAGTCGAGCAGGTGGCTCCGGCGTGCTCGGCAGGTTGTTCAGACGGGTCTGGCAGGTGTTTTCCATCTTTTCGGGGTGTGGTTCCAGCATCTCATGCACATGGTTCTGGCACGTCTGAGATGTGGTTCCGGCCGGCCCGACAGGTGTTTCCATAGTGTCTGCCAAGTGGTACTGGCGTAGTTGGCAGGTGATTTTGGCATGACCGGCAGGTGGTTCCAGCAAGCCCGGCAGGTGATTCCGAAGTGTTCCCCAACTGGTTGTGGCGTAGCCGGCAGGTGATTTTTGCGTGTCCGGCAGGTGGTTCTGGCGAGTCGAGCAGGTGGTTCCGGAGTGCTCGGCAGGTGCTTCCGGGGTCATTGGCACATGGTTCTGGCATATCTGAGAGGTGGTTCCGGCATGCCCGGCAGGTGATTCCGGAGTGTTCGGCAAGTTTTTCCGGCGTGGCCGACAGGTGATTTTGCATGTCCAGCGGTCGTTCCGGCGGGTCGAGCCGGTGGTTCCGGCGTGTCCGGCAGGTGGTTCCGGTCTGTCCGGCAGGTGGTTCTGGGGTGTCCGGCACGAGGTTCAGTCTGAGAGGCTGTGCCGGCATGCCCCTCACGTGATTCCGGCTTGTCCCCGAAGTGGTGCTGGTGTAGCGGGCAGGTGATTTTGGCGTGTCCGGCAGGTGGTTCAGGCGAGTTGAGCAGGTGGTTGCGACGTGCTCGGCAGGTGCTTCCGGCGTCTCCGGCACGTGTTTCTGGCACATCTGACTGGTGGTTCCGGCATGCCCAAAAGTTGATTCCGGTCTGTCCGGTAGGTGGTTCCGGCGTGCATGGCACGTGGTTCTTGTACGTGTCAGAGGTGGTTGCGTATGCCCAACAGGTGATTCCGGACTGTCCGCCACGTGCTTTTGGCACGTCTGTGAGGTGGTTCCAACATGCCCGGCAGGTCATTTCGGAGAGTCGTCCAAGTGGTTCTGGCGTAGCCCGCAGGTGATTTTGGCGTGTCCGGCAGGTGGTTCCGCCGTGCTCGGCAGGTGGTTCAGGCATGGCCGTCACGTGGTTCCAGTCTGTCCAGGACGTGTTTCCAGCTTCTCCGGCAGGTGGTTCTGCTACGTCTGAGAGGTGGTTCCGCCATGGCTGGCAGGTGATCCCGGACCGTCCCCCAGGTGGTTCTGGCATAGCCAGCAGTTGATATTGGCCTGTCCGGGAGGAGGTTCCAGCGAGTCGAACAGGTGGCTCCGGCGTTCTTGGCAGGTGGTTCCGGTCTGTCCGGTAGGTGTTTCCGGCGTGTCTGGCACGTGCTTCCGGCACATCTGAGAGGTGGCTCCGGCGTGCTCGGCAGGTGGTTCCGGTCTGTCCGGTAGGTGATTCCGGCGTGTCCGGCACGTGCTTCCGGCACGTCTGAAAGGTGGTTCCGTCATGCGCGACAGGTGGTTTCGGAGTGTCCGCCAGGTGGTTCTGGCGTACCCGGCAGGTGATTTTGGCGTGTCCGGCAGGTGTTTCTGGCGAGTCGAGCAGGTGGCTCCGGCATGCTCGGCAGGTGCTTCCGGAGTCTCCGGCACGTGGTTCTGGTGTGTCTGAGAGCTGGTTCCGGCATGTCCGGCAGATGATTCCGGAGTGTCCGCCAAGTGGTTCTGGCATACCCGGCTGGTGATTTGGGCATGTCAGGTAGGTGGTTCCGGCGAGTCGAGCAGGTGGCTCCGGCGTGCTCGGCAGGTTGTTCAGACGGGTCTGGCAGGTGTTTTCCGTCTGTTCGGGGTGTGGTTCCAGCATCTCATGCACATGGTTCTGGCACGTCTGAGATGTGGTTCCGGCCGGCCCGACAGGTGTTTCCACAGTGTCCGCCAAGTGGTACTGGCGTAGTTGGCAGGTGATTTTGGCATGACCGGCAGGTGGTTCCAGCAAGCCCGGCAGGTGATTCCGCAGTTTTCCCCAACTGGTTGTGGCGTAGCCGGCAGGTGATTTTTGCGTGTCCGGCAGGTGGTTCTGGCGAGTCGAGCAGGTGGTTCCGGCGTGCTCGGCTGGTGCTTCCGGGGTCATTGGCACGGGGTTCTGGCATGTCTGAGAGGTGGTTCCTGCATGCCCGGCAAGTGATTCCGGAGTGTTCGCCAAGTGGTTCTGGCATAGTCGGCAGGTGATTTTGGCATGTCCGGCAGGTGGTTCAGGCGAGTTGAGCAGGTGGTTCCAACGTGCTTGGCAGGTGCTTCCGGCGTCTCCGGCACGTGTTTCTGGCACATCTGACAGGTGGTTCCGGCATGCCCGAAAGGTGATTCCGGTCTGTCCGGTAGGTGGTTCCAGCGAGTCAAACAGGTGGCTCCGGCGTTCTTGGCAGGTGGTTCCGGTCTGTCCGGTAGGTGTTTCCGGCGTGTCTGGCACGTGCTTCCGGCACGTCTGAGAGGTGGTTCCGGCATGCGCGGCAGGTGATTCCGTAGTGTCCGCCAGGTGGTTCTGGCATACCCGGCAGGTGATTTTGGCGTGTCCGGCAGGTGTTTCTGGCGAGTCGAGCAGGTGGCTCCGGCATGCTCGGCAGGTGCTTCCGGCGTCTCCGGCACTTGGTTCTGGTGTGTCTGAGAGCTGGTTCCGGCATGTCCGGCAGATGATTCCGGAGTGTCCGCCAAGTGGTTCCGGCATACCCAGCAGGTGATATTCGCATGACCGGAAGGTGGTTCCAGCAAGCCCGGCAGGTGATTCCGAAGTGTTCCCCAACTGGTTGTGGCGTAGCCGGCAGGTGATTTTTGCGTGTCCGGCAAGTGGTTCTGGCGAGTCGAGCAGGTGGTTCCGGCGTGCTCGGCAGGTGCTTCCGGGGTCATTGGCACGTGGTTCTGGCATATCTGAGAGTTGGTTCCGGCATGCCCGGCAGGTGATTCTGGAGTGTTCGCCAAGTGTTTCCGGCGTAGCCGGCAGGTGATTTTGCATGTCCAGCGGTCGTTCCGGCGGGTGGAGCCGGTGGTTCCGGCTTGTCCGGCAGGTGGTTCCGGTCTGTCCGGCAGGTGGTTCTGTGGTGTCCGGGACGAGGTTCAGTCTGAGAGGCTGTGCCGGCATGCCCCTCAGGTGATTCCGGCTTGTCCCCGAAGTGGTGCTGGTGTAGCGGGCAGGTGATTTTGGCGTGTCCGGCAGGTGGTTCAGGCGAGTTGAGCAGGTGGTTGCGACGTGCTCGGCAGGTGCTTCCGGCGTCTCCGGCACGTGTTTCTGGCACATCTGACTGGTGGTTCCGGCATGCCCAAAAGTTGATTCCGGTCTGTCTGGTAGGTGGTTCCGGCGTGCATGGCACGTGGTTCTTGTACGTGTCAGAGGTGGTTGCGTATGCCCAACAGGTGATTCCGGACTGTCCGCCACGTGCTTTTGGCACGTCTGTGAGGTGGTTCCAACATGCCCGGCAGGTCATTTCGGAGAGTCGTCCAAGTGGTTCTGGCGTAGCCCGCAGGTGATTTTGGCGTGTCCGGCAGGTGGTTCCGCCGTGCTCGGCAGGTGGTTCAGGCATGGCCGTCACGTGGTTCCACTCTGTCCAGGACGTGTTTCCAGCTTCTCCGGCAGGTGGTTCTGGTACGTCTGAGAGGTGGTTCCGCCATGGCTGGCAGGTGATCCCGGACTGTCCCCCAGGTGGTTCTGGCATAGCCAGCAGTTGATATTGGCCTGTCCGGCAGGTGGTTCCAGCGAGTCGAACAGGTGGCTCCGGCGTTCTTGGCAGGTGGTTCCGGTCTGTCCGGTTGGTGTTTCCGGCGTGTCTGGCACGTGCTTCCGGTACGTCTGAGAGGTGGTTCCGGCATGCGTGGCAGGTGATTCCGTAGTGTCCGCCAGGTGGTTCTGGCGTACCCGGCAGGTGATTTTGGCGTGTCCGGCAGGTGTTTCTGGCGAGTCGAGCAGGTGGCTCCGGCATGCTCGGCAGGTGCTTCCGGCGTCTCCGGCACTTGGTTCTGGTGTGTCTGAGAGCTGGTTCCGGCATGTCCGGCAGATGATTCCGGAGTGTGCGCCAAGTGGTTCTGGCATGCCCAGCAGGTGATTTTGGCGTGTCAGGGAGGTGGTACCGGTGAGTCGAGCAGGTGGTTCCGGCGTGCTCAGCAGGTGGTTCAGGCGGTTCTGGCAGGTGGTATCCGTCTGTTCGGGGTGTGGTTCCAGCATCTCATGAACACGTTTCTGGCACGTCTGAGATGTGCTTCCAGCCGGCCCGACAGGTGTTTCCGCAGTGTCCGCCAAGCGGTTCTGGCGTAGTTGGCAGGTGATTTTGGCATGACTGGCAGGTGGTTCCAGCAAGCCTGGCAGGTGATTCCAAAGTGTTCACCAACTGGTTGTGGCGTAGCCGGCAGGTGATTTTTGCGTGATCGGCAGGTGGTTCTGGCGAGTCGAGCAGGTGGTTCCGGCGTGCTCGGCTGGTGCTTCCGGGGTCATTGGCACGGGGTTCTGGCATGTCTGAGAGGTGGTTCCTGCATGCCCGGCAAGTGATTCCGGAGTGTTCGCCAAGTGGTTCTGGCATAGTCGGCAGGTGATTTTGGCATGTCCGGCAGGTGGTTCAGGCGAGTTGAGCAGGTGGTTCCAACGTGCTTGGCAGGTGCTTCCGGCGTCTCCGGCACGTGTTTCTGGCACATCTGACAGGTGGTTCCGGCATGCCCGAAAGGTGATTCCCGTCTGTCCGGTAGGTGGTTCCAGCCTGCACGGCATGTGGTTCTGGTACGTCTCAGAGGTGGTTGCGCAAGCCCAACTGGTGATTCCGGACTGTCCACCACATGGTTCTGGCACGTCTGAGAGGTGGTTCCGGCATGCCTGGCACGTCATCCCAGAGAGTCCTCCAAGTGGTTCTGGCATAACACACAGGTGATTTTGACGTGTCTGGCAGGTTGTTCCGTTGTGCTTGGCAGGTGGTTCAGGCTTGGCCGGCAGGTGGTTCCAGACTGTCCAGGACGTGTTTCCAGCTTCTCCGGAAGGTGGTTCTGGTACGTCTGAGAGGTGTTTCCGCAATGGCTGGCAGGTTATTCCGGACTGTCCGCCACGTGCTTCTGGCACGTCTGAGAGGTGGTTCCAACAAGCCCGGCAGGTCATTTCGGAGAGTCGTCTAAGTGGTTCTGGCGTAGCCCGCAGGTGATTTTGGCGTGTCCGGCAGGTGGTTCCTCCGTGCTCGGCAGGTGGTTCAGGCATGGCCATCACGTGGTTCCAGTCTGTCCAGGTCGTGTTTCCAGCTTCTCCGGCAGGTGGTTCTGGTACGTCTGAGAGGTGGTTCCGCCATGGCTGGCAGGTGATCCCGGACTGTCCCCCAGGTGGTTCTGGCATAGCCAGCAGTTGATATTGGCCTGTCCGGCAGGTGGTTCCAGCGAGTCGAACAGGTGGCTCCGGCGTGCTCGGCAGGTGGTTCCGGTCTGTCCGGTAGGTGATTCCGGCGTGTCCGGCACGTGCTTCCGGCACGTCTGAGAGGTGGTTCCGGCATGCGCGACAGGTGATTTCGGAGTGTCCGCCAGGTGGTTCTGGCGTACCCGGCAGGTGATTTTGGCGTGTCCGGCAGCTGTTTCTGGCGAGTCGAGCAGGTGGCTCCGGCATGCTCGGCAGGTGCTTCCGGGGTCTCTGGCACGTGGTTCTGGTGTGTCTGAGAGCTGGTTCCGGCATGTCCAGCAGATGATTCCGGAGTGTCCGCCAAGTGGTTCTGGCATACCCGGCTGGTGATTTGGGCATGTCAGGCAGGTGGTTGCGGCGAGTCGAGCAGGTGGCTCTGGCGTGCTCGGCAGGTTGTTCAGACGGGTCTGGCAGGTGTTTTCCGTCTTTTCGGGGTATGGTTCCAGCATCTCATGCACATGGTTCTGGCACGTCTGAGAAGTGGTTCCGTCATGCCCGGCAGGTCATCGCAGAGAGTCCTCCAACTGTTTCTGGCATAACACGCAGGTGATTTTGGCGTGTCTGGCAGGTTGTTCCGTTGTGCTTGGCAGGTGGTTCAGGCTTGGCCGGCAGGTGGTTCCAGACTGTCCAGGACGTGTTTCCAGCTTCTCCGGCAGGTGGTTCTGCTACGTCTGAGAGGTGGTTCCGCCATGGCTGGCAGGTGATCCCAGACTGTCCCCCAGGTGGTTCTGGCATAGCCAGCAGTTGATATTGGCCTGTCCGGCAGGTGGTTCCAGCGAGTCGAACAGGTGGCTCCGGCGTGCTCGGCAGGTGGTTCCGGTCTGTCCGGTAGGTGATTCCGGCGTGTCCGGCACGTGCTTCCGGCACGTCTGAGAGGTGGTCCCGGCATGCGCGACAGGTGATTTTGGCGTGTCCGGCAGGTGTTTCTGGCGAGTCGAGCAGGTGGCTCTGGCGTGCTCGGCAGGTGCTTCCGGCGTCTCCGGCACTTGGTTCTGGTGTGTCTGAGAGCTGGTTCCGGCATGTCCGGCAGATGATTCCGGAGTGTCCGCCAAGTGGTTCTGGCATACCCGGCTGGTGATTTGGGCATGTCAGGTAGGTGGTTCCGGCGAGTCGAGCAGGTGGCTCCGGCGTGCTCGGCAGGTTGTTCAGACGGGTCTGGCAGGTGTTTTCCGTCTCTTCGGTTTGTGGTTCCAGCATCTCATGCACATGGTTCTGGCTCGTCTGAG